>NW_015090999.1:2964642-3033109 GCF_001431845.1 Calidris pugnax | reverse complement strand
CTCCCCTCCCCTCCTCCTCCCCTTCCCTCCCCTTCTCTTCCCCTTCTCCTCGCTGAAAAGTCCCAGCTTTCTCAGCCTCTCCTCATATGACAGATGCTTCAGTACCTTAATCATCTTTGTGGCCCTGAGCTGGACTCAGTCCAGTAAGGTCATATGCCTCTTGTACTGGGAAGCCCAGAAGTAGTTCCAGTTCTCTAGATGCAGCCTCAACAGTGCTGAATAGATCACATGATACAGGATTTGCATTACAAAGACAGTAGGAAACCTTGAAAAACTTAGAAATGCATGGAGTACTTCAAATCTGTTTGTCAATGCTTATTTCTTATGGTTGCATATTAAATAGTTATAGAGGTTGGATGTGTTTTTTGTAAGCTTTTACTTATCCAAGTACTTCTATTCTTTGAAAAATACTAATTTTGGTTACTTTGATCATTAAATCCCTGATCTTTTCATTCTACATACTTAGCATATATGCTATTAGAGGAGACAGATAAGGATTGGAATTCACTTTTATGTGTTTGTGCCCTACTTTAAGTAGTCGTTATATCTGTGTCAGATTTATTCCATTTAACGAGACAACTCTCATTAGGAAATTACTCAACTGTTTAGATTCTGACAGAATATTGATCTAGAAGCCTATATAGATCCACAAGCCATTATAAAAGAAATCATTATGGTATTATTTTTATAGAGAGCAAAGTTTCTGAAATGCTGATACAATATAAGAAGTTGGATTTTGTACCTATGATTTCTATTTATTACAACTTCCACATTTTTTTTTTTTCCTGGTTGAATTTGCTAGGCTTTTTGGAGGGTTTCTTTTTTTTCCACTCAACAACAACTGTATACCAGATGATTTTACAAAAAGTCACTTTTGCTTTAAATTGCTTACATAAGATTGCCTTGAATAATGAGATCTTACATGCAAGGATTCTGAGATTTATTATTTGTCAAGTTACCTTTGAGAAAGAAAACCAAAAGAAATCATTGCTTTCTGATGGCCTCAAATCTTCATGATTAGCAACTTGTTTCATCAGGAGATACATTAATTTATGTCAACAAAAAAAATATATTTCTGTTTCAGTTTTAATCAAGATCATATCAATAAACAAATGTGGGATTCATAGCTTTGCTTTATGAACTTACACTTACCTTTTAACATACTTACCAAGTCACCTCCACTGTGAATCTAAACAGAAACTGTTTTGAAGGGACCCACTCAAACTCATTGCCACAAATTTTCCAGTGCTATAAGAAACCTTAGCACATGCTTGTAAAACCATTATTAAAATGCACTTTCACTGCAAATGCCAAAATGGTGATAAGCAGAGAACTGGAAAACATGAAGTCCATTTTTTTGATAGGAAAGAGGAGAGAAAGGATTACTCTCTTAAAATGAATAAAAGTATATAGTTGCTTAACTGTTTGCAATATTAGCTTTCCAAAACCATCGACGGACTGTTTGATGGGAATGCTAGTAGGCTCAAATGAACACAAGTATAGGAGTATGAAAGGTGACATCTTTCATTTTCAGTTAATAATGTTTCCAACTACAGCTAAATCTTTTATTCACCACTGGTAAGACCATGATTGAAAATGTGTGTTGCCTTGTCTGACATACTTCCAGCATGAAGTGGCTCAACAGGACAGAGTCCAGAAGAGCAAATCAAAAATGATTAGCAGTCCCTAGAATTTAGATCAGAAGACAGATAACTGTCACACTTATACTTCCACTGTCCTTTTTTTTTTTTTAATAGTCATTTTCAAACGTAAAAAGCAAAGGTGAAGGTATTCTCTATGTGGATGACAGAGTATAATGACATACAGGACTATGGGGGATTTCACTTTGATGTCAAATACAACTTCCTAATGGTATGAACAGGCAAGTTCTACTATGAATTGCTTAGGTATGGTGCAAATTTGCTGATTTTTTTTTTTCCTGTTTTTTGAATAAACAAGCTTGATATAGTAGTGCTTAGGGTATGTTAGATTCTACAACCAATATATCAGAAAGAAGGACTGGGTGAATTTTCAACATTTTATTGCTCTATTTTCTGCCATGCTGCTTGCTAATATATTGGCAGTTATGCCAATGTTTTCTATTAGTTAGTTTTAGTATTATCTGTTAATCATAGCATGATATAATTGTAGAATTATAAAATTGTTTGTGTTAGAAAGAACCTTAAAGATCATCAAGTTCAAACCCTCCTGCCATGGACAGGAACATCTTTCACTAGATCAGACTGCTCAAAGCCTTATCCAGCCTGATCTTGAACACTTCCAATGATGGGGCATCCACAGCTTCTCTATTTTTCTATAAGGGCATTTTCTGGGCAATCTTCATCATAAAGAAATTTCTTTCTTACGTCCAATCTGAACCTACCCTCTTTCGATTTAAACCCATTGTTCCTTGTTCTGTCACTACAGGCCTTGGTAAAGCGTCTTTCTCCATCTTCCTTATAATCCCCCTTTAAGTATTGAAAGGCTGCGACCAGGTCTTCCTGGAGGCTTGTCTTCTCCAGACTGAACAACCCCAATTGTCTCAGCCTTTCTTCACATCGGATGTACAACTAGACAGCCCAGTCCCCACCTCCTCTGACATAGGCAGAAGATCACCACTGCAGTGCACACACAACACTCTCCAGGTTCACAAGCACATGCAAATTTATGCACCAGCAAAAACTTTCTGCCTGATACCCTTGCTTGCATCCCAGCCAGACAAGTGTACTGACAGGCCCCATTTTGCACATGACATTTTGTACCCCTTTCTGCCTGTTCCCCTTTGTTCCTCCCCGATCACCTTCCCCTAAATGCTGGGTGCCCTTATCTACTTCCAGCTGAGACCCCTGCTCACTCCAGTCTCCGGAACCACTGGTAGGGGTTACCTATATTCCTGGTCTGCCAGGAATATAGGCACCAAAACCACCAACTGGGCGTGCCAGCAGCTGGCACTGAGTCCTTACAGCACTGATATACATTGGATAGTGAGATTACACAGAGAGAGAGTTAAGAACATATAAAAGAAGACAGGACAGACTGCATGATCAGTTAGAGGAGTCAGCCAGCTGACTCCTCAGCCAGTACTGACCATTCATGTTTTAGATGAGAACGGCCAATTTATACCCTTTTCTGTATTTCCCCCACTTTTTTTCCCCATAGACCCTTTTCCCCTGCACATTGTGTCATCAGTTGGCACAGCTGTACTGAACCCCCTCTAATACCCCGGACTCCCTTTACAAGTTACAAAATTTTGGTTGGCCTAGATGATAGCCCATTGATTAGTGTGACTGACAAGCTTAGTTTCTTGTGTTTGTCTCCATGATGTTTGTCTGTCAGTTTCGTGTCTGTATATTTTGTTTATGACTTCCCCATTTTCCATAGTATCCCATTTGACAAGGTCATATATCTGCAAGTCCATGGGTCCTGATGGGATGCACCTATGAGTGCTGAGGGAGCTGGCAGAAGTCATTGCTGGGCCACTGTCCATCATCTTTGAAGGGTCCTGGAGAATGGGCGAGGTGCCCAAGGACTGGAAGAAAGCTAATGTCACTCCAGTCTTCAAAAGGGCAAAAAGGAGGACCCAGGAAACTACAGGCCAGTCAGCCTCACCTCCATCCCTGGAAAGATGATGGAACAACTAGTTCTGGGTGTCATCTCAAAGCATTTGGAGGCAAAGAAAGCTATCAGAAGTAGTCCACATAGATTCACCAAGGGGAAGTCACGTATGACTAACCTGATAGCCTTCTATGATGGCATGACTGGTTGGATAGCTGAGGGGAGGGCGGTGGATGTTGTCTACCTTGACTTCAGCAAGGCTTTTGATGCAGTCCCACAGCATCCTCATAGCTAAGCTTAGGAAGTGTGGATTAGAAGAATGGACAGTGAGGTGGATTGAAAGACAGCGCTCAGAGGGTCATGATTAGTAGCACAGAATCTAGTTGGAAGTCTGTAACAAGTGGAGTCCCCCAGGGGTCAGTACTGGGTCCAGTCCTCTTCAATATTTTCATCAATGACCTGGATGAAGGAAGGGAATGTACCCTCATCAAGTTTGCTAATGATACAAAACTGGGAGGGGTGGTTGACACACCAGAAGGCTGTGCTGCCATACAGTGAGACCTGGACAGGCTGGAGAATTGGGCAGAGAGGAACCTGATGAAATTCAACAAGAGCAAGTGTAGGGTGCTGCACCTGGGGAGGAATAACCTCATGCACTAGTACAGGTTGGGGGCTGACCTGCTGGAGAGCAGCTCTGAGGAAAAAGACCTGGGAGTCCTGGTGGACACTAGAATTACCCTGAGCCAGCAATGTGCCTTTGTGGCCAAGAAGGCCAATGGCATCCTGGGGTATATCAGGAAGAGTGTGGCAAGGAGGTCGAGGGAGGTTATCCTCCTCTACTCCGCCCTTGTGAGGTCACATCTAGAGTACTGTGTCCAGTTCTGGGCTCCCCAGTTCAAGAAGGACAGGCAACTGCTGGAGAAAGTACAGCAGAGGGCTACAAAGATGATTAGGGAACTAGAACATCTCTCTTAGGAGGAAAGGCTGAGGGACTTGGGTCTTTTTAGTCTGGAGAAGAGAAGGCTGAGGGGGGAATCTGATCAAGGCTTATAAATACTTAAAGGGTGGTTGTCATGAGGATGGGGCCAGTCCTTTTTCAGTGGTGCCCAGTGACAGGACAAGAGGAAATGGGCACAAACTTGAATGTAAGAAGTTCCACCTAAACATGAGGAGGAACTTCTTTACTTTGAGGGTAGCAGAACACTGGAAAAGGCTGCCCAGGGGGTGGTGGAGTCTCCTTCTCTGGAGACATTCAAAACCCGTCTGGACATGTTGTTGTGCAACCTGCTCTAGGTAGACCTGCTTTGGCAGGGGTGTTGAACTAGGTGATCTCCGGAGGTCCCTTCCAACCTGGTATCATTCTGTTATTCTGTCATCTATCAGTTAATCTTACTGAAATAATCATCCCACCATTCCACATACAATTTCATTAGTGTGACTGAGCAGGTTCGGTTCTTGTTAGTGCCTGTTACTGCCTCCCTTATTCTTGGCCAGTCAGGTTTCTGTCCCTGTATGTTTTTGTTTATGGCTTTCTCTTTTTATCATTATCCCTTTTTTTGCATTTCAGCTGCCCTTGACCACGTATCCGTAGAGGAATGTATGCACTCTCCTTCCACATACCCTTACAAATATCACAGTAACTGGACTTCTATTACTTATTATGTGTCAGCTATACTTTCTTCAAATTAACAAAAAATTCTTGACTTCATATATGAGGTGTGTTCCACTTGTCCATAAATTTTTTTACACTCAAAATCTTGTTACCATGCAAAGGACAACAGTGCATATCAGTGGTGCCTTTCTTCCTTTCTTTGTCCCTTACTACTAAAGTTCATCATATTTATTTTATATCTAAATAGATGCTAGAAATATTTTGGAGTTTTCTTGCCTTACAGAAGATTTTTCCAAACACAATCTCTACTTAGCTTAATGTAACTATCTAACTGCTAATTACATCAGCTATAAGTGATACAGAATAATCGAATCTACCAAGACTCTATGAAATAAAACTGCTTTGGCAAGGGATACTTTTCTTTTTTAAGCAACATTCAGATTCATAGTTTCTAAAAGAAATGCCAAGTGAGCTTTCATGCTCAGGGGATGGAAAGAAAAGCAATCAAGTTTAGAGCGTGCCTGTTCTCTGAATGACATTTTAAAAAGTTTTGGTAAGAGTGTTTCAAAATATAACTTCATTTTTAACAAGATATTCTACACTGAGTTTCATTCTAATCATCCTATTTTCAGACTGTATGCTGTTATTATAAAGAAGAAAAAAGAGAAGAACTGTTGGAAAAAAGTAAGGCAGGACTTTTCACATAAAGAGTAAAACTTCTTTTTGTTAATTTTTTCTGCTCTCTTGACAAGATCTAGGTGTCACGATGTTGTTTGATGAAGAGTTGAGTAACTGAATATAGTGAACAGTGGATGACAGGACAAAGTAAGCGAGGAGGTAACCCATCATGGAGTGATTTGGTTGGTGGATTTTCTGACATCTGGTTATAAACCCACCCCTTCACAGAGACTATATTGTCACACCACCCTCTAACACACAGTAGCTGAAGACGCAACACATCAGTGCTAAGCCCTGCCCGGAGCCTGATTCAGAGAATGGTGGGAATGAGTGTCCCCAGGATGGGCTGGGCTGACTCACTGGTGTAGTGACTGAGGCAGCTGTCCATTACTTGTAAAAGTTATCTGTGCATGTGTGTTTGTGTATGAGTGAGTGAAACGCTTTTCCTCACTCAGCCTATCCCTTTGATCCACTTCATAAACTGAGCTTGGAGGTGCTCTTTTCACCCCAGAGACTGACATATAATAAATTAAAATAATTTAGCTTTTCAGGTCTTGACACCTTGATCACCTAAGTGATTAAGTGAATTTTAGCTAATCTTAATTAAAATGAGATCTTAATTACAAATGAAGATTAAATAGTTTTCCAACGAGATCTAAAAACAGAGACAAACAGACTAATAAAAGTGGTCAGGTACAGGAAATCTGTCATAAGTTAACAACAGATGGTCCACAAACCCAATGTTCTGTGGAGAAATTAACATTTTTTTTTACGACAAACAGAAAACCACAGCAGAAATAAGTAAACTGTGATTCAAAAGGTAAATTAATACCATTATTGAAATTAATAACTGTTTTTAAATTAAGGGACTATCTATAGGTTACTCTGTTCTTTTCTGGCTCTCTATATACTAGCAAGTTCAACGAATCTTAAACTGTTCTCTGGTGCTGACACTGATTGGTATGAATCTGCACACAATACTGTTAAATTCTCTTGCCCTCCCAAATAATGAAACTGCTATAAATTTTGTATTGGAAATGGTTACTGACTTGTGCTCATTCCTGAAATATGTCCAGGAGGTTTTTTTTTTCAAAAGTGCAAGACAGTTTAGGATGAAAGTGCACCAGCAACTGTTCCAGCAAATAATCAGGGTAGATAATTTAGTCCAAGTGCCAGGGAACTGCATCTGTTTCTTTAGTTAGTAGCTACCTCAAAATCAAGGGACCTGCTGGAGCATGCCAAGACTCCCTTCTAGACCACATGCTTGGGTGTCCTTTCCATGTGACAGAATAAGCTTGCTCACCTCTGCCTTATCTCCAGCAGAATTAGAATGACCAAGCTTCTGTTATACAGAGTTCGTTATCATGCCTTAAAAAATTATTTATATATATTAATAAAGTTTTAGTAATAAAAGTAAACTTTTTACATAATTTATGTGTTTTCAAAAATAAAACTTTCAGTGCTTTCAGAATTTTTAAAGTTTATATCCAGATTTTCCTTAGAATCAAAAGATCTGTTCTGCTATTGATCTTGTTCATCCTAATGGATGTTATGCACTTGTGCTGAGCATATATTTTTATAATGCCTTGCTGATTGCTGGTAACAAATGTGATTTGTTGTTTATGGAATCATGGAATTTTCAGAGTTGGAAGGGACCTCTAGAGATCATCTAGTTCAACTCCCCTGTTAAAGCAGCATTGCCTAGAGCACATTACTCAGCACTGCATCCAGGCGGGTCTTGAAAATCCCCAGAGAAGAGGACTCCACAACCTCCCTTGGCAGCCTGTTCCAGTGCTCTGTCACCCTCACCGTAAAGAAGTTTTTCCTCCTGTTTGAATGGAACTGCCTGTCTTCCAGCTTGTGCCACATTGCCCGTTGTCCTGTCACTGAGAACCACTGAAAAGAGTCTGGCTCCATCATCCTTCAACCCACCCTTTATATACTTATAAGCGTTAATAAGGTCTCCCCTCAGCTTTCTCTTCTCTAGGCTAAAGAGTGCCAGCTCTCTCAGCCTTTCCTCACAAGAAAGATGTTCTAATCCCTTAATCATCTTTGTTGCCCTATGCTGGACTCTCTCCTGTAGTTCCCTGTCTCTCTTGAACTAGGGAGCCCAGAAATGGACCCAGTATTCCAGTTGTGGCCTCACCAGTACAGAGTAGAGGGGGAGAATGACCTCCCTTGACTCACTGGCCACACTTTTCCCTATGCAACCCAGGATTCCATTGGCCCTATTGGTGACAATGCCCTCATGAGCATTGCTGGCTCATGAGTTTACTCTCCACCAGGACTCCCAGATCTTTTTTCTCAGTAGTGCGTTCCAGTAGGTCCATCCCTAACCTATATTGGTGTCTGATATTCTTCCTCCCCAGGTGCAGGACCCAACACTTGACTTTGTTGAACCTCATTAGGTTCTTCTCTGCCCAGCTCTCAGGCCTGTCGTTTACTCTCCACCAGGACTCCCAGATCTTTTTTCTCAGTAGTGCGTTCCAGTAGGTCCATCCCTAACCTATATTGGTGTCTGATATTCTTCCTCCCCAGGTGCAGGACCCAACACTTGACTTTGTTGAACCTCATTAGGTTCTTCTCTGCCCAGCTCTCAGGCCTGTCCAGGTCACATTGGATGGCAGCACAGCCCTCTGGAGTGTCAGCCACCCCTCCCAGTTTGGTATCATCAGCAAACTTGCTGAGAATAGACTCTGTCCCCTCGTCCAGGTCATTGATAAATATGTTGAACGGGACTGGACCAAATATTGACCCCTGGGGGACTCTGCTGGTTACAAGCCTCCAACTTGATTAATTACAACCCTCTGAGTTCTTTCACGCAGCCAGGACTGAATCCACCTCACTGCCTCCTCATCTAGCCCACACTTCCTTAGTTTTCTAATGAGGATGTTGTGGGAGACAGTGTCAAAAGCCTTGCTGAAGTCAAGGTAGATGACATCTCTACCCTCATCCAGACATCCAGTTATAATATCATAGAAGGCTGATTGGTCAAGCATGATTTACCCTTGGTAAATCCATGTTGACCACTTCTAATTTGTATGGCTGTGGTATTTATTTGTAGTAAGATCTGAATGCCCAACATCTTTATCACTGCTAACGTTGGATGGACTGGAAAATTCTGGAAAAGGTACTAATTTTTTAAAGAAATTTAGGTAGAATCTAGAAATGTTTGGAATATTACATGGTATGTTAAATCCCACAGATTCTTTTATTAAGATGGAGAGGGGAAATTAAATAAAATTAAGTCTTCAGGTCATTGAATGAATGAGACAATGAGGATATTGGCTATTTTCTCAGACTTTCCACCACCCTCATTACTACAGCTTCTGGCACTGTGTATTAGGGAAGGCTATGAACAACACAATATGCATGTAGTGCATGTCCTTTAGTTTAGAATGTCCCTGTAGTGCATCAGAAAATATTATGCAAATAGTGCTGTAAATAAATACAGAGGATATCTTTTCTTTACAGTTGGGGAAATTTCTGAAGAACATTACAATTAGATGAGTGGAAATTGTCTCCATGTGAAACATCCAAAAATGATCTGAAACATCCAAAGAATGATCTTACTTTTCTGTGTCAACAAATAATTTCGTTCATTTTAAGGTTATATCATTCTGCAATTTAAATTTCATGGCAAATATTTTTAAATTAGACCACTTCTAAAAAAGAAAACTGATTTTACAATTTTTATGACATTTTATACTATCTTTACTCTTGAAGACAAATGAGAAAAAGAAAAAAGAATGAATCTGTGCAAACAAATTGAAGACCTTGTGGTCCATACAGTGGAAAGCAGCTTTTCCATCCTCTCTGTCATTCCTAAGTGTGAACTGATTATGCAAATTACTGTGGAGTAACATGGAAAGTGCTTCTTATTAATATAAACAGGACACTTATGTGTGGAAAGTGATGACGGTGTAGTATACAATCAGAATTTGCAGAATGTAGCTGTCAATGCTATATCTAAGCTTGTTTTCAAAGTAACTGGTGATTCAAATTTAAATCTGAACTTCTGCTTCTTGAAGGACTGGAAGTGCCGTGAACCTGTATTGTAAAACAGTATCAAAGAACTGCTGATTAGGAAAGCAGATGATCTGTAGAACTGCACAATATAGATCAGGAAAACCAAATCCAAGCCCATAAATCTTTACTTCTGCAGGATCAAAGCTCAGAACTATGCAGTTTTCTGCACTTTACCTTCATTCTTAAACTAGATCTTTGCTGTACATTCTGTTCAACCTTGATGTAAAAAAAAAAAAAAATAAAAAAAAATGAAGTCAATTTTCTTTTATTGTTCATTCTGTCACTACCAAGAAAGTTTGATTCTGAGGTCTGATATTTTTTATTTAAATAGATTCAGAGATAAGTACCATTTCCACTGCAATAGGTGTAGGTTTATTATTTGGTTTGAATTCCTTTGAGGGAACAGAGGTGACTATGAGCTGTTTTATTGTCTGTCCTTAACTTTCTTATTTGTCAAACCTATTATTTGCTGGGCTTTTGTTTACCCATAGAGATAGGAAAACAGATAGTGGCTCTTTGTCCTTCTAAGCTATTTTAAGTACTATTGTTTAAAGCCTCTAAATAACTGAAGGTTAATTTCTATGCAATACACTGAAAAAATAAACTGGTATAAAATAACATTTTTTTCTCATTTGTTTTAAGTTTGGTCTTCTTAAATTATTATTGTTTCTCTGATATGAGAACACTTGAAAGTCTGAAACATTTTTTTCTTTGAATGAAAATATTCCTTAGCTACTAAATTGGGTAAGACCATTTGTAACAAGTACTTCCAAATTAGCTAATACTTATATTTTTATTTAGGGTGGGAAGTTCCTTGTTCATTAATGAAATACCTACATGTGATATTGTTTGGCTAATTATCTTCAGAGAAAAATCACAAATTATTCTTAGCTCAGGAATTTAAAATGGCATTGTATGTTGCCAGTGAAAAAGCCTGATGTGCTGAAAGATGCTCTTGACCACTAGAACTGCTTTTATGCCTCACTGAATTCTCATGAAAGGTGCACAGAGAAGAGAAAAACACTGTATGTTATTGCCTGTATAGCTGCTTTTAACAGACTGTGAACAAATACTGGAGTTTTGGTGGATAATTATCCAAAAGCATCTGTTAAATGGTCATTATTATTCTACTTGGCAAATAATGTGAGGATGTCTTAGAAAAGGAAGGGAATGAAATACAAAATATAATCCTGTTACCATAGAGATCTATGAGGCTTTCAGTCCTTGGAAATTGCTCGAGGTTCTTGCCACAGCAAAACAAATATAGAATAGATACAAAGAAAACCAAGGGCGATCAGAGGTACAGAATTACTTTCATAAGAAGAAAAGTAAATAGACTGGGATCCATCAGCTTGGAACACAGTGGCTAGCAGAGGATATGCTAGTGGTCTAAACTCATGGACGGGTAGAAAAGACAAATAGGGAATAAATATTCACTATTTCTCATTATGTTAACCACCCACATACAAAAACATTCCTACTAAATAGCAAAGTAGTATGTTTAAAACCAACATACATATATATAGTATAATTAATTTATAAAATGCACTGGCAAGTAACTGTGACAGACTGAGACAGTTGGGGTTGTTCAGCCTGCAGAAGAGAAGGCTCCAGGGAGACCTTATAGCAGACTTTCAGTACCTGAAGGGCACCTGTAGGAGAGATGGGGAGGGACTCTTTATCAAGGAATGTAGTGATAGGACAAGGGGTAATGGTTCTAAATTGGAAGAAAAAAGATTTGGATTAGATATTAGGAAGAAATTCTTTACTGTGAGGGTGGTGAGGTGCTGGAGCAGGTTGCCCAGAAAAGATGCCCCATCCCTGAAGTGTTCAAGGCCAGGCTGGATGGGGCTGTGAGCAACCTGGTCTAGTGTGAGGTGTTCCTGCCCATGGCGGGGGGGGGTTGGAACTTGATGATCTTCCAACTCTAACCATTTTATGATTCTATGAAAGTATGAGTGGGATCAAAAATAAAGTATGCAAATGCAGAGTGGATAGCTTTAGGCTATTAAACACAATAGTCCAGCAAGCTTTTAATGACTAAAAGCTTGGACAATATCCCAAAGGGAAAGTTACTTAGCTTTTTTCTTACATTTTTGTAATAAGAATCTGTAGGTCACTGTTGAGAGCAGCATCCTGGTTGCATGAAGCATTTGTTTTGCACTAATACGATTATTCTTGTGGTTTTAACTCCTGTATAACCCTGTATTTAAGCCTGCTATGTACAAGGCTTATGTTATTCTACTAAAACTGTATTTACTGTATGAAGAATAACACCAAAAAAATCTCCTTGTAGTCATCTCTTCATAATCATCTACCCAGAAGATGCAATATATATATCAAAAGTCAGTATACTTTTAGTCAGTATAATGTACAATACATTGTATTGTACAAATATATTGTATAATATACAAAAGTCAGTATAATGTTTAACTGGTGTGCATGCTTGACTTCAGCAAATATTTGGGCTTTGTTGGGGCACTTTAGTTAGGAGCAGAAGACAGTTATATGAGTCAAGTATTTGATTCTTCAATAACGTTACTTGTGATATTAGCAATGATAACATTTTCCTGATTACAGTGTAAGCAAATGCAACCAATTTCCTTGTAAATTGTTTCCAGGATTACCTTTTCCAGCAAGTGTTTAAAAAAATATAGTCTCATCTTCCTCCTGCCCCCATCCAGTATGCGTTACAAGTGCTTCCCTATTGGCTACTCAAGGTGTTGTGTTTTTTTTTTTTTATTTCCAGGATTTATAGCTGCAATCAAAAGAATACTTCAACACATTTGGATTTAATGACCTGTTCTTTCTAAACTGTAGCATCTGCTCTACCAAAATCTTCCTGAGTTAGCACATGCTTTGACGTTCTGCATATTTAGTGTTTTGGAAAGTGGCTTCTGTGATTACATATACGCAGAGAAATAGATCTGCTCCAGACCATTTACTAGCCTCAAACTAAATGGTTTACTATGGCTTGTGTTTACACTGATTTTGGCTAGCCTCCTCAAAGGTTGCTACACTATATGCCACTTACCTCTTGGTTTCCTTTGAGTCTTATGTGATACATTTGGAATCATAAGACAAGATTATTTTGTCAGTATAGTTAGCGTATTTTTAATTCAGGGTATATGACATTATGGGAACTGTTGGAATTGAATACATATCTACTTTTTTATGGAATCAAAGTTTATGGGGATGACAGTATTTACAAGGTTAAGAAATTGAATTAAGTTTTGAAGCTGAACCTTACTGCATTCATTCATTAGCAACACATGTTGTGCTAAAGATCAATAATCATGAGAAAAATGTGCTAATCATCACCACACTATATACACAACTCTTCAACAATCTTTTCTTAGGTTAGCTGTGAGTACACAATGCCATGGAGGTCATGTTGTGTCATTAGTGTTGATGACTGCTGTTCTTGGTGGTTCCTCCTCAAGGTGATCAGGTCTGAGAGTTCATCAATGAAACAAGTTGAGACTGGAGACTTTTCAGTCTTCTTTCTCTTCCAGTTTTCCTTGTTTATGGCTGGTAGTATTGCCTCCAACCCCCAAATGGGGTTTTGTCTGCTCCCTAGGCTGCTAATCTTGTCCTCTGTCTGGCAATGGTGCTAACTGTTTGGTGCACACTCACAGTAGAAATAGGGAAAGGAAATGATTTAACATATGCCTTGAAAGAAGCTGTTGATTTTGGAGTAACTACGTTGATTTTGGAGTAATTAGGATTTGTTGCGTAAGTACAAATATTATTTTACCATTGTTCTGAAATGTAATATTTTCATGCCATTTAGGTTTTATTTCTGTGTAATACATAATTACTGTTGTACAGTATTAAACCTAGCACTGGCATCAAACTTGGAGAACTTTAATTGTTTTCCTAATGTTGTTTTTTAAAAAACTATTTCATTACACCTAGAAAAAGCCATTTGAAAATAAAGAAATTAAATTGTAGTCAGAGGTAGCCATGGAAATTCTATGTTTATTATTCCAGTGACAAGCACTGACAATCACCTATCTGTGTGGTGTAGGTAATAAAAGTGGGAGGATTGCAAAGGTGGATCATGTTAGCAGTAGGGATGGGCGCATTTAGTAGTATTAGTAAGATAAAAAGCGATTTTTTGAGAGTACAGTCTGATATATGTTTCAAGTGTTCACCTAAGGTAGCTTAATTTAATACTGAACTTATACGTATGGAAAAGTATGTCAGATTCCAGTGTAAACTCATGAAAGCTAAGAACCTAGTATGCAATTTGACTTGTTCAATGTATGTTAACTACTTTGAAGGAAAAAGAAAATGACTTTTGTATTATTTCTATAGAGTTTCTCTGCTGAATAGTAAAGTTTTGTGGGTTTTTTTTTTGATTGGGGTGTTTTGTTGTTTGGGGTTTGGTTTTGTTTTGTTTTCAAATCTAGGCACTCATAATGACACTCTAAACCAATCTTTTAGTGCTCAAATAGCACTTTTTTTTTTTTTTTCCCCCGCAATGGAAAACCATCAGAGTCTTTTTCATTAATTTAAAAACAGTTTTTCATTATATGTCCATTCTTGAAAATGTAGTAAATTTTATTTCAATTCCTAAGCACGGTTTAAATGACACATGCATACACTGAACTATGTGATATAGGGTACAGAATTATAAGGTAGATCAGTGAAGTTTTATAAATTTACACAGCAATTTGTAATAATCTGTAGTGCTTTCAGTTGAAGCCTCAAAAAACTCCTTCTAAACTGGCTGAGATGTTGTGCTGTTCAGCCCTAATGTAAAATTAATGTAAAATGTCAAGGGAAAGATATTTAATGTCACAATACTACCATTTACTTATATTTAGTCACCAAACCCTCATAGTTTTCACTGCAATACCTGTCAAAGATTGTTTTTTAATACATCAAAACATCAAACTCTCATAGGACCCACAGAAATATCTATCAGAAGTTGTTTTAAAATTTTTTTGTTATTTTTTAACTTAATACTTGTAATGCAATTTTCTATTCCACTTCTATGGCTACCTGTGAATTCTGATATGTACCTGAATATAAGCTTCTCACATTAGGTTCTGATTTACAGGTAAGTCAAGCACTCCCACAGGGAGATTACATTTATCATGTGAAGTGTTTAAATATATATATGCACTAGTGAAATAAACAGGAAATATTTGAAGGTATTGGAAATCACTGATATATACTGTTAAATGATTAGGATGTTTCCCAACATGTTTGTCTTTGAGCAGTTAGAATTTCTCCAAACAGGTCCTGGAGAGTTTTAAAGTTAGTATGGTCCAGTAACTATTCCTGATAAACAGATGCAATCACAGTGTTTCACAGAATAAGAGAGTTGCATTGTATGGACCTGACCTGCTAGTGCCAGAGAGCAATGGGGAGCTCTTTCATTTCAGCAATATAGGTGCACCCTAAGATAGCCAAGGTTTTTTAGTTGATCCTGGTGCCTTTAAAATATGTTAATTACTGAAAATGCTCCTCATTTTGAACTATTGCTCTTACATTAATTAATCAACAATTTACAGTAGCAACAGCTTGTAAACCAAAAAGAGAAATTAGTTTTGTCAACCTGAAGTTTGCTTAAAAAGTTGCACTTGTCATCTTCTGCATTTAGACAAAGGATGAACTAAGGGTAAAAGAGAATATCTATAAAGAGTTAGAAACAAGTAGTATTTGATTAGCCCTATCTAAAACATACTTTAAATAATGACACAAAACTAATGGTTTAGACAAAAAAAAAAAAAAAAAAAAAAAAAATAATAGTTGAGAGAACAATTGCCCTTGAAAAGGTCACCTAAAACCTCTGGTGTTTCTCCTTTCTACAGGGTAGACCAGAGAAAAACAAAACAAAGGTTTACAAAAAAAAAAAAAAAAAAAAAAAAAGTTATAGATAGTTAAGACTGAATTCAGGTGAGAAATAAACATTTAATTTGAAAACTGTGAATCACACTTGCAGTCTTTTTTCAAACCGGGACACTGCTTTGCCTTTGAACTTTTACCAAGTTTATGCACCAAAGTTACAGGATAGATTGATTGAATTCCCACCAGTTTGTTATGCTCAAACTGTATCATAGGTGAAAAGAGTATACTGTATATACCAAGCTAGAAGTTTTTATTATTTTAGTTTAACTAAAACCTAAATAGTCTAACAAAGACTTGCTACTAATCTAGTTACAATGATGCAAACACATCTTTCAAGCTATATACAATTAAAATGACACATGGAAACTTTTGGGTATCTTCCCCTTTCTCCAGTATCCTCCCAGGCCTGTACTCACCTATACTGTGTTTCACTCCAGTGTCATAGACAGTTCCTTCTACACAGATATTGCTTCTTATTACTATCTGTTAGTTACAAAATATATTTCACTGAATTTTTAGAGTTGGAAGGGACCATAGAGATCATCTAGTCCAACTCCCCTGCCAAAGCAGGATTGCCCAGAGCTTGTCAGAGCATGTTACTCAGGACTGCATCCAGGTGGGTCTTGAAAATAGGCATTATACTACAAAATTGTAAAAAATTAAGCAAAAGCTGAAACAAAATAAGTAATTGTTCAAGAAGAACTGCTCAGCTCAGGATTAAAGTGGTTTATTGATTTATTAAGGATGCAATCAGCTGGTAATCAAGTGAACCATATATTCGGGATCAATATCAGCTATAAAATGGATAAACTACAATCTTAGACATTTACAAACTATTTATAAACACCTGTACAACTCTAAACACTCTCTGTAACTGATGCCAAGGAGTTCTGACTATACGTACACATAATTATACCATTACTCACTCCCACCTTTCACGCTGTTAGTGCACAACCCCAGCCATGGAAGTTACTAGCGTCCTTTCACCAGCTGTGCCGGTCCCCTGCATGCATTCCCCTCCTGCAGGAGATGCAGCTGCCCCAGCTTTGTCTGCCACCTCTGCTGCTCCCAAAATCCTACTGACGTAGCTGCCATCGAGGAGGTACCCTGGGAGGTGTCTCTACACGCCAAAATAAAAAATTTCATGAGGCACAATATCCATTTATTTAACTTCCCCAAAACCTACATGTGAACAGAACATCTATTAACTAGTTTTGTTTCATTACAATTTTAACACAAATCTTTTTTCTTTTTTTTTTTTTTGCTGAATAGTGTATACGAATTTCCATGTAAGACCATCAGAATTAAAACTTTAACCTGACAATGTCTTGTGGCCTTCTTCCTCCATGAAAATTTGAGCTATTTGCCAAGTACAACCAGAGGTTTCTTCTGTAACTTTTTTTCTTCTTTCCCAGATGTTACCAGCTAACTCTACTTTTTAATGCCAGGTAAACAGAGGTGACTGTTATAGGTTTCAGGCAGGCTGTTGTGCCCAGTGATCCTGGCTTCCTCGTTGTCTTGAAGGAGCACCGTAGAGGAATTTAGGAGGCAAATGGAGACCTCAAAGAGAATGTTAAATACCTGAATCCTCTCCATTAACTAAATAAGGACCTTTGATAAATACGATAATTATCAACAGACCAAGCTGGAAAATTACTTATGCTTCATAGTCCCTGTTTTATGCATCTGTGGCAAGTAATCTAACTTTGTGGTTCAGTTTGTACTTGACCTTTCTTTTCTACATGTAATCCAAAACATGTTTTGTGTTCCTTTGCACCTTAGTTGCCTAAGCATAGGTTCGTAGTGCTTCTTGGGTTTCAGCCAAGCTGAAAGGGTACAGGTCTCCCACAGGACCAAGGTTGCATTCATCAGTTCCTAGACCATACCAGAGAGCACATGACAAGAGTGTTCAAGCACTTGAATCTAGCTCTTGGGTTCCTATTTTCTGACTTTAATATACTATTCTCATGGTTAGAGCACCCACTCAGGAAGCAAGGGATGTTCAAGCTTCTCTTCTTTCTGAGGAAAGTTTAGTCCTTAGCTTTCTTAGCTAGGTCGATCATCAAATAAAGACGTCTTATACAGCTACCATCTCAGATGCTAACCTTTATCACTTTGTAACTGCTTGAATTAGGTTTAGTTTTACTTCATTTATTTATTTATTTTTACTAGTAGCAGATCAACAGTGTAGTGTTCCTGCTTTGACATAACTGTTCAGAGATTGGTTTAAAGAAGTGTCTTTTACAGCAGTGTTCATAACACTTGCTGCATCAGTACTTTTCGCTGATCTCACGTATTTCCCACAGTCCTTTGCAGAACTTATCTCAAGCTACACCCTCTGAGTTCAGTGCTTCAGAAAAAAAGAAGGAAAAAGAAAGAAGAAAAAAGCAATGCGTGCATGTGTGTGTGTTTAAATATCAGCTTTCAAGAAAGTGTTCAAAGACCTGCAAACTGTCCAAAGGGTTACAGACACTGCTGAGCCAGAAATAACAGAGATATATTGTGCAATTTTATTCCTACTGTTGAGTACTTCATAACTTAAATAAACCAATTAACTTCAATAAGACCACTTGCTCAGCTGAGAGCTCTGTAAGGAGACTGAACTGTTTCACAATCTAATATGTACCAACTTTAGAACTGCGATGTTCAAGTCTTGTAGAAGGTAAAATTATTTGCCTTGGTAGAGAGCTATGGTCTTCGTGGTCTTTGCTTTTTTTTTTTTTTTTTTTAAAAAAAAAAAAGATCCAGGCTAATTAAAGTATTTAAATAATATTTTCTGAATATGTATAAGACATATTCCAGTTGTACATTTGTATTAAAAGGAAAAGAAAATTAATTCTGTACTGTATATGAGTCCTGCTTACAAAAATATGTTTCACAAGATGAGATAAAAAAAAATAATTTCCTTCTATTTTCAGACTGCTGCAACACTAGCATTTTAGCATTCATTAGGTTAGTAAAAATATACTCTGATGAAATTCTAGGGATTTCTTTAATTCTTATAGTGCTGGCTAAAATGTTAATAGTAGGTGCCAAACTATATTTGTTTCCAATTACTTTTTCAATTATTGCTGGCACTTCAGACTGTAATCGTATTACATTTTATATTCCTGAAACGTGTCATGATGCCCAAATTTATGAGGGCCATTCCAACATATTTTTCTTTTTCTTCCATCTTTTTTTTTAAATCAAATTCTGTACTTATGAATTAGGATCCAATACATTCTATGGCTGAACTTAATTTATATTTAACAGAACTTTCCAAAGTGTGCTTCCTCATCCCTGGGGTTTTACAGGGTTGGTACTTCTCGTCTTCTTTATTACAATGCTATTTTGCTGCTGTGCTCCTTCTAAGAACTGGTTGTATGAAGCAAAACGGATAGATAGCAAACTAGATTTTCTTCTGTGAAGACTTTCTTGCTTAAGAAGGGTAAATCTATCTGCCTCTTTTAAATAGCTGATGATGTCTGCACATAAACAAGTTACCCCCTGCAATGTGTTTTCTGTTTCCATTTTGCAGACTTGGCAGTTCTTACTCAATTTGTCAAACCAGAGCAAGCAGCTAGTATAAATGGTGTATTTTGCAATAATTTGAAAGAAGGAAAAACCTCTTTGATACTGTATTGTATGACACTGATGACTTGTTGATGAAAACTATGTTGTCTGAAATTACAGTTCAGATTGAAATCCTCTAAAACTTGGGGCCCAGGGGGGGTTGGGGAAAGACAACTCCACAATAATTTAGTGTAGTTTTTTAGATAAATTCCCCTGCCAATTTAGTCAGAATTGGCATGGTCTTTGTAGGAGAGATGTGCATTTCTTGTGGCCCAAAGCATGTGTCGTTGAGTTGAATATTGCTAATGAAGTGAAGAGTACGGGCAGAGGACCTGCTTTCCCTCCCCTGCCTGAGTCTGTACTTGCCTTTAGCTGAACAGAATAACAAACAACACTTGTCATAAAGAGCTGGATGAACTGCAGAATTATTGTGCCATGGGCAGGAGATGTATGAGGTATGGATGAAACTCTACTTTAAGCAGAGTTTTTGACATACCTTTTATAACTTAACAGAATTTATTTAAAGTATAGCATATTTCTATAGAAGGAGGGAAGCCAAATTGTTTGCTTTTTGATGTAGGTCTCTTTCTTAAAAGTGAGCCAGGAACTAAGCTCCATTTTTATTTATACCTACATTGACTTGAGTGAGTTCATTAACAGTATGATGTTTACTAAATCTTAAAATGTTTGCTGACAACAATGGGCGAAGTCTGAACCTCAGAGTGGCCTCAGAAGGAAATAGGCACAGCGTAAAAGACTGTTCTACAAGAAGACTGTACTTTCTGCTTTTATTATTTCACTGAATTTCACTGAATTTCACTGAATTTTTAGAGTTGGAAGGGACCATAGAGATCATCTAGTCCAACTCCCCTGCCAAAGCAGGACCACCTAGAGCTTGTCAGAGCATGTTACTCAGGACTGCATCCAGGCAGGTCTTGAAAATCTCCGAAGAAGGGGACTCCACAGCCCCCCTGGGCAGCCTGTTCCAGGGCTCCGTCACCCTCACTGTGAAAACAATTATTTTATTATTTGGACAATAATTTCTATATCCTATGTAGTCATGTGAATAGTTGAGCTAAAATGGACTTTGAAAAGTATCACAACTAATGTACAATATATTTTCACAATTTAGACATTCAACTTTTTATTAGTCGTGGAAACTCATAAATATCCCAATAAGACCAATTTTGAAAATGTTTAACCGAACCTTTCCTCTAGAGTTTGGACATGTGTGAATACAAACCACAGAATGAATCTCAAAAATTACAAATCTAACTCAGTAAAAACTACATTATTTCAGGATGACAGTTTCCTGGACAACAGAGTCGACTGTTTCTGAAAGACTCAGTATAATTTTCTAAAAAGTGTTATTGTAATTTCAAAGTTAATAGAATGTGACAAATTTGTTTAGGCTTCAATTTTAACTTGCAGAATTCCAAAATTTTACATTATGGTTTTGGATCACAATTTTATTTGCCCTTTTCCTTACTTCCCCTCCCCCGCCCCCAGAAGCATAGGAAAAATAAAAAGAAATGTCATTACTGAGGTGTGATTTTGTTTGAGTATATATCTGCATTTTTGTAGACAGAAATCACAAAATATTGAAGACCAGATCCTCAGCCTGCACAATCCAGCATGTTTTCAACAACCATTTGCACTTACATCAGCTGGAGGTGGATTCAGTGCCTTTCCCGGGCAACACAATTATCTGCTGCTATTTTACTGCTCTGTGAAACAAACAGACATAACATATGCAGTGATTAAAGCATCAAGCCCTGACAAGTGCTGTTTTGAACTTCTGTTTGTTTTCAACGTTGGCTGCTAGGAAATATGCTGAAAAAGATTTTGTGTGTTGAAAAAAGAATGTATGTAACTGAAAATAGTGACTGCTCTGCAACAGTATTTTTTTTCTTGTACTGCCAGGGTGCAGTGTAGCTGTTTTCTATGTATCTTTCAGATACATAAGGATCTTGTGCTTTCCTCATGTGTGTTTATAGGCAGTTTACAATGCACCTACATTCATTTGTTGAAACATCTATGTGTCTTAGGGTGTGGTTGTGACTTTTTTTGTAGATGTTTACCTCATTACAGATTTGCAGAAGGCCAGGTAAATTAAGTAACTCACATTTTATATTCTTTTACTTGGAGTGAATTAGTTTTGTTAAACTATAATAATATCTACTGTGTATTACATGTAGTTTCAAGCAATCAAATCTGTATTAATATACTTACAGATCCGTACTTACACATAACTTACAAAGCAAATATATTAAGATAAATAAATTAATAAGTCTGATATTGCTCTCATTACAAGCTTTAAAAATTAAGTTTAAGTAAATAAGCTGTCCTGGTTTGGACTGGACTGCCAATTTAAAGAGTGGCAGATGCTCTCCCCACCTCTAACTCCAAGGAGAGAAGGGAGAGAAAGACAGAAACTTAAGAGTTTAGAAGAGACTAAACTAATGAAATCTTAATAAAATAATAGAAAGAAAAGAAATATATACAATATATACAAAACTGTATCAAGCTCCCAGGATGACAATCACATCACTGGCAGGCACTGGGGAAGTCCCAGAGTGGACTCAGTGATGGACAGGAACTGGATTCTGGGTCTGGATTCAGGAATGCACAGGTTGGGATCAAAAGCAGATGAAGAGTCGTCCTGAGGTGTTGGCCACTGAAGAAAGAGGTTGACCCTTTGATCCCTCAGCTTTTATCCTGAGCATGGGGCAGATGGGATGGAATACCCTGCTGGTCAGTTTTGGGTCACCTGTCCTGTCTGCTCCTCCCCACAGGTGCGACGCCTCTATGCTTTTCCGTTTCTGACCCTCTAACAGGACACATAACAAAACTAGCTGCCCTTAGTTGTTATAGCAGTAAGTATAAGCTAGAGCCTCTTTGCGTACTATTCCTTGGCATAATTTAGAAACAATCAGGTTTTATCAGTCTCTGGAAGTGGACATTGTCTGAAAATATGCTGTTAATTTCAGAGAGTTCAATTAGTTAGAAGAGGATTAGCTGCAAAGCAAAATTACTGAACAGAAAATAGTTTCTGTTTTACCTCAAAGCAGGACATAAGCAAATTAAAACTATACTCTACTCCCCTCTACTATACTTTATGACTATCCCATAGAGAGATATACAGTACTGCCAGTGACAATGAAAGTACCCCTAATTTAGTCGAATTATCTACTATCAGAAGGGAGTATTTAACAATAATGGAGACAATGAGGTGGTGGTGGTGGTGGTTTTTTATTTGTTTTTGTGAATAAGTTAATTGAAGTTGCTTAAAGTAAATATTTGGAGAAGACGGACCAAAAGGTATGAACTGACATGACTCCAACCTCCATGGAGCTGCACTGCACCTATTTTCACTAGTCCATGATCTGGTTGGTGGATTTCTGAATTCTCTATTTCTTCTTTTCTTATTTCACTTAGTGTGTTGCCCACCTTTGCAAGGAATTTTTTTATACATAAGAATAAATAGGGCTAGGTTTCTAAGAGGGCATCATTATGATCTCTACCTTTTAATGAACTAAAATTTTTAACCTGCAAAGAACCCAGAATAAATCAGAGTTTTTTACACAGAAATTAGGTATAAGAAAGAAAACTTTTGAAAGTCAGGCATAAAGACAATCACCAGAGGAAAGAATGCCTGGAATACAATCCCCATCCCAAGACATTTGGATTTATTTTTCAGTAAGGAGATATGGGACAGAGTATACAAACAGTATTGAAGATTTTAACAATAACATTTTAGTGTTTCCATAGTACCAGCCTAGAGTTAGCTTTTTGCTTTCTAGCTTTCTGATATTAAGAATTTTGTATATTTTCTTCCATAATAGAAAGCCTTCGATTGTATTTTTTTCCCTCCAATCTCGTTCCTTGTACCTCCACTTCATATTTTGACTGTTACTCTCATAAAAGTGCAAAGTAAATGTTTGAAACTCCTTTGGTGGAGAGGGGTACGAGATTGTCACTTCCCATTTTGGCCAATGCTCACTAAGTACTAAAGAATTTTATGTAAGATAACAGTAAGTATTTTTATAAGTTTATTTCTAATTTATCTATTTATTTATTTATTTAACATTTTAATAAATAGAATGTTTTTTGCTGAACTGAGTAATAGCAATATCTTTTGTGTGCTCTGAGAACATTTAGCGGCTCAAGACGCTCTGTGCCTTGAGTGAGAAGGTATTTGTCACATTAACCCCTAAGCTTACTACCTTAGGTAATGTACAGATTTAGCATGTTTAGGCATGGAGAGCAAAAGATCTCTAGGAATTCAAAGGCTAGTAACAGACAGTATCTCAATTTGTGAATATCTAAAAAAATGAAATGGGATTCTTGTTGCTTGTAACATCTCTCCTTCCAATCAACTATGGGAAAGAATATAAATTTAATTCCTTTCATATTCCATGCAATCCAAGATATATTCTATTCATTTCCCATGCCCACTAAAGATTCTCAGCTATTATTCAAGTTCAAGAGAAAATATGGTACTGATCCAACACATCAACCAGAAATATTTAAGGAACTGAGAACTTACAATTCTGGATTTCATTTTCTATGGACATATGTATATTTGTGTGCATACTTGCACATACATATGTATGTATCAAGTAATAATTATATAGAGTTTACTTAACTATATATGGAGAAACTATACATATGTGTACATAAATGCATCTGTATACAGATACAGGTAAAAAAAAAATCTATTAGAATTAAGGCAGCCATTAGAGGAAATACATATTTCTCAGAAGGTTAGAACAGTGTCTCCTAACATCTTCATTCAAATGACCCGATACAGTAGTGAGGTTAATCTGAAATGTTAACTCTAAAGATTCTGTGCCGTAAAAGTATCATGTTGTTGCTTAAAAGTTACGAGTGACCCTCTTTGCTCTGCAATCAGGAAGGATTCATAAAGGACACTGGCTGTTTCATTTAATTTCATTTCTTCTTTTTCTACTGATGTGAGGATTTGTTAGAAGTGTCAAGAGAAATTGAAAATATTTGCATAAGATCTCTTCCATTCCAACATGATATAAATTGCACTCCAGTAATTTAGCAGTACCATTAGGTCGATGTAGCATTCACACTCAGAGAAAGAGAAGCCAGATCACAAAAAGGATTATTTTTATGCAAGTTATGTACACTTATATAAACACACGCAATTGCATTAACGTATGAAGAAAAATTTTTATTTTGACAGTGCAGATTATGACTTCTCTTACGAGTTCCAGTCACTCTTTTTCCATATCTTTTTCTCCCCATACCAAGTTTGGAATTGTTCTGATATAATGAGGTCAGGGTCCTGTTTTCCTGAGCTTTATAAGTCCAACACCACTGACTGTCATAAAGAAGTTCTGTAATTGCAGTACTATCAGAAACAAAACAGTTCTGAAGAATCTTTATAGGTCTTCCAGCAGATCATAAATAGAAAGCTGTTTTGAGGGTTTAGGGTTTTTTCCACTGGAGTAAATGCAGGTGAAGAACTGAGAGGATTGGTTCCAAAAATGCCTACAGAAGTTTACTTCCTTCTCTCCAAAAACCTACTTTTCCTAAAATGACTTCTATAATCTCTTCACAAAGGCAATTTTCTCTCAATTCTGAGTCAGTGTCATCAGTTTTTATATTGTTTCAATTGCTAAGAGGGAAAAAAGAACCATAGCTGAGAAAATTCCCTAAGCTTCTGTGATATTGTCTTTTTGCCAATAAAAACAATCAGATCAAAGAGTCAAAGAATGCTCATCCAACTTGGAAAAACCAGCAGAGAATGGCTATGTGACACAAAGGGATGTTTTTGGAGAGGATGCTTCTCCACCAACTGCTGTACATCCAGATTGCAACCACACTTCAAGAGTGGTTGACTAGATCAAACAATAGCAGTAAATTACTTGACAAACCACAGACAACAAAGGTAGATTCCCATTTAATGACACTAAATTGATACTTACACATATAGGATGCCAGAGCGATCAGTTTCAATTCTTCGTATCCAGTTCTCAAGGAAGTCACCTTCACAAGTACTCATTTCTATTGCACTCATAGATACAGCCTAAAGGTAGCTTTCTTACGCTATCCATTACAGGAAGCTGCTGCAGATTGTTGTGCCATTCTGTACATGACTGAGTTATGTATTCCTTACAAAATACCTGGGAAATATTACAACAGAAGGTTTCTAATTTTCAAAATATATAGCTTCCTCCAACAGGAGCCTTCTGTTTTTCTTCAGGATATAACTTTCTGATAGTATAATTAATGGCACATTAACACAATTAAGACATTCATATTTCTTTGTTATATAGTCATTACTTTTGTTATGCCCTGAAACTAGTTCCTTTCAAGGGCTGTACTCCAATATCAATAATTGGCCATCTGTGTTTGTAGCCCTGGGGTCCCTGCTGTCATCCTGTGCTTGTATTTTCAGGGCCCCCCATTGAAACGTTCATTCTACATGAATTCTTATTTTAAGGTCATTGTTAGTTCAATCTATTCACCAACAGTTTCTTAGAATACTGTATATGAATATGTATATAACACTTTCTCAACTGTGTTATTAATAGCTAATTATTGCAGCAATGATTGTCATTATTATAATTGTTTGCTTAGATTCCTTTAATTCTCTTCAGGGTACAACTTTGCATTAGAGAATATTGCACAGAGCAAATAATTCTTCCTTGGTGGTGGGAAAGGTAAACTTGTAAACTTGATAAATGCCACCCTCCTCAAGATGCATTAGTCATCACACTGACTATTGCTGGTGTGATGACTAGCATATGGAAAACCACCACAGAAGTAATAAACCGTTTTTTTTTTTGTGGTAGAAAATCAGGAATCTTTTCGTGACAATAATAGAAGGTCTTTTCATCTTTGTGTAGGCAAAGATTTCTTTCTTCATATTCTTTCCTATATTTTGGCAGTGGAAATAATTTGTTTGAGCATGTATGTGGTACAAGACAGTTGGTTTTTGTAAATCATTTGTAATGGGAAAAAAAAAAAAAAAAGGTCATCTTTTTTTCTGGCAGGAGGGTTGTTTTGTTTTAAAATATCCATTGCAATTGAGATAGGAGCTACGAAAAAAAAACCAAAATGACTACTAAGTGATCACCAGGAAAATATAACAAATAAGAACGCAGAATTATCCACCAATGTTCAGAATACTTCAAAATTATTCTAAAGACTTGTTAAACAAGCAAGCCAAATGCAAGTAAGAAACTAAGATCTGAAAAAGAATTTCAATACCACTTTGCCAAGATTGCCTGAACTGAGAGTAAAAAGCTCTGAAGAAAGTTTACGAAAAACAGGAAGTCAGTTGAGGAATTTCTGAGACCACTTGATGACATTTGGGGATGATAAGAATCCTATGAGCTGCTACAAACATTAGCATTATCATCAATAGAGTAGGCATTAAAAAAGACTATGCCCTTTTTTTTCTCTGGTACAGATTTTTGTTTGGTAGGGGAAAGGGGATGGGACAGAGAGTATGTGCATATTTCAGAATTTTTATCCACAAAACCAAGCGTTTAAACTCCATGTTCAAAACTTCTACATGTCTTGTTTTTGTCTTCAGTCGTTAACAGCAAGATTTATGAATTTCACTAGGGAATGTTTTGTTACAACTGTTATTTCTTACTATCAGGATAAGACTGTGATGTAATTAATACAAATATAAACAGAATCGTTTATTTAGAAAATAACTGATGATTACATACTGCTTTTACAGAACATGGACTTGCATACCTATTCAAGTATTTCACTGCTACTGCAACAAAGCTATGATATTTAAATGAAAAATGAACAGCTGAAATATACAGCTGCTGTAAATTAGTGGACTACATCAACTTTTCTGAATTTTATGTGCTGATTATCTGACTTCTTATTAAAGATATATTTTAACTACTGAAAGAGGTTTGAACTTTTGTCTATTTTTTTCCTTGATTAATACTTGTATGCAAAGATATTGTAGGTAATGAGGCATTTTATTTTAGGTAATAGTGACAATACGTAATTATGTTGTATGCTGTAGGTATAGTGATCTCAGCTTTTGTTCAGGGTACTTATGGCTCTAACATATTTGACTTCCTTCCTTATCCTAGAAATTATCTCATACTTGAACATCTGATTTGTCTTTCTTTTAATATATTGATGGCATGACTAAAATAGCTATTACAGTTTTAATAACTATATTTGTTCTACCATATTACTATTTCTTTTACTACTGCTAGTCTTACCAGTACAATTGCTATTACTACTCCTATTGACATTAGCAACACTGATGTCAAATAATTTAAAATGCCGAACCAATCCTTATATTTAAGCACTATTTTTAATAATAGTAATGAAGAAGGATGATGGAAGGATAAAGAAAAAAAAATAAACCATTACATACAATGAAAATAGTTGAGTCACAACATGTAAAAAATATTTTCTTAATGCTTTCAGGAAAAAAGGGTAACAAAGAGATTTGACTTTTTTTTTCCTTTAAGTTGTACACATTGGATGTCTTCTAGAGACCTTTATTTTCATTTTGAAAGTAATCCTGAGCTATAAAATCAGGAGGACCCCTTTTGAAGGTTGCTTATAGACAATTAAAGAGAACTCTTGGGTATTTAAAATAAAAATTAGCACTTCAGGAGACAGATATGATCGATCCAAATTGTTAAATTCATCTAACAGTGTAGAAGAGGCCTTAAATGGAATTAGTAATATTTTATATATTCTAAGCATGAATTTGTACTCATTTGAGTATGCCTGATACACAGGCATATAGGACTCAGTCCTATTGCATGAATGTAGGCATCCAGCACCGTTTGAATGCCCAGCATGTTTTCTTTGATCTCCCTCTGAGAGGCTAGAAAAGTTGCTACAAGACAATGCTGTGCTATATCTTCTTTCATCATTTCATTAGGCATCCCTGCCCTTCATGCCAAATCAGTCCTTGGTCACAAATTACCATTGCTGAGCAGTTACGGTTTGAATTTCCTCTCCAGTCTGTAAGTATTCATAACATGCAAGTTACATTTCAGCTTGGTCTAACCAGTTTCAAAGCCCTCCAGAAATTACATTCAGTAAGAATAAATTTCAAGTATTTGAAAGGTTTAGCTACCTTAGTAACATCCTCTTCAGCAAAAACTGATGGCAAAATATTTACAAAGTTGTGTTTAGGGGGAATAAAACAATCAACCAAGGTAGCTAAGAGTCAGTACAGTGCAATTTCTGTTCTCCTTAGTTTTGTGTCTCTGACTCTTTCATTTATCACATGTCTGTTCCAAAAATTCTGGATTATGGCATATATATATGACAAGCACGGTGGTTGCTTCTTATAGTACTACTAGAACTGTGCTGGTAGTATTTTACTTGTGCTGGTTCAGTCACGTAGTTGGTATGGAAGACCTCAGGGTCCTCAACCATGTCTTTTATACACATCTTGCTTTTGGCAAAAGAATACCTGCAGGCTTACATGAACCTTTAAAGATACCTTAAAACTAACTGAAACTGTCCTTTATATTTTCTTAGATCAATAACTCTATGAAAAAACTTTCATATCAAGACATCTCAAAGCAAATCAAATATGATGTTGCTGAAGCCTTTGAGGTAAAGTTGAGTAGGATGGAGGCCAGAAAAAAAGAAAAAGTTCAAAGAGAATTAACTACTATTTCCCAGTTATAAGAAATTGACATTCCAAGGATGAAACTGTACATATTCCTTGCAGGTCTTTTGTTCTCACTGGAATGAACTCAGAATTAGTGAAGTAGATAGCAACATCACCCTGTAAAAATAATTATTGCCATTTATGATGATCAGGTATGCAGATGAGAATTGAGGCCAAAAAAAAGATAGACTGAAAGAGATATGTAATTGCAGATTAAAAGATAAAAAGGTAAACAGGAAATATAAGTATTTTATGACAGTTTTAAATTTATTGCTTTATTCAAACTTTCTGACCCTTTCATTTTGACAGTATATCTTCAAATTAATCAATAGGTAAAAGTATTCACAAGTTACCAATGCAATTTTCCATTTTAAGCATGGGCGGGGGGGCAGATTGTCTGCTTCTTTGCTTGTTTTTTTTTTAAAGAACTATTTTTAACTGAGCCACTAGTGTTCTTCAGGCAGTTAAGAAAGAAGCAGCTGGCTAGTGGAACAGAAGGGTTAAAAAAGAGTGCAGTTAGTTCTCTGCACTCTTGCTTTATTGCAGAGAATTTGGTAGGAATATGTCAAATAGTTCTAGTGAGGAGCTATAGAATCATAGAATCATAGAATCATAGAATGGTTTGGGTTGGAAGTGACCTCAAAGATCATCTAGTTCCAACCCCCTTGCCATGGGCACAGACACCTCCCACTAGACCAGGTTGCCCAAAGCCCTATCCAGCCTGGCCTTGAACACCTCCAGGGATGGGGCATCCATGACCTCCCTGGGCAACCTGCTCCAGTGTCTCACCACCCTCACAGTAAAGAATTTCTTCCTAATATCTAATCTAAATACCCCCTCTTCCAATTTAAAACCATTACCCCTTGTCCTTTCACTACACTTCCTGACAAAAGAGTCCCTCTCTGGCTCACCTCTAAGCTCCCTTCAGATATTGAAAGGCCACTGTAAGGTCTCCCTGGAGCCTTCTCTTCTGCAGATTGAACAACCCCAACTCTGTCAGCCTGTCCTCATAGGGGAAGTGCTCCATTCCTCTGATCATCTTCGTGGCCCTCCGCTGGACCCTGTTCCAACAGGTCCATGTCCTTCCTGTATTGAGAACTCCAAAGCTGTACACAGTATTCCAGGTGGGGTCTCACGAGCGCAGAGTAGAGTAGTAGAATCACTTCCCGAGACCTGCTGGCCACGCTTCTCTTGATGCAGCTCAGGATGCAGTTGGCTTTATGGGCTGCCAGTGCACATGCTGCTCATGTTGAGCTTCTCATCCACCAACACCCCCAAGTCCTTCTCCTCAGGGCTGCTTTCTAGCCATTCTCCACCCAACCTGTATTTGTGTCTGGGATTGCCATGTCCCAGGTGCAGGACCCTGCACTTGGCCTGGTTGAACTTCATGCGGTTTGCACAAACCCACCTCTCAAGGCTGTCCAGGTCCCTCTGGATGGCATCCTTTCCTTCCAGTGTGTCGTCTGCACCACCAAGTTTGGTGTCATCAGCAAACTTGCTGAGGGTACACTCTATCCCACTGTTCATGTCTACAACAGAAATGTTGAACAGCACTGGTCCCCTTACGGACCCCTGAGGAACACCACTCATCACTGGCCGCCAACTGGACATTGAGCCATTGGCCACAACCCTTTGAGTGCGGCCAGCCAGCCAGCTCCTTATCCACCGAGTGGTCCATCCATCGAATCTGTTGGGATAAGATGCTTCTGTCTTCACAAAAATAAAGACTAAATTCCTCTTAGTATTAGGCATCATCTCTGACTCATCCTCTGTAGCAGTTTAATAAGAGCAAAAGTGTTGACTGTCTTCTTATTCACTTTCAAATATGAAAGAGTAAGTAGATTTCCTTGCCCCAGATAAATTTTAATCTAGGAAGATTAAATTGTTTTTTATTCCCTAAGGGAAATATTCTATCAAACAGGTTAATTAAGAGTGTCAGTAACCAACTTGTCATTTCTAATCAGGAAATAGTTAGTTGATGTGATTCGCTAAATATTATGTATTGCATACTGAAAAAGATTAATTGTCTCCTGGGTTTCTGCAAATTTTCACATATAGGTACCCTAGTTAATACAGTCAATAAAATACAGATGATCCAGTGGTCTCAAGTTTTTTATTAAAGATTGTTGGCAATCTCTATAATGGCATGTTTGTAAAACTTCTGGAATGGAGTGATGAGAAGTTCCTTAGATGAGAGGTCATATCTGTGGAAAGACAAAACATTTATGAACTTAAGGACTGTATAATGATTTGCTGTCTGAAAAGTGGATATTGCCAATATAGTCTCTGAATTCTAACATATTCTATCTTTTTAATTTACTTTAGTCAGGCTGGAGGGCCACATAAGAAAAGAAATCAGCTGAGATCTTGACAATTTTTGCAATTGCAGAGGAGTATGAATTCAATAAAAGCAACCAGATGATGAATACTTCATTTAGGAAGAAAAATGGAGTTCTAAATGCCTTAATTAATATCTTCAAACTTGGTATCCTGTATTTGCATCCGTTACGGAGTGATAAGGCAGTGCAAGGACATATGAGCATGTAGAAATAAATGTTTTATTCAATACATGCATTTTCATCTACTTCCAAATTAATTCATAATTTTTCTCAAATGTATTAATGTTTTAATTATTAAAAGAATATATTACATCTTGCTCTGTATACGAGATATGAGAAATTAATTAAAATAATTTTAAATATAACTGGGTAGATAGCACCTTAGTGCTTAATGATTTGAGTGTTTAAATATGCAAAATATGCCTTTTTTTGAAATTTTTGCCATTAAATTAAAAGAAGTTGAAATTTTGTAATGAGAAATGGATTTCTGATAAAGACTTAAAGGATTTAATGATGTTTTTAAATGAATGGATACTGCCATTTTGGAAAACATGATTTATCTTTGGCATCACAAATTAAATATATCATTAGAAAAATATTAACAAATTTTCTATGTAAAGTGGGATTAGCTTAGTCAGTGTTACTGGGTGTTGGTATTTTTATTTTGTTTTTTTTTTGTTTGTTGTTGTTAATCCACAGTAAACATAAAATCATTGAATCATCAAATCACAGAATAGTTTGGGTTGGAAACAACCTTTAAAATCATCCTGTTACAACCCCCCTGCCATGGGTAGGGACACCTTTCACCTGATCAATTTGCTCAAAGCCACATCCAATCTGACCTTGAACACTTCAAGGGATGGGGCATCCACAGCTTCCCTAGGAAACCTGTTCCAGTGTCTCACCACCCTCTGCATAAAAAATTTCTTTCTCACGTCCGGTCTAAACCTACCTTTTTTCAGTTTAAAACTGTTTTTCCTTGCCCTGTCTCTGCAGGCCTTGGTGAAAAGTTTTTCACTGAATTTCACTGAATTTCACTGAATTTCTAGAGTTGGAAGGGACCATAGAGATCATCTAGTCCAACTCCCCTGCTGAAGCAGGATTGCCTAGAGCTAGAGCATGTTACTCAGGACTACATCCAGGCGGGTTTTGAAAATCTCCAAAGAAGGGGACTCCACAACCTCCCTGGGCAGCCTGTTCCAGGCTTCCGTCACCTCACCACCTTTCTTATAAACCCTTTAATTATTGAAAGGCTGCAGTAAGTTCTCCCCAGACCCTTTTCTTCTCCAGGCTTAACAACCCCAACTGTCTCAGTCTGTCTCTACAGGAGAGGTGTTCTAACACTCTGATAATTATGGAGCTCCTCTGCTCCTGCTCTAACAGGTCCATGTCTTTCTTGTACTTTGGACCTTAGGGCTGGACACGGTACTCTTAAGTGGGAGTCTCATGAAAGGGTATCTTCACTTTAATGGGAAAGGAATACTTGTTAGAGACAGAACTGAGGAATATATTTCTATATTTCCTATATATTTCAAAAGTATAAGTACTTATATTCTGCAGAAGAAAATCTGAGATCACACCATTTTTTTTTGCTCATCAGAGTGTGCACACATCCAGATGCAAAGGTAGATTTTTTTTTGTTCATGACAGCTTAGACACAAGAAAGAAATATATTAACTTGGAAAAGTCTTTTTCTTTTTTTTTTTTCGTAGGAAAGCACTCCACTGTGACCATTAAACTACTGATTATATGTTTGATGAAGAAGATGATGTAGGAAAAGTACTGGTAATGATTGGGAAATCCTTTACCAAAGAGCTTGTCTCACACTTTCTGTGTAAGCAAGTAGTGAGCTTGAGCTGCTTTGGAAGGAAGGGGACCTCAGAGCAGAAGGTGACAGGGAAGAAGGCTGGGCAGCTGACTTGACAATAAGAGTGTATTTCCACAGCAAGAAGAGCGAAGCAGGCCTGGTGACATTAACCACACTTGGACAACAGATCATGAGAGAAGACCACAAAGACCCTCAAGTTTGGACCAAGGTAAAAACCAAGAATTCAGGTCAGCAAGGTGACATCAAGATCAGAGGGGAGTACAGCCAGACTCAGGTGTACCTGCAACGTAGACAGTCAAAAGGGCAGTTTCACTTCCAGAGTGCTTTAATTCTCATCTGTTAAAGCCAGTTCACAGTTCTCTTTTACTGCCTCAACAATGGTTCTGGTGACATTGCCGATGCCTGAGAGTGTCCCTTTCCTCTAATTTTTCCTTCTTTTTTTTTTGTTTTTTTTGTTTGTTTGTTTGTTTGTTTGTTTTCTTTTTTGTTTGTTTGTTTTTGTTTTTGTTTTTGTTTTTGTTTTGTGTGTGTTTTATTGAAATCGGTGAAATGTTGTTTGTTCAGTGTTTCAGATGAATGCACATTGGCAAAATCTTCTGCCAAGGAAAAGGGAGGAAGGGTGTTGGGATTTTTTACCTCACAGTTGACTTCAGATAAATGTTAAACTATTTTAGATATAGAAAAATTTTAACATTATAAGTAGAGGGGAGCTTCGTTTTTGTTTTTCTTAGATGCTAGTCTCAGATGAATAACAATCCCCGCTCTAAAAGGACTCATTCTTGAGCATTTGTTAGATACCAATCATTTTGTGAGTGTGTTTGGAGTTCTCTGAAAAACTTATGGGGAATTCCTTTGTCCAGAAGATGGAAGTGAGTTAGACTCCAAAATGATTCTGCTTGCGGTTTTGGGCAATATTAATTAATAGTCTAAAGGTGTGCTAGAAACATATCAAATGAGTTAAACGAGACCTTAATTGACCCAAGGACCAGGGAAAAAGTTTCATCATTTCCCACAGCTCCTACTGCAAAACTTACCTCAACAAGAGGTGAGGTAAAAACACACTTAGTCAGTATAGGACAAGTTAAAACACTACAAAGCCAGAACAAAAGCCCACTGACAAATGTGAAATAATCCAGAACATATTTCATTGTTTCCAACATCATCTAAAAGTCATATATTGACTTTCTCACTGTTAGGTGTTCTTCAAAATTTGTTTTATATTTACTTAACATGGTAGCATGATGTAATACAAATAATATATTAATTTGGTTTGGAAAGCTATTTACATCCAAGAACATTTACAGTGATTCATTTTTATTTCTCTGTTGTTTTGCACCCATGATATAATAAGCTGTGCTTAACTCCATCTTATTAAGATTTAAAAGTACAATGCTTTGAGTCAGCTTTAAATAATAATATAGCCTGAATGAACTGGTAAACCCAGCCCCGTGATATATCTCTGAATCACACTACAGCTATACATCTTTCTTGTCATTATTTCAGTTAGTTTTCTTCATTTTTATATATCCACATGGTAGCCTGTACTTCTTTCAGCAGACTAAGGGATATGATGTAGTTCATAGTTTAACACTATAAATGATTTTTAGTTTTCCCATGTGAAAAGAATGTGACAACACAAAAACATCAGAACATCCATCAGGTTTATTCAAAATGCAACTCAAAATATTCCAACATCTTAAAAATCACATAAAATTTCTGTATGTTAGAAGAATTGCCAAAAATTGCATAAAATTTATTTTAAAGGGTAAAAAAGTATGAAAGTTCTTACTGATGGATGAACTGCTGGACCTTTGTTAGGAAATAGAAGAAAAATTAATTATTAGCTCTGCTTTCTTTTTCTTAAATAAGGCTGAGATCTTCATAGACCCTTGGAGAAACTTTAAGATTGCACTGCACTTTTTAAATTTTAGAATTAGGAGACAAAAGAGCTTCAAAGCCCTGTACTACTGTTGAAATACGTTTAAATATGTTTTATTGACTTATAAATCTTAAAGTCTACAACTAAAAGAAGATAGCTGAAGTAATGTCTGACTATGTCACTGGATGTGAACTTTCTCATGAACAAAATTGACAAAAGTTTAATGTTTTGATAATATTGAATAGTTCTGAAAGGTCTAGAAAATTTTTAGGAAAAGTGTGCAGTAAACAAAAAAAATTTCCTGAGTGCATAATATCTTCGTAGGCAATTGCTCATTTGCCAGTAGTAGAAACTGGAAGAGTAAGTACAGAATCTGGAGACGGTACAAGAAAAAACTTCATTGACTTCATTGACTCTACAGTATATTTAATCCATACAAAGTTAAAGGGAAAAAATATCTAAAGAAAAAAAAAGATTCTAATTTAATATAATAGGTATTTTAGGATTTGTTTTCCTATTTATGTGATTATTCTAGGGATTATAATAGCATATTATTGTTCAGACTAATAAAATATTATGAATGGTAACTTTTTTAATTTCACATAATCACTGCTTATTTTATGCTCACAGTGATCACTTTTACCTTGCTTACCCTGGTTCTGATATCTTTAATTCCTCTTGTTATGCTATCTGCTGTACTGCTGGGCTATTTATGAAATACTGTGTTCATACCAATCATGGGAAATGTCAGCTTTGCAGTATTTGGGAAGGATTTATAGGATATATGGTATTCTTCATGCATTTGATTTAAGATATCTTTTTATATATATATAAAAAAAGGAAAGCTAAGGATGTAAGTGCCTTTGTATAAATGCTGTCAAGTTTGGGGGCTTGGTGGTTTGTTTTTATTGAATTGTCTGTTTGTTTGCTTGGCTTACAAATTATTTTAATTGCAGTAATTTATTTTAATGCATAGTCTGTACAGAACTTCATATTTCAATGTGGCATGATATTTATAAATTATTCCATTTTTTAGCATCTTTGTTTCTTAGAAGATCCTTTCTATCTTTTTGCGGAAAATAAATTAACAAGACTAACTTATCTGATATAGTATGGAAAAGAACAAGAATCTGTTTCTCAATTATTATATAGTTGGAATTTGCAATTTGCTTTTTTTCCAGTAATATGTTTTGTATTACTGAAGGATTAAGATTTCTTTTTTCTCATTGTTTCAGACATAATACAACACCAAATGTTGAGAGCTGTAATTTTTTACCCAGCCTTTTGAAGTCTGGAAAACATCTGTTATCATGTTAAATACTCATAAACCAATGTCATCATTGATTAAGAATTCAAGGCTGTTGTCAAAGTTAAAACAAAAAGGGAAGGGGAGGGAAGGGAAGGCAAGGCAAGGCAAGGCAAGGCAAGGAAGAAAAACTTTATCTATAATTCATTTACTGAAGTGTTTCTCTACAAGAAGCTTAATTATTCACTGAGGTCAAAGTTCAAGCAAAATATTATATTCTTAATTATTTTATTTCACTTTCAAATAATTTATTTTCTTTCCATCACAAAGATGACCCACAGAATCAGCAAAGCATTTGGGGATTATTCTATAAAAAAGTAAGGTGTTTTTTTTATTTTTCGTTTTTTCATTTTGGTTTTGTGGTTTGTTTTTTTTTTAATTTTTTTAAAGCTTTTCTTTGAGAAAAAGTATATCCAAAGTTTAGCTTTGAGCTAGCTGATGAAGTCTTGAAATTAACCAAAGGTGATGTGTATTCAGATTTAATGCTTAAATCCAAGTCTGTTTTGAATTCTGAATAAATCTTATTTAACCAAAGTAGGAAGAAAAACAGTCACCTTAAGCATTTTTTGTCATCCAGATGAACGTGTGCTTCCAATAAAAAATTGTCTATGTTTTTCATGCAGACAGTGGTGTCTAAATTTAGAACACTTAAACTAGATATCCAAGTTTATTTTAGACTTAATGGTTACCTAGCCAAAATTACAAGATGGACTTAGTTCATTTGCCTGAATGTCAATATATGATGCCATGGTAAATATCTCAGACTACCTGAATTATTCACACGGTGCTGGCAGATTTGATGTCAGACTGATGGAGAACTTATACATCTTGGGCGGCAGCCAGAGGCCAGGATATCTATGTTTGTCTAACTAATTCACAGCCAGCAGTGTCTGGTGAGCTGTTTAGCTAGATAAATATAGCCAAAAGATTTATTTTAGAGTGATCTGAATGACTACCTGAATAGATTATGAGGATTGATTCTGCTTTTTCCGGAAACGTAGTCAGAAAGAACTCTTCAGAGCCACACAAAATTTAAAACTTCTGTCCAAAGTTCATGGTTTTCAGGTTTAACATGTCCTAGCACTAACAGATCCATGCCATTAGTCTTTGTCAACATCAAAGTATAAATAGAGATAAGTATTCAGGTTAGTGCCATCTCTTCAATCTTAAAAGTTGTGCAGAGTATGTGAGAAATGGAAAAAGCCTTCAGAAATTCCTTTTAATATTTGAAAGAAGAAGGAAGCAGGGGAAATAGCAGCAATGCTAAATCAAAGTTAGATTTTCTATAGAAGAACTTATGTATGATGGTCTCTCAGCATTAATAATTAAAGTATGGGATGTTTATTATACAGATCATTCTCAAGATTGCACTGTACTTGTGTTGTACCCAATCCACTTTGACTTTATGCTTTGCTTTGTTATCTGTGGGGCTCTTTTTATTTGGGTGATTATGTCTGCCATGCATTTTAACAGAACATTACTTTGACAGCCATCAAGAGAAAATTTTAGGAATCCTCTAAACACTGTTTTAGTAGAATTCACTTAGCTGGAAAACACTGGTTAAATTTATGGATGTAGTAATTTATAAATGAAATAATACATACAAATGAAGAAAATAGAAATACCATTAGCCTAGCTTTAAGGTATCTATAAAGTAACAAGGAAAAAAATCAGTCATATTAAACAAAAAATGGGACATCTATCACCTCTCTGGGCAGCCTGTTCCAGTGTTTGAACACCCTCATCATAAAAAAAGTCTTCCTTATATCTAGTCTAAATCTACCCTCTTTTAGTTTAAAACCATTACCCCTTGTCTTATCTCAACAGGCCCTGCTAAAAAGTTTATTTTCCACTTTCCCAAATTTCCAGTGAGACAAGTGTCCTTTGTGTTCTGAAGTTACCTCATAGATCCAGTGAAGGGAGAGGCTCTATACACTGGACAAACTGAGCTTTAGTTTGCAGGTATTCAAAGGAATCTACTTCTTTTCATTGTCTTTTCAGTAAACTTGTTAAAGTTGTATTGTTGTTTTTGGTAGATGTAAAATATTGATAAGGAAGCTATTAAGGTGGGCCCCCAATACAAGTAGGATTAGTTCCTCAGAACACACAAATATTTATGATTACGAATGCTTTACCAGTAAATATTTGTGTTTGACCTCTTTAGTGTGATATTTGAAACACATATTCAAATCAGGTCTATCGCAGATGATCACAGCTCATTTCGGCATTCTAATTATCCTTATTATCCAGCTATTATTTTAATATGTGACATAGCCTAAGATCTTTCTGAAAAATCAGAAACTTTTTTTCTGTCATAATTCTGAGAATGAGTGCACACAACTCTCATTTAAACAAATTCAAAATATAATTATCAAGGGAAAAAAACCTTTGAACCAAGTATGTTCTATTTAATACTTGAAATCTTCAAATACTAAAGACTGGGATTTTTTTTTTTTTTTCTGTTTACACCAAAGGTCATATCAAAAGACAAATACACCCAGTGTTCTAAAGTTCTGTAAAGGTATTAATAAGACTGTTTTTGAGCAAATCTTGAGATTGTTATACTATAGGAAGCCAATGTAAGCTGGCACTAACATAGACAAACCCGAAGATATTTTTTCATAGGTAATTATTTTTTTTAACTTATATGCTTTTTAAGTAATAATGTTGTAAGATAATTTGAAATAACACTGTGCCTTTTAAGAAACATCATAAAAGACTGGGAGGAGGTATGTTAGTTAGAGGCAGTTGGGGTGACTCGGTGTATTGTTGACTTTGCCATAAAAAATGATAAAGAATTCAGGGGAATCAGGCTAAAAATGGGTGTTTGATTTTTGTTACATTATTATTATTACTTCCTGATCATGATTGCTATATAGTAATTAATAACCTTTTAGATTTTATTTGACATCTTTTAAAGTTTTACAGTTTTTCAGTTCTGTGAATGAGAGGAACTTGTAGGCCAGAAGTCTGATAATACAGTTTGGGGGATGGAATTTTTTTCCTTTTTTCTGCTAGTGTTTAAACATGAAGCATTATTATAATTTTTCTAGGCTGTCTCAGTGTTTTCTGTCATTCAATATCACTTTGTCATTTTATCTGACAGTGGACCCCTGGCCTGTCATGGCAGAGAAAATGAGAGGGAGAATCTCTTCACTACTGAGTCATTGTGAACACACGGTTGGAAACAAACTGTAATTTTAAATCATCATTGCCTGACTTTTTTATTTACAGGAATGAAAAATGTAGGAGAATATTGTGGAGTACTAGAAAAATTACATTGTTATTTATTGTTAAACCTACTGTTTTTGAAATTACTAGCTTCTGTTAAAAATGTGCGAAAGAACATTTCATTCAGATTCATAACTGTAACTGACTGAATCAGTCATGGAAAAATATAAACAGCAGTTTTATATTTGTAATAAGAAATAGAAAAAAACGCAGACAGCATCTTTTATGGGAAATGTCTGTGCCCCTGGGGATTTTTTCTTTTTTCTTTTTTCTTTTTTCTTTTCTTTTTTTTTTTTTTTTAAATTTAGATACAGACAATTTAAGTCAAACCAAAAAGAATTTTACTTGTTTGCCCTAAGTGTATCTCAAGGGCGGGCTGAGGGAGGAGGGAACCAGACTCTTTTCAGTAGTTGCCAGTGAGAGGACAAGGGGCAATGGGCACAAGTTGGAACATCAAGGGTTCCACTTGAATATGAGGAAGAACTTTTTCACGGTGAGGGTGACAGAGCCCTGGAACAGGCTGCCCAGGGAGGGTGTGGAGTCCCCTTCTTTGGAGATTTTCAAGACCCGCCTGGATGCAGTCCTGAGTAACATGCTCTTACAAGCTCTGGGTGGTCCTGCTTTGGCAGGGGAGTTGGACTAGATGATCTCTATGGTCCCTTCCAACTCTAAAAATTCAGTGAAATTCAGTGAAAAATTCAGAAGAGTATGAAACTTTGAGCTTTGGATTTTGTTTTATTATTTCTATATTTTTATCTTTCACTGTTGATCATCCATTCTAACTTTTAATTTCTTGATCAGTCTAAAACTGTTAAGAATCCTTCACACATTCTTAAACACAGAAGTTCTGAGAAACTCCCTACCATTGCCAGAAACCCAAAAATAAAACTTACACTTTATAACACACATTAGAGAAGATGTCATAGTTCTTAACAAATTAGAATTCTGAAAATGTGTCCATCTCACAGGTAATGCAATGGTAATTACTGTCATTCATATAATTTCACTCCCATTACTAGTTCTATTTAATAGCCTATAATAAAACACTCTTTGCTTATTACTTGTGTAAATGATGATTTTAAAGCTAAGGGTAGATTTATCCTGCTTTATGTTAGCTGTTGTGAAGGTGGAGGTGGCACTGTTTTCCAGAGCAACACGTCTACATTTAGGACCCTACAATAAAGTATTATCTTAACTCCATTGTAGTCCATGCAGGTCTTGGATCTGTTTGCTTCTAACACAGATAACTAGCACCATTAAAGCAAATACAAACCAGACCTGAGGGAGGGAGCTTCATGCCATTCTGGACTAGAAGATGAAAGCCAGGCAAGATGCCCTAGAGTGTCTCAAATGGCACTGAAAACTTTTGTTTCAGCTACTGAGTCAGGCTCCTAATCAACCCAGTAAATGTTTACTACAAAGCTTAATCTCATCTTAAAGTAAATATCAGCTGTGATTAACTGAAAAGCTCTTTGGTTTCTACCTGCAGTACTGAAGAGATCTAATCTCTGTAGATGTAAGCATAGGGAGCATAGGATCTCATACCTATCTACACATAGATGCCTTACGTAGAAGGACCTTATATATGGGCTTAAGTCATAGAATCATAAAATTGTTTGGTTTTGAAAGGACCTAGCTCAACCTCCCTTTCACTGTGCAGGAACATCTTCAACTAGATCAGGTTGCTCAGAGCCCTGTCCAACTGGACCTTGAATGTTTTCAGCCGTGGGACACCTACCACCTCTTGGCGTAATCTGTTCCAGTGTTTCACCACCTTCATTGCAAAAAACATCTTCCTTTTATCTAGTCTAAATCTACTCCCTTTTAGTTTAAAACCATTACTCCTTGTCCTACTGCAACAGGCCCTACTAAAAAGTCTGTCCCCATCTTTCCTATAAGCTGCCTTTAGGTATTGAAAGGCCGTAATATCTCCCCAGAACTTTCTCTTTTCCAGGCTAAACAACTCCAACTCTCTCAGCCTTTTTTCACAGGATAGGGGTTCCATCATTTTTGTGGCCCTCTTCTGGACTTGTTTCAGCATGTCTTTCCTGTGCTGAGGGCTCCAGAGCTGGATGCAGTACACCAGGTGGGATTTCACCAGAGTGAAGTAGAGGGACAGAATAACCTTCCTTGATCTGCTGGTCATGGTTTTTTTTTATGCATCTCAGGGTACAGTTGGTTTTCTGTGCTGCAAGAGCATATTCCCAGTTCATGTCCAGCTTTTGATCCGCCAGTACCCCCAAGCCCTTCTTAGCAGGGCTGCTCTTCATTGCATGAAGATTCCTTTCATCCCCCAGCCTGTATTAATAACAGGGGTTGCCCTGACCCAGCTGGAGGTCTTGCACTTGGCCTCATGAGTTGAACTTCATGAGGTTCACATGGGCCCACTTCTCGACATTGTCCAGGTACCTCTGGACAGCATCCCATCCCTGGGTGTGTCAACCACACCACTCAGCTTGACGTCATTGGCAATCTTGCTGAGGGTATACTCAATCGCACTATATATGCCATTGATGAAGATATTAAACAGTACTGTTCCCAATACGAACTCTTGAGGGACACTACTCTTCACCAGTCTCCATCTGGACATTGAGCTGTTGACCACTGTGCTCTGGATGACCCCATCCAATCAATTCTTCATCCACCAAACAGACTACATATCAAATGCATATCTCTCCAATTTGGAGAGAAGTAGGCTGTGGGGGGCCATGCCAAAGGCCTTACAGAATACCAGCTAGATGACATCTGTAGATCTTTCCCTGTCCACTGTTACAGTCACTTCATCACAGAAGGCCACTCAGTTAAAATCATTGATTCATTATCATTGAATCATGAGAATGACTAGAGTTTGAAGGGACCTTAAAGATTGTCTAGTTCTGACCTCCCTGCCACAGGCAGGGACACCTTCCACTAGATAATGTTGCTCAAAGCCCCATCCAACCTGCCCTTGAACACTTCCAGGGAAGGGGCATCCACAACTTCTCTGGGCAACCTGTTCTAATCTTAATCTAGTCTCTTTCAGTTTATAACCATTACACGTCATCCTGTCACTACACTCATTGATAATAGGTCCATCCACATCTTTCCTGTAGGCCTCCTATAAGTACTGGAAGGTTGCTATAAGGTCTCCCCGGAGCCTTCTTTTCTCCAGCCTGAACAACTCCAACTCTCTCAGCCTGTCTTCATAGGAAAGGTGCTCCAGTCCTCTGACCATCTTTGCAGCCCTCCTCTGGACTCACAAGAGGGGAGTAGATGGGCAGAATCACCTCCCTTGACCTGCTGGCCACATTTCTTTTGATGCAGCCCAGGATACGGTTGCCTTTCTGGGCTGCAAGTGCACATTTCCAGCTCATATTGAGCTTCTCATCAACCAACATCCCCAAGTCCTTCTCCTCAGGGCTATTATCAATCCATTCTCTGCCCAACATGCATTTTTCTTTGGGATTGCCCCAACCCAGGTGCAGAATCTTGCACTTGGCCTTGTTGAACTTAATGAGGTTTGCATGGGTCCACCTTTCAAACCTATCCAGGTCCCTCTGGATGGCATCCCTGCCCTCCAGCATGTCAGCCACACCACACAGCTTGGTGTCATCGGCAAACCTGCTGAGGGTGCACTGAGTCCAAATTTCCATGTAGCCAACAAAGATGTCAAATAATACTCGTCCCAACACTGACCCCTGAGGAATGCTACTTGTCACTGGTTTCCACTTGGATATCAAGCTGTCAACCACCACTCTTTGAGTTCAGCCATCCAGCCAATTCCTTGTCCACTGAGTGGTCCATCCGTCAAACACATGTCATTCCAATTTAGAAACCAGGAAGCCATGCGGGACAGTGTTAAATACCTTGCACATGTCCAGGTAGATGATGTCAGTTGCTCTTCCCTTACCCACCAGCACTGTAACACCATCATAGAAGGCCACTAAATTTGTCAGACGCTACTTGACTTTAGTCAAGCTATGTTGGGTGCCACCAATTGCCTCCTTATTTACCATGTGACATAGCATAGTTTCCAAGAGGATCTGCTCAATGATCTTGCTGTGCACAGAGGTGAGATTGACTGACCTCTAGTTGTTTCTTTTTTCCCCTTTTCAAAAATGGGGGTTATGTTTCTTTATTTCCAGTCACCAAGGACCTCATTTGACTGCCATGATTTCTCAAATATAATGGAGAGTGGTTTAGCAACTCAGCTTACATCAGCTAATTAATTCTCTCACGACTCTGGGATGTATCTCATCAGGTCCCATAGAATTCTCTATGTTCAAACTCCTCAGGTGTTCAGAAGTGTGATATTCTCTTACAGTGAGAGGGACTTTGTTCCCCTTGTCGCCGTCTAGTGGTCCATCCACTCGAGAGTTGTGGGAAGAGAGATTTCCAGTGAAGACTGAATCAAAAAGGTTGTCGAGAACATCAGCCTTCTCCTCATCTATTGTTACCCGTTTGCAATTCTTGCCTATTAGAGGAGTTATGCTTTTTTTGACCTTTTTTTTTCTGGATGACATACCTATAGAAGACATTATTATTCTTTACATCTTTTGCCAAGTTCAGCTTCAACCATGCCTTGGCCTTCCTTACTCCTTGCCTATACAACTAGACAACATCCCTATACTCTTCCCAGGATACCTGTCCCTACCTCCACTGCCTGTGCAATTCCTTCTTGCCCTTTAGGTTGACCAGCAGGTCTCAAATCAGACACTCTGGTCTGTTGCATTCCTGTCCTGATTTCTTACACCTGGGGATAGAGAGTTCTTGCGCTTTAAAGAAATTAATATCTGCCAGCCCTTTTCTGTTTCCTTGTCCTTCAGGGCAGTTTTTCAGGGGGCCTTATTGACTAACCTCTTGAAGAACTGGAATTTTTCTTTCCTAAAATTCAAAGTCCTGACTTTACTCTTTGCCTGACCCATATCCATCAGGACTGTAAACTACACCACCCATATCCATCAGGACTGTAAACTACACCAGTGCATGATCACTGGAGTCCAGGCTACCTCCAATCTTGATGTTTCTGATTAACTCACTTGTGTTGGTAACAGGTCCAGTATGATACCCTCTTTGGTAGGGCTGTCTATTATCTGGCCAAAGAAGTTATACTTGATGCACTCCAGAAGTCTCCTAGATTGCCTGCAGCTCTCCATGCTACTTTTCCAGCAGATGTCAGGGTGGTTAAAGTCCCCCAACAGGATGAGAGCATGTGAGTGCGATGCCTCCCGTAGCTGGAGTAAGAAGGCTTTGTAAATAGGCTCCTCTTGATCAGGCACCCCGTTGCAGACACCAGCCACAAGATTCCCTTTGTTGTCTCATTCTCTAGTTCTTATCTGTAGGCTTTCAATCTGTTTGTGGTTATTCTTCAGAGACTGCTCTTCACAATCTATCTGTACCTTGATGTAAAGGCCAACTCCTCCACCTCTCCTTCCTCACCTATCCCTTCTGAACAGCCTGTGGCCATCGATAGCCACAGTCCCACCATGGAATTCATTCCACAGAGTTTCAGTAATGTCATCTAGGTTGTAAGTCTATCTAACTAAGTCCATCTAAGTGATTCAGTGACATACACACAGCTTATATACTGTCATTTTAATTATGGTGGGGTGCATCATCTGGCCTTCAGCTGACAGCTGTATTCATTTAGCCACTAATACATAAGGCTTCTGCTGTCTAGCTATGATATATAATAATTTGTTATTAGATTATTATATGGCTGTTGAAGGATGATTGGTATTTGCCTTAGAATACATACTGAATTTATATATGATTGAAATTCATGTAGCTAAATCCACTCCCAGGCTGAGGGAGAGGGTAATGTTTGGCTTTCTGTGTTGTTTTTGTTGTTTTTTAACTTTTTGGTTTGTAACAGCAATTTTTATATTCATATCTTTAACCATTGGACTTAAGAGCAATGTGAAAATGATACATAATAAGTACAAATTTCTTTTTCTGTATTTGAGCAGGAATGTATTATATTATTTGTTTTCTTTGACTTCAGAAGTGGAGTTTCATGTATATAGACTTTGTGAAAACACCAAAACTGAAAACAGAGAAAAACAGGAAAAACCTACTTATTTTCAATCTGTATTTCTATCTGCCAGTAAAAGACACTATAATTCAATGGACTGTGGGAAACTTACTAAACTGATTGCAGTATCAACGCTGGATAGGAAGAAATTGCTGGTCTGAGCACTCGGCAAGATAATATTAGAGCAAATTCACAGATAATGGAAATGTGTTCAACAGAGTAAATCCCACACTCAGACTGGGTCTCTTTGAAAAGGACAGCAGCCACAAAAGGGTTTAAAACCCTTTTCTAAGAACTCAACAATCTAACATATGGCTATTATATTATTTCTGAAGAATAAGGGAATTTGACACTTTTTAGCCGCTTTCTAAGGAAAAATTATTAATTCAACAAAAGATAAAGCAGAAAAAAAACCGGAAGAAAAATTTGTTTTTCTTCAGTTTACAGCCAACTGAGGATTTTAATGAAATATTAATATTGGTAAACATAAAACAGTCATGTAAATTACATATGTGAAATATCTCCCATTAGCAAGTGGAAAGAGAAAACAGAATTATTAGTATTATTTATTATTATGTCATGCAGCAATCCATAATCAGGACTGACAGGATTTAGGAAACTGCTTGGTACTTTGTTTAAATGGGCAACTGTTTTTATAAAGAAAATGTGAGGTAAAACTCACAGTAGAGACTTCTCTGTGGGATTGATTTTATGCATGTTTATACAGAGCATTTATATATCAGATACATGCACATAATTTTATGTTCATATGTGCATATATTTGTAATATATTTAAATCATCTGTTTTTATAATACAAATACTGTATATTTATAATTTTAAATATATATCATATTTATAACAGAACAATATGCATTGAAACTGCAACAATTCTTGCTTAATTTCCATGTTATTCACAAAAGTAATGATATTATGCTTTACTCAACTCTAGGACACTGCGATTAACTTTTAATTACTCTATGTTGTGTAATGAAAGAAAACAGCTTATTGTATATATAGATCAAGATAAGTCTTCAGGCCAAATATGTTTCTCTGTGCTTTATGCTTTTTTACTGCAGATTCCCAAAATGCTCCCAGATTAGCTGATAGTGCCTGAGATTAATTTCAGAATATATTTACTTCATTAGGTTTCACTATAAAAATAATACACTTGAAGCTGCCTGTTGTAGAAACATGAAATCTCATCTTCATTCTTATTGCCTAACTTGAAGAAGCTAAGGCAGTGGGGTATTTTTAGGCATATACTTTCTTTCTTTCTTTTTTTCCTAAAAGTAAGACGTTTTATAATAAATGGATTCAAATAATAATTCAAATGATTTTAGTAGTTGTCACATTACCTATTCTTCCCTCCCAAACATAAGCACATTGCCCAAATCACTGGGGTTTTTTTGAAAAATTTTACAAACCCAAATCTTAATTCTACACTATGGATTAAGAGTGAAATTTCACTATGTTCACTTCAGTTTCCTCTTCAAATCTATGATTAGATCTATGAACCTGCCATTGCAACTGCCAATTAATTCGATAGTTATTTACTCCAGACAAGGACTCAATACAGTGATATTAGGCAAAATTTGTTGTGTTCAATTATTACTTGAAAGAAAGATTCAAAGTAAAGTATGGGGTCTGTTTTTATCTGTAAGAGGCAATATTTCTTCAGAAATCCTGTTAGGGTTGTTAGGATATACCTTTCTTGGGAACAGTTAGTGTATACAACATAAAGCAAAAAACTAAATGTGTCTAGAGAAACCTGAATATATCATTACAATCACTACAGGTCTGCAAAGCTATTAAACTGCATCTTAGTAGTGGTAACTATGAAAAGTCATCCCTGTGGAATGTAATTTTATAACTGGCTTCTTCAGGAAGTGGTGTAGATATATTTAAAACAGTTGGTTCTCTTGGGAATGGGATATATTTTCAGGTAAATGAAATTAAAATAATCCATATAAGTAAATCTAGAAATTGCTGTACTGAATCATGATTTCAAACACAAACACAGTTTCAGTAACATGAAAAAAAGATAGAAAGTGAAACGCAACAGTCAGTCTTTTTATACCTCTTAGTTACACGCATAGCTCACAATTGCACATCACAACTGAGGAGACACTGAAAGATCCATTACTTTAGATATATCAAGGTAGATCAGAGAAAATATTGAACTATATGCCAAATAAAACCTGGGAAAGAAAAATAGAGTAAGTGTTTCATACAAATTCAGGGATATGAAAAGAATGATAGTCCTCGTATTTAAAAATTAAATTAAAGATAATATTTAACTATTTTTGAAATATGATGTTTCCAATATCTCCCCATTGTTTTCTTATAAATGTTTTATTTTTCCACAAAGATAGCATTTGGAATGTTATAGAGGTTTATTAAATAGAATACAAATGGAAATGAAATTAAGAATCATTGTTGTGGTTTGGGATGGGCTGGCCACTAAAAGGAACGACAGACGCTCTTTAACTTCTCTCCCTTAGGGAGATACGAGATAAAACATAAGAGATAGAGAGAGAGAGACTTACTTTAATGAAATATGGGGTTAACTTTCATTTGAGCTGTGTAACAGATAACCAACCATACTATTTCTTAATGCAATGTCTTGGTTTCCATTATACCTAGTTACACGTTGGGAAGATCAGTATGCCCAGGGAAGCAAAGATATAGGGATTTTAACAGTCATATTTTCAATGTTTATTTAAGCTTCATCACTTTTAATTTTGCTTTTGTTTGAAACTGATTTTGAATGTATAAAGCTGAAGCAATTAACTACAGTATTTTGAAAATAAGGTCCTAACAATTTTTTATGTCCCTCAAAGCAAGTATGGAGGATAGAAATATTTTTTTTACACATTCATCCTGGCTTCTTTGAGGATCTGACATGAACGAATTTATATTCTCCCTTTTTGAAGAATTTGATCTTTGCTTAAGTGTCAAGGCATACAGTTCATCAAAACAGATATAGTACCCTTAGGTTTGCGTTCTAGCACTGCTCTCAAGTCTTTCTACTTCCACGCTCAAGCTGAAATGTACAGAGAGTTATGGAGCAAGAGTCTGACAGCAACAATTAAATTACATTTACTTAAAAATTTGAGAAAATGTATATATAACTCACAATTACTGCCAAACAAAATTTATTTGTTACACTTATTTTTATGCATGCATAAAATACCACCATTCTTTATACAATGTGCTATTTAAACAATAGTTTTTTCAGGGTGGCAATTTGTCATCTTCAATATGCAAAATGTAGCATTTAATTCATTTTGTGCCACAGGCATAATAAACGGAGGGCTAATGTGAAGAGTGGTATTGGTGCTTAAGCGAAAAAATATTAAAATATTAGTTATTTATTTATTGTGTGAATTGAGACCATTATATATCAGAACTGTCACAGCAAGATGTCCATAGGCTAGAGAAATTAAATAGATAACACAAGTACTCTAACACTACATTTGATCACTGTGGATGGAAACATCTATACCATCATCTAATAAAGTATGAGTCAACATGAATCTGTATGATTTGAATTTAATTTCTCCCCATTTTCAGTTTAATGCAAAACTTTCAGATTTATGTGAAACAATTTAGTATGTACTGGGGAATTTATTTCTGTCAAATAATTTACAAAAATGTTGAGTTCACAACAAACTGCACTCTAGAGGGGAATAGAAAGCAGTAAAGACTTCAAAAATACTTTCTGTTGGGTATCATAAAATTCATTATCATTATAACTGTACACACTGTGCTAAAAAGAAATTTAATTTCTTACAAATGTACCATAATATAGATTTGTGTCACAGTGGGGTATACACTATTTTAAATTCTGTGAGCTTTCATGTACTTCACAGGCTCTAAGGGTTTGATCACACTATTTAGCATGAGAAGAGCTGTGCTATTTTAAATTAAAAAAGAACCAGTACTTGAATATAGAATTATTTGGGACTGGTAACACAGCTAACACTCGTCGGCATCAGTATTTATTCTATACTTAATTCATTATATGGGTTGGGTCTAACCATTCAGTTTCCCCATCCGTACTACCTTCTGACAGGAATTAGTGGAATACATTACTTACTAGAATTTACCTGTGAGAAATGAGTTTATATATAAATGTAGAAATACTTGAAAAGTCATCTACTTTTGACAACTGAAAGCCAGATCAAAGCATTTGCAACATCGTGAAATATTTTCTTCTGTTGAGAGGGAGATTTTATGGCCTTTTTATTCTTTGTTTTTCCTTTTTTCTCCACGTCCCTCTCCTGACATAAATGGATGCGCTGAAATACTATAGAAAGGACAGGTTTGCTTTGTTCAATTATAGGCTAGTATAAAAGGAAGGAAATTCCTTAATTTATTTTTTTTTTTTGTCACACAAGATTTAACTTACTTTTTGTCGAGCTATTGTATTTACATAGTTTGGCTATTTACCGGATGTGAATCAAAGTATCATTCTTTTTGATATTTAATCTTTGCTTAGCGTGAAGCCCAAATGAGGAGGTGGGACAGTTATTGTTATGGCATATAAAAGATTTTTTCCCCTCTTTTATCTATATTATCCCTGTAGTTTCTAGTAAAGGTCTACAAGATCCAAAGTGACCTCTGCACTTAAATCCTCCTTCCATCTTTCAGCCCTTGCTCCTGCCTGTGACTCCATTCCTTCACACTTCAACACCATGACTTCTTGAGCCCTGCGGTCCTTTCTCCTGTTTCTTTTCCTAACAATATAAGCATACTGTAATATCCCGCAGCTTCTGAAAGTCAACCCTTCATTCCCCCTTTCTGTTCTGTATCACTTCTTCCCTTCATCGGTGAACTCCTTGAACTCATAGATTATAGCAATTGCCTCAAGTTCCTTTCCTCTCAATCCAACATAGATCCTCTCCAATTTGGCTTTTATTGTGCACCAACGATATGCTAACATCAAGGTCTACAATGACCTCTCCATGTCAAGCCTCAGGGCCTTTGCTCCATACTTGAACTCTGCTGTTTTTATCATGACTGATCATACATTCCTTTTCAAAATCATGCCTTGCCTTTGCAGCTCTGTCTTCTCCTCACCATTTAACTGTTCTGACTTGAACATGAAACAGATGGGCCACAAGTGGGAAAGAAAAGGAACTATACTAGTCTTCTAAAGCTCTGTTAACTAAAGATGCAGATCCATTCTGAAAAATACCCTGTCATATTGCTATGTGAATTTCTTAATGTAAGCAACAAAGGCCTGCTTCTCCATGGCTTCTGTCATTCTGTCATCTTCAGCAAATTATAGTCCACTTCTCTTTTCATACCATTTTTTGAGTTGGAGGAATGGTGAAGGCAGCCAGCATCATACTGTCACTCTGTCAGGAGTTTGTGGCTTTTTGTGTTCTGTTTTTTGGTGGTTTTTTTGCTTTTTTTTTTTTTTTAAATGTGCAAATAGCTCCAAAGTATCATCTCATGAGACAATATAACAGAGTTACACTATCATAACCTTTCTATCAGGCTTCTGAAGAAAACAGAATTAAAGGTGCTGGGAAAAAAAAACAAAAAAAACCCAAAAACATCACTTGCTTGTAGCTAAGTGAATATATATAAAACTTTAGTCCACTAAACTATAATGAGGTCATTATTTGAACCTGGATGATCAGTAAGGTCCTTTAACTTCGGTAATTTAATTTATTAACTGTAGCTGATTCCCAGTTTTGAGCTCATTGCGTATCACCAAAAGCTTCTATGAGTATTTCAGGATGTTGTCAAGACAGTTCAAGAGTTGCTAAGAGAATGTTAATGTGAAACACATGAAACATAAAAACTCTGTGAAGTCAGAAATAATGTGGGCTTGATTTTCAAATATTTTTCACATTACTTCACTATTTCTTTGGTATTCTGAACATTGTATGTTAGAAAGATAATATGGTGCTTCAAAAAGAAAAAAAAATATTCCAATTCATTATTTTACCTGTAATCCAGGAAAAGCATTTAAGACTCTAGCTGAAGAAATAAAACGTGCCATATCTTTTGTACCCTGGAAGAGAAGACTTACCCTTTTGAACAAATTGGATTAATTCTGGTTATTATATAGACATGTTTAAGCACTTTGATGAAAGTTCTGAAGAAAAACAAAACTCAGCTGCCAGAAAATGGGACGTGTTTTAAAGATTTGTGGTATTTATCATCATATTCAACTTTTTACAAAATCACAAAGTGGCTTTATTTTCTAATAAGTAAGATCTCTAGTCTTAATATTGTTTCAACTCCGATTTGGAGGATTATGAGCACATAATACACAAAAAATAAAATATGAGAAGGAAGGGAGAATGGCATGGGAAGTAAGAAGACAAATAAAATACAATATCTGAAAATATTATTTTGCACAGTAGAAATAAATCTGTTTTTTTTTTGTTTAAAATGTTGAGTATCGTGCTGTTGACAATACTGTAAAAATTTAATGCATACCTAGATCTTTCTTAGGCACTAATTGTCATAACATGTAGGCACAAGAGTAAAACATCTTGGAATACCATAAAGCTAAATCCTTACTGAGTCTTACTTGTAACTTTCTCTTCCCTAGTTTTACAAATATAAACAACTACTCTTACTCTTGGCAATTGCATCAGCCTCTTTTCCACTCTTCTTCTATGTTTCTGTCCATAGCACTCCTTAAAATGTATTGTCTCCCTTCTACTCCGAGGACCTGATCTACCTGTCATGCTTGCTGTACACGGGAATAAAATACCGTGTAATGAAACATCTGTTGGGAAAAGAAATGCCAGTTAAAAAAAAAAAAAAAAGAACAGTTCTAGTTTTATTTGCTATTTCAAAGAGGGGTCAACACAGCATTGCAAAATATAAAGTAGAAAAGACTGATTCCCTTAAATGAATGACTTGCATAACAAGATTAAAAATGGAGAAATCAGAGCTATCAAGCTATCACCTGAACAACGTTTTAATTCAGTAATGCTGAAATTCAATAACAGGGAAGAAGCAGAAAGCACAATTTAAAAAATGAGCTCTGTTCCAGCTCTTCAAAGGGTTATGTAGCACATCTTAGGGCATTTTATTGCTTTCATTACTCTTTGTTTGTATGAGTTGATTTTATTGACGCTCTCCTCAGATGCTCTCTATGTGAAATTCTGATTTATTTTTATACTAATAAGATAAATAGTGCTAGGGACATTCCTCTGACTCAGATACCAAAGGGTAAAACTTGTCCATAACTGTAAGGTTACATGTGTCACCCTTTGGGATAGAACAGCTGCATTCAGGCTTGCTTCTGGTCTGTGCTAAATGTTCAACTGTACCTGGGAATTACTGAGGACACTAAATTGGCCAGGGCTAAAAGCATTCCTACCATACCTGTTCTGTTAGGGTACCTTAGAGGGTAGGGAGGGATTTCTCTTATCGCTCTGTGCTGTAACCTTCTTCCACCCCTCCTTATCCCTTGCCCTTATTCCTCCTGGCATAAAACAGATCCTGGACCTGCCCTCCATAGTGGCCACACTGAGTTGACTTGCATGCATCAGAGATGGCAGAATACAGCTCTGTTGATCAATATCCCTCTCGGACTCTAAAATACTCCTCAGTCTGCCCATCTCCTCCCGCAACTTGGCCACCAAGCAGAGCATTTCATCAGTCTGGTCACACCTCCCACAGGCTTGCTTGCAATCGCTTTCCACCTCTAGGAATATCCATTCACACATCCCACAGCTGGCAACCTGGGTGGTCATATGCTTGAACACGAGCTGCATCTGTTCGGCTGCATTGGCTCTACCAGGTGCTAGAAGCCTGGGAAAAACAGAGTACACTGATTTTTGGTGGGTGGTCACCATGCTACCGTTCACTTGGCCACTGGGAAATACATATACTCTTCCATTGCAATCAGCTGGGTTGATTGTTTTAGCCTGCTTAAATCTCCTGCACAGGTGGGCGCAGGCTTTGCCCCTTGCTGTGGCAGTCGATCCGTGGATGAAAGGTCAGTTACTTGGGGAGTGCTCCCTGTTCAGAAAAGCCTCTCCTTGTCCACATCTATCGTTCATGTCCCATGCTGCTGCTTGCTGCCACCACTGCAGGTGCTCCTTGTGCTGCTCCAGCATCTGTTGCAATCAGCAATAATATTCTCATTGAAAAGCTTCTATGTAGAACAATACAATTCACACTATTTTTACATTATTACATATAGATTATTATGAGAATTAAAGCAATAATAAGCTAGTTTGTATACAAAAGCCTCTTAAAATCCTTTTTTTCTTATTTAGAGCAGTATTCACCATTAAACTTCCAGAGTCCGCTAAAAAATTGATCTTATTTAGAGCAATAATTTAGTCTAAATCTAGACAGTATCCAATTAAAAACCCAGTTCCGCCAAAATGTATACCCATGCAACACTTCGTTAGTGCTTATGGGTAAAGGTACCCCAGAGACTTTTTCCATTACCTCTCGAGCCAGTTTGCACCAGATGTTCATTATGGTTGAGATTTAAGCTTTCTGCTTTTCATAGCATTTCTTATAGCATGAGAGACAATAAATTGCTCAGGTTATTTTCTGCCAGAAGACATGTATTTCCTGACTTTTCTAAGTTTTGTGTTACTGATGTGTTACTGAGCATCACAGTCAAATACAGTAAAAAAAAAAAAAAAAAAGATTTTGAATCAACCCGACCTGACTCTTACTTTTAAAAGATGAAAGAAAACATGATTTACATTAGTAAATACTTTTCAGTCAACTTCAGTTATGCTGATATTTTTTTTTTTATTTTTGCTGCAGTCAAAGTCAAAATATATTGGATGTTAAGAGCTGGTAAAAGGGGGTATTTAGTAAGAAGAAGCAGCTGCGAAGTGTGAAAAAAGGCATTATGCTAATTCAATTAATTAAAACCAGAATACAAGTACACATCATTAACCATGACCAAATTATGTTGGCAGTAGATTCAGTTTTTTGAATTATATATATCCATAAAAATCAGCTAGTTCAAAGAAAATAATTTCTATGGTGTAAATATACAGAAGAACAGGTGCAATTACAGAGGTTATTTCGGTATTTATAAAAAAAAAAAAACACCATGAAAGTTTCAACAATGAAGTTATTTGCACGTTAAGTTTTTCTTTAGCAAGCTGTGATACAAACCACAGAAAATCAATTATGCTTAGAGGAGGGAAAGAAATTAGTGGAATGAGATTCCAGTAAAGTCTTTTGAGTAACATATGAACAGGAAAAAAAAAATCAAGTCAGAAGTATTAGAAAAAAAACAAGAGACACTAACATAAATAATCAAACTAAAGCTATTTAAGAAATGAATGCAAGTGCATGCTAAATAATGTTATAGAAAACCCTTATGGATTGTATGCAATGTGGTGAAATTTGAAAAAGAGATTAAGAAAACTCTTCTCTCTTCTATATCATCAGTCATATTAGGAATTTAGAAATGGATATCGCTTAATCTTTCAGTATGTGAACAGGTATGATTACTCTTCTGTCTTAACGAAAATAAATCTGTGGGTGGTTTTCTTTGTGAATACCTCCGTAGGGAAAATATCCCAATGCAAAAAGTTATTTCAGCTAATTTCACCTAACAAAAGCAGTCTAACTAAATTTAAATTTGGGCTAGAAACAAACAAACAAAAAAACCCCAACCAAAAATCCTAAACCACCAGAAAAATGAGACTATGAATCAATTTCCTAATGGTCTAGAGGATGTAAATATCTTCATTCACTTCAGGATTTCATTTTTGTAGATTAGGAACAGGTAACAGGTTACAGTTGATTTTGCCATCAAGTTAATAGGTTTTTTTTTTTAATAATTTCCTTTCTAAATGGGTTTGGGTTTTACCTGTGGGTTTTGTTTTGGTTGAAGAAATATTTTGATAATAATGTAGAAGTTATGAAGTTCCTTTCAAAACATTTCAAAAGAGTAAATTCATGTATTAAAATTCCCAATAGAAAGGAAAAAAATGCAAGGCATCATTGATAGTTACATACACTAATACTTAGACATGCAAGGCACCAAAATGTCAGACATCTTTTTACTGAACTTTCATTTAAAGAAAGTCACTGAATTGGGATTATTGAGACTCTTCAGTTCATTTTTTATATAATGCAACATTCATCTATTATGAATTTATTTCCCTTTAAATTACAGCTTTAATATGAACAACTCAATAATGTGAATAGTTAATTTAGAATTATTAGTATTAAAATGTTCTGCGTTTAGAAGCTCAGTTATTGCTCCTTTTTAAAATCTTTTTGTGCTCTATCTAACCCTCTGTCTGTGATTTGCAACACCACTGTGTATGTCGAAAAATCTCACGCATTAAATCTTGGCTGTATCATGAACCTCAAAATTGAAGTCTTTATTTATAAAAGTGCCTATTTGGGCTTAGAAAGTGTATCATCCTACTGTAGGAGTTCTCTTCAGTAACACAAAACCTCCTCCAATAATTGTTTCTTTTTTTTTTTTCTCCCTAATTCAAATCAAACCTTGGATTATTATTTCTGAAAATGTTTTTATAAATTAAACTATTTATTGGTCAAACATAAATCTCATATCCTCTTCAGATAATGTCAGTTTTTTCTCTCTAGAGAGCTTTAACAAGCAGAGGGCGAATAATTTGGAGTACATTACTCAGTAATTGATTGTGTAAATACACTATCCTGATTTTTCCAAGTGTAGCATTCCATAACAGTTCTTAAAAAAGTTTGGATCCAGTCTGAATTCCTCACCAAATGAGGTGAAGGAACTTGTCTATGAAGATAAGTTCCTCACATTTAAAAGGTATCCCAAATTTATTTTAGATTATTTTATCCTATTTATCCACACCTCAGATGTACATTTTAAGATTATATAGATTTGATTAACTTGATACTTCATATCTGTAAATAAAAGGAAAATAAATTTGCAAAGATTATGAATTAATGTATGCAATAACTTTTATATCTATGAGATAAATACCACAGTTTACTATTTGATTTAGGTCATAGAATCATAGAATCATATGGGGTTGGAAGATCATCTAGTCCAACCCCCCTGCAGGAGCGGATCTACCTAGAGCTCGTTGCATAGAAACTGTGCACGTTTTCAGGTCCATCTGATTAAAAGTCACAGGAATACTTTCAATAATGCAATTTTAATTTATAACTTGAAAGTCAGTAGGTTCCTCTAACATTCTCTTCTTCCTTCTTTTTACTCAGATCGTGTTAAATGATTAAATTAATCAAAATGAGTACGCACGTTAAGTATTTAAAAGCCCTTCTCTATAGTTTATACAAATTATAAATATCATCTTTAATTTGCTGTGCTTTTGCTGCGCTTTTGCTGCACTTTGCAAACAGAGCTGTAATATGCTTCTGCAATGAAAGAAGAAAGCAGAAAATAATTTACAGGTGGAATAAAACACTACTGATACTTTATAATTAATAAAGACAATGATTTAAAAACAAACTAACAAGCAAAAACACAAAGAAACCAAACCAAACCAAACTAACAACAAAAGCACAAACCCCCACAAAATCCAAATGTTTAAACTTAAGATAACATGAAATATTTCTGATTTTTAGAAGTGAATATATGATTCCTGTTCTCCTAGATTAAGTACATTAAATTGAGAATATGATAAAATACATATTTTATATATTTATGTAATACATAGTTTATAAATGTGTCATTCTGCATAAACTTTTGATTTAGTGCTATTTGAAATATTTTGCCAGAATGAATAAATTCTGAGTTTAAACGCAAACAATTCTATAAGTGATGTACCTGGGAGACGTGTTAGCTGACAAGGATGCTTTACTTCTAGGATCACACTTTGATCCAATGTACTTTCAAGTACTTTATTTCCTGAAGTTTTGAGTGAAAATCATCTAGAGCAGGGTGACACTCCAACCCTTTTTATTTCAACTGGACATGATGTAGAAAAGCCAATTGCAAATTATGGTGCCAGAACAAAATCAGAAATCAGGAACCCTGAATGTACTAAAAATCATCTGGAGAAGGGGAGGGGGGAATCACCAGTTCTACCCATTGATCCTGATACTGCATATGATTTTTTCTTCTAATAACTACGTATCGTCCTAGATATTTTGTGGCTAATCTTACATATTAGTTGGAGAATATGCTTTAGCATTGACATATTAGTTGCATATTGTGTTGCCTTTAAGACTATATCTGTTACACAGTCACTGAAGACTGGAGGTATCATGGTTATATAATCTTTGTTGTCCACAGTCCATCCCAATAAAAAATCCATCCCCTGAAAAAAATCTTTCTTTCCTCTCTTCTCCCTCTTACTATGTTGTCTTCTGGATACCTTCCTTTTTTCCCTTTTGATCTTTTCTGACTACATCACTTCAGTGATCTTGTCCAGGTCTTAAGAATATATATCCAAATTATTTCATCTGTTTAGTTTTGATATTTGTCTTCCTCACCCCTTTGCTTGTTGTTGCTTTATTTTGCTTTTCTAATTTTTTCCCATTCCCCTACACATGGAAACCACTCTGTGTTAAAGTTCCTCTTTTGATTAGATTCCTTCTGAATTATGTCTGTGCATCTGTGTTTCCTCCCTTACGAGGAAAGGCTCAAGGAGCCGGGACTCTTTATCCTGGACAAGTGAAGACTGAGGGGAGACCTTATTTATGTTTATAAGTATCTAAAGGGTGAGTTGAAGGATGCTGGAGCCGGACTCTTTTCAGTGGTTTCCAGCGATAGGACAAGGGGCAACGGGCTCAAGCTGGAACATAGAAAGTTCCATTCAAATATGAGGAAGAACTTCTTTACGGTGAGGGTGACAGAGCCCTGGAACAGGCTGCCCAGGGAGGTCATGGAGTCCCCTTCTCTGGAGATGTTCAAGACCCACCTGGATGCAGTCCTGGGTAATGTGCTCTAGGTGTTCCTGCTTTAGCAGGGGAGTTGGACCAGATGATCTCTAGAGGTCCCTTCCAACTCTGACAATTCTGTGATCCTTCTTTCACTCCTTGTCTATTAATCTGATAAATGTAAGTTCTCTTTAACTCAGATATATGCTTTTCATAACTTCACTTGAACCCATATGTAATTGGATATTTAGTTACCTGGAATCTTTTGTCAAAACTGAATGTTTATCAAAGTAAGTATATTAATTATACTGCATTTTATAACCCTTCTGTAGAAAAATCAGCAAATAAAGTATCAGATCTACTTGCCAATATGTTCCTATTGATTAAAAGCTGTCTTCAGAGAAACTCGATTAATTATTAAATTTTGGATTACCCTTCAGTAAGGTTTCCAAAATGCCAGGATTCCATATTAATGTTAATATTATCTTGACACTTTGCTTAATCATGCTAGTCAATTTTAATGTGAATTTCATGTGGAAAATTGTTTGTCTGCATTTTCAGTCACCAATATAATTAAAAATTCAAGTTTACCGGGAAGGAATAGCTCAGAGCAGAGGGAGGTCTTTATAGTCTATGTATCACTTAAAATGCTTAAATAAATTTACTATCAAAACACCAAAAAATGTGAATCAAGACTTAAACTTCTTTAAAGCTTCATTAGCTATGGGTTTTTAATCTAGAAAATGCAGATGAGTTAGTAAAATTTGATTTCTCCTTCTTTAGATATTGATTTACTATGTCACATTTTCAAAAAGGACTAAAAATAAAAGCATTACAGGATTTATTGGTAGACCATAGAGGAAAAAAAAAAAAACAAACAACATATATATATCATTACTGAGAGGGGACAGAGCAAATTTCTAAAGAATGGTACTAGCAGGTTCCAAATATTCCTTCTGTTCTCTGTTGATAAGACAAAACTCTTAAGTCACAAAGCTCTAGTAATGCTTTTTCACCTTTTAATAAAGTGGAACAAAGAAGCTTTCAGAATAGAGGAACAAAGCAACAAAGAGCTACAGAGACATTGAAAACATAGCATTTTAAAATGAGATTTCATGCCCAGAACAAATGTTAATTTTGGATTTTTTCCTTGACAGATTTTTTTTTTTTGGTCATACAAAGGAACTATGTTGGAATGAAACAAAAAATAAATAATTTTGTCTGTTTGTTTGTTTGTTCTTTCTCCCTGAGGTTCTAAATAAATTACTATCACAAGCAATATTAGAGAATACAGACTCTGTTTGAAATGAGGCTGAATAGACTTAAATAGAATAATCCTTACTAATGAGTTAGTAGCAATTGCTTGAGATGGAATATATATCAGAGAAAAAGACACAATCCCTGAAAATCCTCATACGTTAAATGAGGCTCAGTCTTTAGAACCCCATTAATGGACCCAACTGTATTTTTCAGAACAGCATCCCTGCCTCTTCCTGCTTTGTGATCCCATACGATAGGCACACAGGGTGAGCAGGCTTATGAGCTTTTAAATGTCTCACCTGGCACACAGTTTAGGGAGCAGGAGAGAATTATCAGGCAGTAGTTCCTTTGTGTTAACCTTACAAACAATTGTGCTACAGCCATGTGATAAAAGCAAACATCCATCATGGGACTTGATTCTCATCTCTATCACATCTTCTCGTGCATAGATCAAGATTTCTGGAGGTTTTTTTAGAGGTCCAATGTACATGCATATGTGTGTAAGTACAAGTGTTTGAATATGCAAATGAGCAATTTAATATATAAATATGTAAATATATAAATATATAAATAGTTATATATTTAATATATGGATATATAAATTATATGTATATAAATTATATTTATATATAATTTATATATTTTTATATATAGTATCACCTCGGAAAAGAACGCCTTCAAAAATTCATAGGAACTTCTCAGTATGCCATCTTTTTGTCTAATTTTCTAATGGAATTTTCCTTTTACACACCCTGAATTATTCAGTTATTCCTCTCTTGTAGTGGAGCTGGGAGAAACTGAAATATATCCTCAAAACAGGAATATTTTTTTTCTAAGGTTGGCTTTCATTTGCTTTGATTCTGTACTTTGCCTATGCTATACTTTGATTCTATACTATACCAGACATATTTGTATAAAACACTGCATCTGTGTTGCTGAATTGTCTCTCTGCATACATTAAAATATGAGGGAATATTAAGGGGTACTATTTCTCCATGTGTTGAATGTGAAAAGACAAAGCACAAGAAAATTCTCTGAAACAAAGATTTGGCCTTATGAGTAGTTTCCCTAAATAAACCTAAATAAGAACTGAGAAATAAGGATTTTTTCTATAAACACACCAAGTTCTTAAACAATGTTGCTGTCATGACTCTCTATGATTTATCTAGATCCTAAATATTTTCACATTTTTAACTGTATGGTGAATTTTTCATTAGGAAACTATACTGTTCCATAATCTTCTGAACAGTCTCATTAAAAAATATATATATATATAATCTCTGCAGTAGTTAACTTAAGCAAAATATTTCAGAAATTCATGGGAAGTTTACATGATTCTCCATCTTTTTCACAGAAAGTCAATGAAATGAAAAAAAGCAGCCAACCATGTTAAGAGAACTATCTTATGCCAGTAAACAGTGTTACATAACATTAGCCTGGAGCTATGTGAACTTCAAAATATAGATGTATGCATTTAGCTTTCTAAGTCATTTGCAAAGAACTTCAGGTTTCTCAAATGTAAAAGCTTCTACTATTGTCTCACAGTGAAAATGTCTTTTTTTTTTTCTTCCTTCTCCTGGCAGAAAACAAAAGTTTGATACAAGTTCCAAGTTTAGTATACTGAAATAATACCATCTACTAAAATCTTACCTTTGCTATTGCTATAGACTACAAGATGAAAAACAGAATGCAATCATGAGACATTTATTTGTAAATGGAGTTCTTGGAAAATGATATGAAGGTTAATTTAGAAAAGGGAGGAGAGTGGAAAGGAAAAAGTCAGTATTTTTAATGTAACATTTAAAAATATTCCTCTGGGGAGGAAGAACTCCAGGCACCAATACAGGTTAGGGATAGATCTTCTGGGAAGCACTACTGAGGAGAAAGATCTGGGAGTCCTGGTAGATAGCACACTTTCCATGCTCCAGCAATGTGCCCTTGTTGCCCAGAAGGCCAATGGAATCCTGGGCTGCATAGGAAAGAGTGTGGCCAGTAGGTCGAGGGAGGTCATTCTCCCTCTCTACTCTGCACTGGTGAGGCCACAATTGGAATACCGCATCCAGTTCTGGGCTCCCTAGTTCAAGAGGGACAGGGAACTACTGGAGAGAGTCCAGTGTAGGGCAACAAAGATGATTAAGGGATTGGAGCGCCTCCCTTACGAGGAAAGGCTCAAGGAGCTAGGGCTCTTTAGCCTGGACAAGTGAAGACTGAGGGGAGACCTTATTTATGTTTACAAGTTCCTAAAGGGTGAATTGAAGGATGTTGGAGCCAGACTCTTTTCAGTGGTCTCCAGTGATAGGACAAGCGGCAACGGGCTCAAGCCGGGAAGAACTTCTTTATGGTGAGGGTGATGGAGCCCTGGAACAGGCTGCCCAGGGAGGTCATGGAGTCCCCTTCTCTGGAGATGTTCAAGACCCGCCTGGATGCAGTCCTGAGTAATGTGCTCTAGGTGTTCCTGCTTTAGCAGGGGAGTTGGACCAGATGATCTCTAGAGGTCCCTTCCAACTCTGACAATTCCGTGATTCCGTGAAAAATGTGAAGGAGGAACATGGGGAATTCTCAGTGTTTGTGATCAACAATAACCCAAGGGAAGAAAAAAAGTAAGTGAGGTCTTTTACTGCTTTTTTCTTATAAATACCATTCAATCTTAGATAAAAATAACTTTTTTATTATTCCTTATCATTATTTTATGACAAAATCATGAAATGAGTTATCCATTAATTTGAAAATATACTTATAATTGTTACAGGTAATAAATACAAGGGCAAAATATTGCTTCTTTCTGTCTTCCCTCTCACTGGTAACTTCAGAAATGGATGTTTAACTCCATCTTGAAGGCATTTAATTAGATCATTAAGGCTAGCAGCTACACAATAAAGACAGGGTGTTGTAGAGAGAAAGAAATACTGCTGTATTTCTCAGGTAAAGAATAATACTAAATGTACTGCTAAAACTAATCTCTATAGTTCTTTTAAAATACTTAAAGTCATTTAAAACAATCTCATATGTATGTATATAAGGAAAGAAACTAAATTTTATTGCAGTGATTACTCTGTAAACTATAACAATAAACTTGTAGTAAAATTATATGGTAAAAAGTTAGCCGATCAGTTACACAAATATCATCAAAACAATCAAGTTTTGAACATGATAATAATAAAACAATTTTACATTTTTTCAGAAAGTCAAGTTCATCAAGCAAATGTAGCATACAGCTATAGCTTGATTCAAACTCATTATTTAAGAATTATGCATAGGATTTGAGTTTTACTGTGTACTCATTTATCAACAGCTTTTCTCACGAATCTTTATGAAGCACATATTCATGCCAAGTTACTATACTTCTTTCTAGGGCTTCAGATTTCTATTAAATCTAATAACTGTGCTTTGATCTGTTAGCAACTGGCCTTTTTAACTTAATTTTCTTGTTGTGTTGTTGGTTTTTTTTTTTTACTTTCAGCCTCAGGCTTGGCTCTCATGGAAATTCGCTTTTACTTTTTTTAAGAAAAAGGTTTAATCATTTTATTTTTCAATTAGCCTATCTTTGATGGCTCTCCAGATGTTGAATTTGTTTTAATCTATGTATTTGTATTTCCCTCATGTTTGGCATTCTGCTAACGAATTTGGTTGCAGTTACTGAAAGAAAGCATGCCTTTCTTCTGGAAGGGGTAGCACCAGATAGGTTTCCTTTCTTCATATATCATTTTTTAATGAGATTACTCATAGACTACGGTGATCTCAAAAGTGGTTAATAATTTTATAAAGTGTTCTTTAGCTAAGCTCAACTCTAATGATTCTCAATCATGTCATTGCTCATCTACAATCCCCAGAAGATAAGCAAGTGCAGGAATTTTTGCACCTACATCACAGCTTGCAATGAAAATTTAATCTCTGTTCTGCATTTTGTAAAAATGCAGCTTTGGTTTATTAATATAGGTGACAAAAAATAGGTTATCCCAATGGAAATAAAAATAAAAACTTCAGTATGGAACAAAAGCAATCTGCTGCCAAATACCATGGATGCAATGCCAGTACTGTTTTTATCGGCATCATTATATCATCTTTTAATTGTATCTTGCATATTTTTTCTTCTTTGGGTTTATCTAGAGATACAATTATTTTGGTTAGAGTGACACAGAAGTCAAAAGAAAAAAGTGCCATAAAACATAGTTCACACATATTCCTGACAAGCAGCTCTTGACTTGGAACAGTATGCGTGTTGGAAATTAATTAAAAAGGTTTGCTTGGAACTGGAATTTCTTTAATTACTTTCTCAGCAGAATTACAAGATTGAATTCATCAAAATAATTGTACTTTATGCACAGGTTGCAACCTCAGTAGAGTAGCTGTTATTCTTTCCTTTCTTAACTTTATTGCTTGCTTTTTTCTTCAAATACTGAGAGAACTACCACCAAATTCCCACTGCAAAAAAGAGTGAAAATAAGAGAAGGTGAAATGTCCTCAGGAAAAATATTTTATATATTATCTTTCTCTCTCTAAAAAATATGGTTATGGAATATGCATACGTTCAAGTGTAAAAAAATTCAATTTAATATTGCTTTAATAAAATAGATCAATTACTTACCCTCCTGATCTTAAAGGTCATCTACTCCAACATCCACTGCCATGGACAGGGACATCTTCACAAGATCAAGCTGCTCAAACCCCTGTCCAACCTGATGTGGAACACTTCCAGGGATGGGGTATCCAGATTCTCTGGGCAACCTGTTCCTGTGTCTCACCACCCTTATTGCCACAAAGCTCCAATGTAAATCTATCCTTTTTCAGTTTAAAACCATTGCTCCTTGTCCTGTCACTAGAAGTCCTGGTAAAAAGCCTTTCTTAGTTTTTTCTTAAAAGCGCCCCTGATCTATGGAAAGGGCACAGAAAGGTCACATGCTGTTAATTGAGATGCATTAGAAAATTGTCAGTATTTATATTATAAATATGAGAGCACAGTAGAGCTGATTTCTAAGCCACATAAGGCATCACAGCATTCACAACACATTCTTTGAATGTGCTTGCTACCACTACTCAGATTCTGATCAGTGCAGGCTAAACTCCCTGTATGCTTAGATCTTTTCACCAAGCATTGAAAGGGAGGCATTGGAGACATCTTACTTTAAAATATACTATCAGGAGTGAAGAATAAAAGCTAAAGGGTACCCTAACCAACTGAAACGGTGAAGGAATTCTGGGAAGAGAACATGTAGCTAGTCACCTGGAAAAATATCAGGTAGCCAGGGAAAAAACATCTCTTCTACACATCCAAGTACACACACATTCTAAGAAATTATTGACAATTTGTAATGTGGTCAAATGACGTCAGAAACCGTATATTTTCCTTTGTTTCCTGGGACTAAATAAAACAATAACAATGCATTTTTTTTCTCTGACTTTAGAAAAAAAAAGCATGTTCCTGCCTGTTTTAGTTCCTTAGGAGCTAAGTAATTTGTTCAGCATGTGTCTTTTAATTAATGACTAAAGAGTAGAATACTAATGTATTCTTGCTAATGGAAGAAGACCTACAGCTTCTGAAGTGGTGTTTTGTTAAATGTAATTCATGAATCCACACACTTTGCTTCTAGTAGTTAGTGTAATTCTGATAAATCCTTGCATAAATTGAACTTATTTAGCTATATTTAGCTTTATGATTTTTACCCCAAATTTTCCCTTCAATAGTGTTTTGTGTGGACAAAACTTCCTTCACAGCAGTTTCAATGTCTTCTATGGTATAATAAATCAAAGTGCTCACATTTCCATATGAGGCACACCCATGATGTTTAAAGCTTAATGTTTAGATTATTTATTGAATTCAGTGTCAATTACATCTCTAATCTACTATTTAATGGCCAGGTTAACATGGGTGTTAGAAAAAGAAAGGAACAGCTTCACAAAATCATTATACCTTGGATATCTTTCCTACTATTTGGAAAAGTAGTTTGTCAATGGTATATATGTGTGTATACATCATGTATTTATCTGTATATATTTATGGACATATGCCATAGCCAAAGTTGTTCATGTTATTTCTTTGTGGCTTATACAAGCTAAAAAACTGCTTTTTATATATTATATTTCACGCCTGTAAATTTTTTAGTATGTGGATTTCTTTCTGTACATATATAAGCTATTTTTGCTGAAAGAACAGTCCATGTCAATATGTTTTCATTGAATCTTATAAACGGTAATATTTATAGGTAGCTTTAGATGTGATGTAAATATTAGCATTTCCATTCTTTCCTACCAAATATTCTTAAGGTTGTTTACTCTTAGGAATGTGTTTGTATATTATCTCTATCACTACATTTAGCTTTTCTTAGTCAAGAAATATTTTTAAGATCATAATGCTAACACCTGCTAGTACAGCTTGTATATTTTGAACTTAAAATTAGATTGAAAACTTTGACTTAATCATAAAATTTCATCATACATATGCACAAGATCTAAGGTCCAATTACTTCCAATTAGACACCCCTGACTTCACAGAACCACAAAATCACAGGATGGTTGAGGTTGGAAGGAAACTGGCATGCTGTCCAACTCCCCCTGATCTCCAAGGATGGAGTCTATACAACCATTCTGGGAAAAGAGTTTCACTGTTCCTCACATGAAATAAGTGTTTCCTAATGATCAGAAAAAATCTGTTGTGCTTCATTTTGTGCTCACTGCTTCTTGTCCTGCCACTGGGCCCCATTAAAAAGAGCCTGGCTTCATCTTTACACTCTCCTTTCAGCTATCTGCACACGTTGACGAGATCCTCCTGATCTTTCTCTTCTCTAGGTTAAGCAGTCCCAGCTCTCAGGACTTCCTCATAGGAGAGACGGTCCAGTCCCTTACCACTTTTGTGGTCCTTTGTTGGACGCCCTCCCACAGCTCCATGTCTCTCTTATACTGGGGAGTTCAGAACTGGACACAGCACTCCATATATTTTAGAAAGAAGAAAGAAGGGATAGTTTGTGCACTTACTTAAACCCATGGTGTTGTTTCATTGCTATGAATTTCAGATTCATACATGCATCTAACCAGTTCCCACTGTTTATTAAGTAGCTTAAAGTAAAATGTGCCTGTGAATTCTACTCTTTGTGGTAGTCTCCAATAGATATAATGAAGCTTTTGTAATACTTGTTTGTAACCACTAATATTGCAAAAGCTGTAGAAATTGTTAATCTTCTGCACTGTTTTTGGCTTAATTATGTTAATAAAGTTAATTTATGGAAATGTTAATTTCCTCATAATAGCTTTGTATGGGGCTATGTTCTGGATTTGTTACCAAAAAAGGATTGAAAACGCAGACTGAAAATACCCTGGTGTTTGACCTGTTGCTCAATAGTGCTTATACAGTGTAAAGGACTTTTCTGCTCCTCACACTGCCACACCAGTGAGCAGGCTGGGGATGCACAAGCAGTTGAGAGCGGACACATCCAGTACAGCTGACCTCTACTGACCAAAGGGATATCCCATGCTATACAACAGCATGTTCAACAATAAAATCTGGTGGGGGAAGAAGAAGGAAGGGGAATGTTTGGAGAGATGGCATTCATCTTCCCAAGTACTTGTTATGCATGACAGAGTCCAGCTTTCCTGGGGATGTCTGAACACCTCCCTGCCAATGGGAAGTAGTGAATGAATTCCTTATTTTGCTTTGCTTGTGTGCACAGCTTTTGCTTTACTTATTAAATTGTCCTTATCTCAACTCACACATATTCTGACTTTTACCCTCCCCATTCTTTCCTCCACCCTACTGTGACCGAATGAGTGGTGCTTAGCTGCCTGCTGGGGTTAAACCACAACACATTCAGATGTAGAAAACCAGTGTTCTGGATTTCTAGTCTGACACTGCTGAAGTCTACACTGGGAGCAAAAAGGCAGCTTTAAAGGATCTAAGATATAAATTTGTTTTCACTAATACCAATGAACTCCAGTAATTTGGGGCCAGACCAAAAGTTAACTGTATCCATGGCTTTTTGGAGATTTTATTTACTATGTTGCTAACTATTTTTTCTTTCATATTAATTAACAGAATACACATTTACTCTTTAAGAATATGAATCTGAAAATCTGTAAAAAAAATATCTGTGAAATCTGATATTCTGGCAGATGTTAATAACAGAAAGATTAGAATTATCTGTTCACCTTCTACTGCTTTTAATTCAGTGCTCTGGTGCCAGTATTCGATTCTGACTGATGAAGAAGGCAAATATTAGATGAGATTCATCTTAGTAAAAGGCCTACCATATACCTACGAGCTCCTTCACCTCCTTCTATGCTGTTTTTCACCTCCTTCTATGTTCTCTCACCTATGAGTGGAGAGAAAAAAATATGTTAGCAGTGATTCATCTCCTGAAATAGGATTCTAAAAAAGTCACATGAACTGTATTTGGAATCTTGACAATAAAAGGAGCCTAAGGTCGATTCTTTTTACGGAGCTACTCAGTTACCTAAATATTGGTGTTTAATGACATTTGAGGTGCCCTAGAAGACACTGCTTATAGTCCAGCTGCTCTCACAAAGAAAGACATTAATTCGTCAAAACCTTCAAGGCCCCTTTTAGATGTTTTAGATCTCATATTGTCCAAGATGATTAATTGTGGGCAATTGAAACAACTGCCTACCTGTATACAAGACATATAGATAGAAATTTTGTTAGTAGCAACAACCAGAGCTTTACCTTGCTTATGATATTTAATTACTAGTGCAGAAAAAAATGCCATTTCTAAACCCAACATTTTTGTGAAAGAACTAAGTTTTCCCGACACACAGTGGAGGAGGATTGCCACTATGAATGGGAGGAAAAATAGAACAAAACATCTAGTTCTTTTATCTAGTAAGCATGAAGGGGGGGGGGGGG
>NW_015090999.1:2869873-2964437 GCF_001431845.1 Calidris pugnax | reverse complement strand
AAGAAGGGGGGGGGGGGGAGAGAGAATTCCCTTAATCTATTTTTACTCTTCTTGTTATTCTACTTTAGGTTAAATAAATCATATAGGTAGGCTTAACATGCTTAAATTTGTTCTGATTATTTTGGTGAAAATTAATCTAAGAAATAGCAGTGTGGATGACAGGGGTTCAGTGTTCAAGATCATTCCCTGACCTATATATGGTCTAAATAACTACATAAACAATAAATAGGCTTCTTTAATATTCAGTAACCAAGAAAAAGTAGTTTCAAGATGTCATATATATGGAAATGAATTCCTAAAACATTTTTAAATTAATTGCTTTCTGAAGGTGTTTTTCTCTACTGAATGATCACCTCAAACTAGACCCTAACTTGTAGATAGCTAAATGTAACTTTAAATTCATTCTCTCCTGAAATAACAAATAGGAAGTTTATTTTCAACATAATTTTGACAAAAAGAAATGCTAAAATCCTTCTAAATTTTTTTTTCGGGGTATAAAGTCATGTAAAGTGTAATGTTGTTTTTTTTTATTTATTTGATTTTAGGAAAATGGAGGTTTTTCTAAACAAAATATGGCCAAAAATTCAGCACATGACATTATGGTTTGCGATCAAGATGTACAGATAAAAAAACAGATGGGATATTGAGACAAACAGGAGGAACATCTTGGTTTGTTTTTTTATCCAGAAGGGCTGCAAGTAAAATGGGGTAAGAGAGGAAAAGGTTAGCCCTCGGTAGATATTATGGTAGATGAATGCTGCGCCTTCCTTTGATGGATAACTAATTTTTTAAAAAAAGAAAATATGATAAATATTGTCTATTTTTACTTCAATAAGTAATTTTCTATAGTAATATACAGCTAATTATATAACTAACAGGGATAGCACTGGGCTAAAGACAGGAGATTTTGGTTACCCTGGGACAGAGGTGGAAGCAAGTAGGAGGTTAGAAGAGAGTTACCAGTGAAATACCGACAAATTAATTACTTTATTTAATAGCATGGGCTTTTTGGTGTTTGGTTGTTTTTTTTTATAGATAAGATAATTTCTAATAAAATTTCTAAGATATTTCTAATAAAATTTGTTAATGACAAAAACTTGTAAGGCACTGTCATGGTATACAAGAATTTACACTTCACTCCCCACCCCAACCCCCCCTCCTGAATTGGATGACACTGACATCCAGAAAAATAATTGGGAGATTAAATTCAATAATACAGAATGCGACCCCATGTGCTTAGTGTAAATTTTATTTTCCTTCCTGTTGCAGGTAAAAACTGCTCACCTCTCATGGTTTTTTATAAAAAATAACAAATAAGGATCATGGTGTTTTATTGATTAGTGACGTAATTAACAGCAATCCATGAACTACACATTAAGGATCAATACAACCAATCTAAACCACATACTAGACACTTAACAAATATTAGTAAATATCTAGAAATTTCATCTACTGTCAGAAAGCAGCAAAAGTTGAGCTGCTCTATATGGGAAGACAGCCTGGAAGCTGAGCAGAACTCTGCAGGCGGGACAGCAGAACCTCTCCCAGAACCCGCCCTGGGGTGCAAGGCAAGCTGAGAGAGCCAGCAGGGGCAGGGCATGGGCACTGGGGGGAGATCTTAGGCTGAGATGAGCAGGTGAATAAGGCTTGTTACTGCCCCTCAGGGCCCTGACACTGTTCCTCCATAACTAATTCCCAAAAGTTCTAATGACCCCTACACACATGCATACACTCACGGCTCACCCTCCTCCATAGCCGTGGGGGCTCCCCTAGGTGCACACTACTCCTGCAGGAGATGCGCTGCCCCACCTTTGTGTGCCCTACCCTGCTCCTAACACACTGTCAATGCACCCACCAGTGAGGAAGTACCCAGGAGGTGTCCCCACATCCCAAGCTGGGGTCCCTGCATACAGTCTCCACCCTGCCAGCCCGCTGTTGGCTATTGGCTGTGCTGCTCAACCTTGGTAGGGTTCAGGGTGTCCCAAGGCACTACCAGAACCCCTCAGATGGCTGCTACTGATTGTTATAAACTTCTTTGTAATATGATGACATCCTTGTTTTAAAAGTCTCCAGTCATTGCTGTTTAATTCTGCTGATAACTGTTTTAAACTGTTATTATCTTTTTCATATTATTGTCAGGTTTTGGTCAAGAAGCCCTTCAGAACAGGCAGTTTTGGGTATTCCATTCACACACACTGTCTACACTTAGTTTCTATCCTATCAGTTGTTGCGGACTGCCACACAGTTTATATGTAGATATCTAAAACTGTTGAAAGTTTTATAAATAAGGTGTTTAGATTCCCTCTGTATTGATTTTAGAGACAACTTTATCACTGAACACTTATTGTTGAGTTAGTGTTATCACAATTTTTTTACTGACTACAGAAGGAACAAAGATAAATAGACCACCTAATTTTTAGATAACTAAAGTGAGACAAAAAATAGATGGTATCAGGCACTATCAAAACTTCTTGTATGTGTTGGGAGTTCACCAGGAGGAAATAAAAGCAGTAAAGAATGACCTGATTGTACTATGCGATGAGGAAGAACTGAATTCTGGCTTGTGACCTTTCTGTTGTTTTCTTTGACTTAAAGACAAGAAAGATGCCTGCATTCATCCCAGACATGACAACATGCTCCCAGAATGGAGCCCATAATGAATGTGAGTCCCTTTGTAGTAAGACAGTGAATCAGCCAAACACGTTGTTAGTGGCGATCAGACTCAAGATCTGCTGTAGGCACTGGAAAGTATCATTGCCATTGTAGAAAGCATTGGTGAGAACACGTTTTCCATTAACCTGTGCCCAAAATAGCTCATTCAAATAGCAGTGAGTAAACAAGAATGTTATGAGAATAGTCACAAGAATGGATATTCTGAGTTACTGGAATAGCTTTCTAAAGTTTAAAGAGGGGTTGGTAACAGACAAAACTGAATATGTTTGTGCTGAAAATTAGATTTCCGGTCGTTTTCTGAACAAGAAGAACAGGATCAACAAGTGCAATTAGTTTAAAAGTAGAACTTTGTCAGCTTGTAAACAGAATGATACAAAATAAGTCTGGAACTGACAATGAAAATTCACCCAGACCATGCCCAGATACCATGATAAGAACAGCAATATTCATGACATATTTTAACCTATTTTTAAAAAAAACAACTCCAATGATTAAAACTGTATCATCCTCCCATTACAACACTGTTTACTAGACTTAATTTCATTCTTATTTTTTTTCTAATATCTAGCCCAAATAAATTCTTGGTGGCATTAATTGTTGTCCCATTCCCCTTGATAAGGAAAAAACTGTTACTGCCTTTTTTGTGGCAGCCTTCCATAGAACTCTTGAAATGTCCTGTGACACGTTTGGTCTTTTCCAAACCAGAAAAAAAATTAATTCTTTCCATCTTCCTTATAGTTAGTTCAGTTTTGTCTAAACTTCTGTTAGGCACTATATAATATAACTTCCTGGTGCAGCTCAAGACTTTAGTTGATGACACCAGAGTTATAATCCAGCATGAAATCCTTAAGATCAGATACATTTTATTTTCCCTTTTTTTGTATCTACTTGCACTTTTATCACTAGTACCTTATTTGGCCTATTTTTATTTATTTGCATTTGAACAAAGTAGTTTATGAAAAAAGATCTTTTATCCTCACATCTCTCTCCTAGGCTTCTGTTCAGTAATAGAAATAACAAATCTATATTACCTGGTCTGGCAATCAGGATTGTTCTCTTAGATGTCTTAATCACTAAAGGGCATGAACACTGATAATCACATATTTTGTTTTATCACACAGGTTAGTAACATCTATGGTCTTTATATTCTAATTTCCTCAAAAGCCTGTGAAAAGAAAGTGGGTATTAGTTCATTTTCCAAGAGTCTCTCTCTAAAGATGCTTCAGGTCATGGGAATTCCACATTTGAGAATTAGCTGCAGAATTTCTTTAATGATACTCTTTCCTTTTAAATTGAGGAAGCCGTAGCTCCAATTTCCAGTAAAAGTCAAATTCCCAATGAAGTTATTATCAAGCTTGTAGGCCTTCTAGTCAAAAGCTACATCACTGTGATGATAATTAAGGACAGAGGTTTTAATTTAGAATACAGCCCTTCAGATAATTCTATGCTTTTATGTTTCTATGCCATTTTCTAAGGTTATTTCTCTTAGGGCTACAAAATAGACTAAAATATGTTTTCTAATTTCAAGATCAGAAAACACAATGGATTCCTTAACAAAGCAATTGTCATCAAATAATTGCCTACTTACTGGGTTTTTTCCCCCACTTTTCTCATCTTACTTGTTATCAGTAGGCATTTGCAACATTCTGAATGGTATAAAAACAAACAGCAAAATATATATAAACAAAAAGAAGAGTCCAACAAAAAGAAAAATAATTATTTGAACTTTTTAACTGAAATGCAATATGCTTGTTTTCATTGCATTTTCCACATTTACTGCTATTTAATACTGAGTTGCATCTTGTTCCACTACTTATCTCACTAGAGTAGCAACTCGTCATATGCTGAGATGATAGGTTACACTGGGGGTGCCTTACGTTTATTTGTTCCAGACACACAAGACTTACTGGTCAATGAATAACCCATGAGTCTGTGGACTAAAAAGCAGTGAAGTGTGGACAGATTATTGGGGCTTAGTTTGCTGCTCATCTAAATGAAGAACTATTCCTCTGAGGCAAGGAGAAGCAGGAAAGAAACTGACTGTGAAAATGCAGGAAACTTCCTCTTGATTATATGAATGTCTTAGAATTATGTGACATCTTGTAGGGCTGCAAGGCTATTGTAGGCCATTTTCACTTGAATGATTCCTAAGTGTTAGCCCGAGTAAATCTGACCAGATTGAGTTTAAAATTTGAATTTTAACAAACTAATTGGCAATAGATTCTCAAAGTACATATTACATGAAAGCTAGAAGTACTTCAAAGATAAAACACTATGTTATTGTTAGCAAGTGCTTCAGTGTTCTGTAAATATTAAACTGTTGTATTAAGTTCATGCAAAGAAATCAAGTAAATAAGCAAAAAGCTTGTGCTAAAGCAAGCTTAAAGATCCCCATAAGATTAGATTTGAAGTTTTTATAGGAGAAATAATCATCTTTCTACTGTGAATGCAGTAGAAAGCAAAAGACATTTCCAGCAAGATGTCTGAAAGCCCTTTGGTGTAGCTATCCTAATTTCTGCTTGTTTATAATGTTTTGTTTTGTTTTGTTTTTCCCAAAAAGAGAGAATTGAAAAGCACTATATTTGAGAGAAAGGCAATTAGGATCATATGGTCACAAGAAAATTCAGGTTGGAAGGGACCTCAAGAGGCCTCCAGACCCACCTCCTGCTCAGAACAGGTCGGCTTTGAGGTCAGACCAGGATTCTTCGGGAGTTGTCCAGTTGGATCTTTTAAACCTCGAAGGATGGAGCCTATACAGTCTCTGTGGATATCTTGATTGCCTTCATGAGTTTCTTTTACAGTCAGGACTTTCAGTATGCCCTCATCCTGCCATCAAGCATGTCTTTTAACAGCTTGGCTCCCTCTTCTCAGTGGCCTGCCCTGTAGTCACTGAGACACTGCTGTTAGGCTCAATTCAGCGCCTGAGAAAATCTTTTCTTTCTCTTGGAACATTTTTCTGGGTATGCGAAGGAGAAGACTGGGAATAATCCAAAAGATTAGACAATCTGATTGTCTTCACTGGTAAAATAACTAGATCTTTGAAGGGGAAGAGAACATAGAGCATCAGTGACTTTGGCTTCAGCAGCTTCCCGTTCGTGCATGCTAGTTAGGACATTACATTGTGGGTGGGAGAACAATCAGAGGGGTAAAAACCAGGATGAATTAGGGTAGTGGTTAAGGGATTCAATTGTTTATGAATGTGCTCACATTTGGAGAGAACATGTCATACATTTAATATACTGTGTGTCCATGATCATTAATTAGGCTAGTCCTATCCATTTCACAAAATTAGGCTTTTATTCTCTTTTTAGTTTTTACATTTCTGATTCATATCAGAGTATTTTTCCATAATTAAAAGAGCAAGCTGAATTGATGACATTTGCTAATATCATTATCATTTACATGTAGCAGCCATGGCCATTTTCTTCAGTGTAAACTCTGTGTAATGATCTCATTCCATCAGGGTACTCAATATAAGCGTCACCTGCTGTGAAAGCTCGGAGGTAGCATTTTTTAGGTACGTTATGATCTCATACTGCAGTAATTTTTGAAAATCCTAAAAGTCCTAAAAATAACAGACTATTAGACAATATTAATTATGAAGATAATGAAGAATAATTCCCACTGATTATTTATATGAAGAATACATGAAGATTACATGATTTCAAAAATATGAGGCCCATCCAGTATGAATGCAAAAGAAAATACTCAAGCATATAAACAACAGTAACAAATTGGCATTTTAGGTAAAGTCCTGAAACAATATGATTTTACAACAATAATCACAGAAAGTAGTGAACTATTTTGATCTGGATTTATTCCACCTAATTTTAGGCTCATAAATAAGGTGTTTATATTGTGAATATAGTTTAGGCTGAGAGATGGGCAGTTGTAGATGATAATTCAGGTACATAATAATTATCTTTCCATTTACTCTATAGTGAGTTTATGGCAACAACACTTAGCTAAAATATCCTATTTTAGTATTAAAAGTTAGATTAAACCAATCCAAGCCAGTTTAACAAGCTGCAAAAGAATTAAGGTCAATTGCATTCCTTTAAGAATAAGGTTCTATTCAGTGATACTAAAGATGGTAGATATAAGATGTAAACTACCTAAAATTTTATTCTGGCAATATATTTTTGTAATATTTTCTAAGACTAGAAAAGTTCATGCGTTTTTTTGAGAGACTCCTACATCAGATTAAATAATTGAGAAGTTTTAGAAGTTTTCAACTGTAAAAGTCTTTCTTCTCCTAGGAGGAAATAAAAATCTAACACTTAAATTGCATCACTTAAAATATTACAGTGTATCTGTACACACAGGATTTCATAGCATGTTTGCAGGGTGTTCCATACATCATTGAAATTATCCTGTACATAAGATAGTCTTCATATTTTTAGACATCAGAAAAAATCCTGCTTTAAAACAAAAAGGAAGGCAAAAAAAGGCAGCCATTTAATATTTGATAATGTCAGATGCAACAAAATTTACTTAACAAGTTTATATGTTTTGTGAAGGTTACATTCTGAAAGTTGAGAGCTCCATTAGCCAGAAAGTAAGCTGGAGAAGTTACATTATTCTAATAGAAACCATGGACTGATACAGAACGGATCCTGAGTGACCTCCCATGCACTCTGAGTTGAATAAAAGCCTTTCCATTACTTGTGCAGTAGTTCTAGAAGGCCTGATGGAATAAGGTCATATTCTCTGTACTAGAGGACATTGATTTGTTGTTATTTATATCAGTGTTTCAGAAAAATCTTTAACAGTGTGAAGTAAATTTCAAATGTTGATGCATTTGTTATTGTTTTGTTTTCTGGTTTTTGTGTTGTTGGGTTTTTGGTTTGGTTTGGTTTGGTTTGGTTTTTATGGCTGGCTCTTTCTTTGTATATATAAGCTCATGTACAACAGATAAGCAAAGACTTGGTGTTGCGTTCCCCTCTAGTGCCTGATTTCTAGAAAATGTGGCAACCTACTAGAACTGCCTATTACTGAAGCTGTTGCTTTGGTTTAAGAAGTAGATAATTGTTCTCTATGACTTAAGACTGCGAATTCTCATTAAAAACTTCACTGAACAACAAGAAAAAAGGTCCCTAAGTATTTTCTTGGACTTAGGGCCTGATTCCAGAAAACGTTCAAACACATAAAAACCCTCTTCAGTGAAGCCTTTCACTTGAAAATACTATAAACATTTTTTCAATTGTAGTTGGATCTCAGAGAAACTTAAGATAAGATAGTTATCTAAGGTGGAGGGAAGGATAGCCGAAGAGAGACCATACCTTCTGCCTCTTTTCTAACTAGCTTCCAAACAATTCAAGACAGAAAGGCGTCTCCTCCTCTCCAAAGTAAAAGACTCATTGCAGTAAAACAGAAATTGAATTTAGAATCAGAAATAAAATCACGTAAAATACCCAGTTAGTCACAGAATCATAGAATAGTCTGGCTTGGAAGTCACCTTTAAAGGTCGTCTAGTCCAACCCCCCTGCAATGAGCTGGGACATCTTCAACTATGTCAGGTTGCTCAGAGCCACATCCAACCTGACCTTGAATGTTCCCAGGGATGGGCCATCTACCACCATTCTGGGCAACCTGTTCCTGTGTTTCACCACCCTCATTGTAAAAAAATTCTTCCTTATATCTAGTCTAAATCTACCCTCTTTTAGTTTAAAACCTTTGCCTCTTGTCCCATCGCAATAGGCCCTGCTAAAATGTTTGTCCCTGTCTCTCTTACAAGCTCCCTATAAGCACTTAAAGGCCACAATAAGGTCTCCCCAGAGCCTTCTCTTCTTAGGCTAAACAACCCTAACTCTTTCAGCCTGTCATAGGAGGGGTACTTAAAGGCCACAATAAGGTCTCCCCAGAGCCTTCTCTTCTTAGGCTAAACAACCCTAACTCTCTCAGCCTGTCATAGGAGGGGCATTCCATCCTGACCATTTTTGTAGCGTTCCTCTGGATTGTCTCCAACAGGTTGTATTTTTCCTGTGTCAAGGGTTTGTTTTTTTTTTTCATTCTTTAAAGTTTGTGATCAGGTATTGAAAAGATAAAAAGCTAAAATATTTTCTTGAAAAGTATTTAGAGGAGATATTTTAACAGCTTTGATATAAGCACTGAAATTCACATATTCAGTGGAAAGTGTGAATATATAAATGAAGTATTCACTAGAAATTTGTCTAGCAAGTTAAAAAATTGTTTGTGTTCATACATATTCAGATAAATAATTTTGTACCAGAGCTGACCTTTTATATGGCCTGTCTATGGCTAAAAGTCTTGTGGACTTTTCTATCTCTTGCTTTCTTTAGAACAATTCTGTTTTGGTGTAACTTCTGTATGGTCATAGTAAAAAAAAGAGAAAACTTACAAAATGTGCTCAGGGTCCCCCCAGAAATATCATTGGTGCTTGTCTGGATGAGGAGTAAGGTGTACTAGTCTAAAGCTGCACGAATTGTGGCAGTCTCTCCACAATACCTCAGACCAGAGTCTCAAGGAAGCAACAGACTTCCTAAGACACCAAGTCAGTTCAGCAAATGGCTAAGACCGTTTCCTGCAAGTGGGAATCATAATCTGCCTCTCCCTCTTAGTGTGTCATATCAGACTGAAACTCAGGTCACTGTGATGATGTCTCTGACTAGTCTTGCCTAACCTGCTGCCAGGACACTATATCCCCTTGCTACTGCAGCTCTGGTGACTGAATCTTTCCTCTGTTTCTAGAAGCAACATCTTTCCGGCATAACTCAACTTGGGAGTCTCTATGCACTTTTCTTCTAAGTGTAGCCTCTTCCTGTCTTCCCTCCTTGTACTGTATGGTTCAGGCTCTTACCTCTGCAACATCTCTGGCTAGATCCCATCCGCCTCCTCCCACTGCTCCTACTCCTGGTGACTGTGTGCTGAGTTAGACCAAGATCACCTCCTACAGGTGAGGCCACCCTTGCTCCAGCATCAGGCACAGGCACTCACCCTCCCTCCAATCCAAGGCCTGGACCATCACCGTCTCTATAGAGCTCTGACAGGGTCCTTGGCTTCAGATGTCAAGAACATGATGAGCCAGTAATGGGGGAACACATGTTTTTGTATTCAAAATCTTGTTACGGGCAAAATGGAGTACACAATATTTATGGAAGCAGGATTTATTGTTAGTCCAATTAATGTTTTCACAGTCTAATCAAAAATACAATCAACAGCTATTACTAGTCCAGGTACAAGGACAGTAACAGTCATATACAAATCAATACAGAAACGCCTCATTAATAACACATTTTAAATTGTTCTGCAGTTCCCCCTTCCCATCACCTTTCTCTTTTATTCAGGTGTTGTGATTGCCCTTCCAGTATCCTTCAGGGGCACAGATTGACAGTTTCATATTTTCCCCAGGTGAATTTACCAGTTGGAATGGGAGGGTAAAATTACATGGTGCTCTGTGGTCCCCACTGCAAAGAGAAGGGTGTTCACACAGGGGTGGCAACCTCTTCCTGGGGCTCCCACTGAGGCTCTGGCAATGCAATTCTCTCCTTCCCCTTGACACAAAGGTCTTTCCTGCCCCACCCCTGGGGTCTGTCATGTCATTGTCCCTGGCCAGCTGATGGCTCTCCCTGCGTGAGTGGCATTCATGTGAGGATGGCAGTTCCAACCAGCTGCTTCCAATTGGCTCCAACAAGCTTGAACCAGCCAAGGCTGCCCTGTACCCCAAGAGATATCTGCCCCTGCCCCTGTTGGGGCAGGGAGAGGGTAGCAAAAGCGTACATTACTTCCAAGGAAAAGATGACATCAGTATAAAAAAAAGCCTTGTAAGACAGAATGACTCTTAATTTGTGTTTCTGAAAAAAATATCTAAATGTATATTATGAAACTGCAGATGTCTTACTTCAGTTTATTTGAAGCCTAAGCTGGTCACAAAGAGAAAAGCTCTGAGAATTCTTGGAGAAGTACTCTGCTTTTTTGTTATTCTTTTAGTCAAGTAAACATATACTCTTTTATAATGACCAACACTTTTTCCCTTATTTCAAAACGCTCTTGTCCTTTAGAGAAGAACTGCCTATTGAGCTGTAGTTGCACCTAAAGAGCCCTAAGATGATTCATTTAATTTTGTGACTCAGATATAGTTGTACTTTTCCATGCACAGTTTTCCATATGCAGCTTTTTTGGGGAAAAGGTTGGCCTCCTGTCAATTGCCATCAATCAAGAAGGTGATACCAAAAAAAGTTAAAATATAAATGTCTGCATCTTAAAAAAAAAACCAAACTCTCAAGGATTTTGTGATTCAGTCAGTGATTCAGTTTGTTTGTTTTTTTTTTTCTTGCTGACTCTTAATGACCCTTCCATGTTGCACCGCTTTTTAAATATGTCTCTGCATTCACCGTAGATCATTGGATCATTGGGCCAGGGCCAATGGGATGAGGTTTAATAAGGCCAAGTGACGGGTCCTGCATTTTGGTCACAACAACCCCGGGCAATGCTACAGGCTTGGGGAAGAGTGGCTGGAAAGCTGCCCGGCAGAAAAGGACCTGGGGGTGTTGCTGGACAGCCGGTTGAACATGAGCCAGCAGTGTGCCCAGGTGGCCAAGAAGGCCAACAGCATCCTGGCCTGTATCAGGAATAGTGTGGCCAGCAGGAGTAGGGAAGTCATCGTGCCTCTGTACTCGGCACTGGTGAGGCCTCACCTCGAGTACTGTGTTCAGTTTTGGGCCCCTCACTACAGGAAAGACATTGAAGTGCTGGAGCATGTCCAGAGGAGAGCCACCAAGCTGGTGAGGGGTCTGGAGAACAAGTCCTATGAGGAGAGGCTGAGGGAACTGGGCATGTTTAGTTTGGAGAAGAGGAGGCTGAGGGGAGACCTCATTGCCCTCTACAACTCCCTGAAAGGAGGTTGTAGAGAGGCAGGGGTTGGCCCCTTCTCCCAAAGGAATGATGACAGGACCAGAGGTAATGGTATGAAGCTGCGGCAGGGGAGGTTTAGATTAGATATTAGGAAGAATTACTTTCCTGAGAGAGTGGTCAGGCACTGGAACAGCCTGCCCAGGGAGGTGGTGGAGTCACCATCCCTGGAGGTATTTAAGAAACATGTAGACGTGGCTCTTCAGGGCATGCTCTAGTGCCCAAGATTATAGGTTTGTGGTGGGGTGTAGTATGTGGGGTTGTGGGTGTGGGGTTTAGTTGGTGGGTGGTGGTTTTGGGTTTGTTGTTTGTGTGGTGGTTGTGTGGGGTTTTTTTGTTTGTTTGGTTGGTTTGGTTTTTTTTGTTTTGGTTTGGTTTTTTGGGGTTTTTTTGTGGTTGGACTCGATGATCTCTGAGGTCCCTTCCAACCACTAAGATTCTGTGATTCTGTGATTCTGTGATTCTGTATCTGGCATAAAAATAAATGAAATCAAAGAATACTAAATATTACAACAATCATGCTTGTCTGAAAAGAAGGGTCCTTTATATGAGGATATTTCTCTACAGAAACAGCTTTCATACAAATAACAATTTGATTTTGCAGCTTCTTCTCACTGTGAATAACACTGTACCTACCAATCTCTTACACCAGAGCTAAGGAGCAGAGCTGTGTGAAACATTCATTTCACACCTTGAACTTGTTGAAACGGAGCATGATTTTGAGGTACATTATGTTGTGCAAAGTCCTACAATGAAACGGAAAAATCATATAGGGAGTTATATATTCTGGTCTGCCTCTGGTATCAAGGCACAGGCTTTACCACCAAATCCAGTAGTATTTCCTGGATATGGGGACATATAGCAACTGTCTCCTGATTCCAGTCTGTGGTGAAAGAAAACCCATTATCTGATCTTCTAATTTCTAAAGAAAGGAAACGAGGTCAGGTAATAGCAGTAGTGTAGTTTAAAACTTTGGAGTTGTTGGAAGAACCTGGAGTTGAGTGCAATTTGCCTCAGTAGGTAGTCATGAAGTATGATATTAGACTTCCTCAAATCAAAAACATAATAGGATAAGTGTATTAACTTAAAATTAATATGTAGAATAAACAATCTGAAACCATTATAGAAAATACTATAGATACTTGGGAAATGTAGTCCTAGTTCCAGGAAACAATCTGGATCTTTAACTTCAATGTATCAAGGGTTTGATACTTAGCAAGTAAGAGCATGTAACAAAGTTAATGAAGCCCAGATCTTTTTTGCACACAAAATTATGATAGTAGTTATTTGCTCAGTTACCCTTTCATGATGATACAGTCTACGTTTATTAATGGTAGGATTTATTTTACCTAACTATGGGCATGTAAGGGTTAAGTGGGCATTCTAAGCTGATCAGCTAAGCTCCCAGTTTTAACAGTGAAATTGATACAGATGCCTGCAGTGGTGATTCAACTGATTAAGTGAGCAAGCTGACTTTCAGATTTGCCTTTTTCTGTTCTACTGCTGTAAAAGCAGAATAAGCAATTAGTTCTGGCCAGCTGATTAGCTTTTACATGGCTAACACAGGTGAAATTGGTCCTACCTTTTTTTTACTGTAGTCAAACGCAGAATGTGGTTCAGTACCTAGAAGTTCTTTGTGTGTGAGATATCAGCCAAACTGACGGGATTTAGGGGTTTCATATGTGCTCTGTCTCCACTAATAGCTGAACAGACATGAGGTCAAGATTTAAAAACCTATGAGCAACCTGTTAACCTCAGTGAGCTCAAGAAATCAGAACAGAGAAAAAGATGAAGAAAGAAAATGACTTTTGCCATTATTCTCATCACATTATAGAAAAGGACAATTACTTGTCACACAATGAGCTACTAGAGATCTGATCTGCAAACTGAAAACATATATGACATGTTTTTCACATGCTCATAACATCCAACGCTCTGAAAAAATATTTAATCTTGATGAATTACATAGACTTGCAAGATGATTTACTGAAAAATTTAACTTGTTAATATTTTTCATCAGTGCCTCCCTTAGGAGTTCTGTGTATCTGTGGATGTCTATTGGTGTTACCATTTTGAAAATAAAACTCCCCAAAAAGAAGTTTAAGATGGCCAATGAGAATTAATATTTTTATTTATAAAACATTCCAAATTATTATTCTTGCAACATTTTTTTTTTCTTTTCAATGATAAGAAATGTTAAATGTTAGCTAAAAAGAGAAAATAGGGATTAATATTATGTTCCCCTCTCCAATTAAATAAAATGTACTTAGTACATTGGTCTTGCTTTGGTTTATATTACTTCTTGGAATTGCTTTCACTGTTAAAATTATAAAACAAATTCAAGAACTACTATTTTATGTCTCTGTAGTCTCTCTTATCTCTCACCATTAGTGATATCATAAATAATCAATTTGTGGACAAATTTTTGGATGAATTACAGTCCTGAGAATGTGTTGCATAAAAGAAACCAAAGTAGAAAAATATGATGCCTTTGGTGTTGTTGATCTAACTATTTAGAGATCTAATCTATTTAGTTTTTCACTGTTGCAGACACTGATTAAAACCTTGATCTATCTGAACTATCACAAGTTTTTAAAAAGAGTAAAAAGGAGGACTGTAGGAACTACCAACTAGTCAGTCTCACCTCTGTCCCCTATAAGATCATGGAACAGATCCTCCTGGAAGAAATGTCAAGGCATATGGAAGACAGGGAGGTGATTGGAGACAGCCAACATGGCTTCACCAGGAGCAAGTTGGGCCTGACTAAGAGATACAGATGTCATCTACCTAGAATTCTGTAAGGGATTTGATACAATCCTCCTTAACATTATTACCTCTAAATTGGAGAGATATGAGTTTGGTGGATGGACCAGTAGATGGATAAGGAATTACCTCTATGGATGTGTCCAAAGAGTTACAGTCAACAGCTCAATGCTCATGTAGAAATTAGAAATGAGTGCTGTCCTTCAAGGGTCCATGCTAGGACCCATATTATTTAATTTCTTCATCAATGACATAGAGGGACTGAGTGCACCCTCAGCAAGTCTGCAGATGGTGCCAAGCTGAGTAGAGCAGTTGATACACTAGAGAGAAGGGATGCCAACCAGAGGGACATGGACAAGCTCTTGAAGTAGGCCCATGTGAGTGTCATGAAGTTCAACAAGGCCAAGTGTAAGGTCCTGCACCTGGGTCAGGGCAATCCCCATTATCAAAATAGACTGGGAGATGAATGGATTGAGAGTAGCCCTGCGGAGAAGGACTTGGGAGTATGGGTGGATGAAGAAAAAGAGCCAGAAATGTGCACTTGCAGCCCAGAAACCAAATCACATCCCAGGGTGCATCAGGAAGACTGTGGCCAGGAGGTGGTGGGATGTATTGTCCCCCTCTACTCTGCTCTTGTGAGACCCCACCTAGAGTATTGTGTCAGCTCTGCAGCCCCCAGTGCAAGAAAGACATGGACCTGTTGGAGTGGGTCCAGAAGAGGGCCACAAAAAGATTAGAGTGCTGGAACAGCTCTCCTTTTAAGAAAGGCTGAGATAATTGTTCAACCTGGAGAAAACAAGGTTCCAAGAAGACCTTATTGTGGCCTTTCAGTACTTAAAGGGGGCTTTTAAGAGAAGTGGAGAGACACTTTAACAAGGTCTGTAGTTACAAGGGGCAATGGTTTTAAACTGAGAAAGGGTAGGTTTAGATTGGACATCAGGAAGAAATTCTTTTATGGTGAGGGTGGCGAGACACTGAAACAGGTTGCCCAGAGAAACCATGGACACCCCATCATTGGGAGTGTTCAAAATCAGTCTGGATAGTGCTTTGGGCAGTCTGATCTAGTGAAAGATGTCCCTGCCCATAGCAGGAGGGCTTGGACTAGATGATATTTAAAGATTCCTTCCAACCCAAGCCGTTCTATGATTCTATTAACTTTAAGTCATCAAAAGTAGAGCTATTTGAAACTTTGTGTAATGAAGGTTTTTAAACTGAATCCTTACCTTTGTATGGACTTTTATCTGCTTGGAGATTCTGCTTCAGTGAAAAAACAACCTTGCAATGTATACAAGGAAACCCTTAACTGAGGATACGCAATGCATAATTTGCACAGTATATACAGATATTTATGAAGGCAGACAAAATAAATTTATGAACAAACAAGAATAAGAGTTCATGTGTAAAAGCACATCCACTAATTCATCTGGTATCCAGACAGATTAATAAATTTAAAAATGGTAGGCTCTAGAGCTGTTCCTACAGAGATTTGAGTGCTCTTGCTTGCTCATCTTAATTGATCTAAAGGTTCAGACTGACAACCAAATTGCTTTATCTCCTCTAAGCTGTGATAATCGTCTTGTGTCTGTTCCTTGAAAATGCAGTTATACAGTGTTGTTTAACTCTCATTCATTGTAAGTCATTGATCAGGACAAATTCTAAACTATATAAAAAAAAATAAAATTATCAAAATTATGGTATTCACATAAGTATACAGACTTTAAAAACCTATTCATACTTTGTCACATACTAGTGAAGTTATCTAAATGAGAAGGATATACAGTAGAGTGCTATGAATAGGCTAGGCTAAAAGTGTTGCTGAAAAAGAAAGTTTTCTTGTGTTAGAAACGTTTTATTTTAGTTTGGGCTCTTGTTTTATTATTTATTTTTTGAAACGTGAAAATATTCTCAATTCTCATTTAAGTGTCGTTTTTTTTTAAAATACATTATTCATAAAATATTATCTGATGGAAAATAAAGAGTTTATATTAGTCAAGTTATTTCAATATTTAATCAAAAACCTATTTCTTAGCCATGTGTTTAAAATAATTGGTCTACATTACATATAACAAGTGGTTTAGCAAAGAGGTTCAGAAACAACAGGAAAGAACAATTCAACAAACCTAATTTCTTTTCACAATACATTTTGATAGTTTTTTGCCTCAAACTGTTTTGTAAAATTTTCTCTTTTATTGAATAATAGCCTTTCACAAAAACCAAAATGAACAAAATCTTTTATAGGCTAAAAAAAAACCTTTCAGCTTTGGCTAGAATAGGCTTTGGCATCTGTAACCCTTGACTATACTGGGCAGATGGTAACACAACAGGACAGGGTAGGAAGCCAAGTGAAGTGATACCATGATGCCAAGTGGTACATGAAGCTTTATGTTATCACCTCACCCTGAGACACTGTGGAGATCCCTCCATGTAAAATGTGTCTGTGGTTCCTTGAATCACAGGTTGGAATTCGCAGCAGACAAGAAACAACTTTTATCAAGGATAGCTCAATCTGGAGGACTTCAAGACTTTCTCCTTCCCAGCCCACTCCAGTAGAAAATAGAGTCAAACTGGGTGGACTTTAAGGCACAGCAGGTTACTCCATCGTAGCACAATGGATGCATATGTTTCTGTACTTCTAGGTGCAGTCAGTGGTGAGGCTGAGGATGTATTCCTGAAAAACACGCACATACATGCATGCGTAACAGTCATGGCAAGTCCCACAAATAACACAGAGAACAATACCTTCACCAGCAGCCATGTAAACACAGATAGCACTCACAGAAACATGAATAACAGGGCCCAGTGCTGGTCTTATTTTGAGGCTGATCGGGATTGGTCACCCTTATTTTCTTGACTTTCTTGACAAGAACACCCACATTCATAGATCCCTCAGGTACTTTAAGTCTGTCCAATATCTACGCCCAGATCACAGGCCCCTCATGCAGTCACTATCTCTTATCATGTCAAGTTTGCCAGTGGTGACACATAGAAGTTTGTGTCTGTCCTGTAGCTGGTTTCCAGGCTGTGGTCTCCTCCACTTTCCCCAGTCCTCAACTTCCTTCAGAGTAGCTGAACCCTTTGTCAGGGGTTTTCTCTCTTTCCAGATGCTGGTAATTGCGGCTCAAATCATAATCCCTGAACAGTCCAACTTTAAGTTTGCTAGCTGTTATACACACATTCAGAGCAGGAAGCTCAGGCATACAGAAAAATGTTAGAAATATGATTCATTGAGACAGGACAAGTTGTGTCAATCAAACACAGATCTCTGTCAAACAAGTGTACTGAGCATACACTGCTTACCCTCAACCTGTTCCTTTTAACCCTCTTCCCTTTGTTTTCTCATGGTTGCTCCTCCCTGTTTCACTTTAAGCAATCCTTTTTCCTGCCTTTTTTCCTTACCTGAGATGTTCCATTTTAAGTTTTGTACAGTATGAAAATTCATTTCCTCACTGTGTTTCATAGTAAATCCTATAGCCCTTTAGGCAGTAAACCCATTCAGTTAGCACGACATTTCAAAGAGAGACTTTTTTTCCTTGACCCTTTGGTGAGCTTCACAGCAGGGATAATGGTCTAATCGTTGTCCTTTGATGGCTTTAGGAGTAGCTAATTCAGTTCCTAGGGTTCATGGCCTGTCATTGTTCGTCTGATCCTAGCTGGGTCTCTGTGTTTAACTGGATTAGCTTTTAGTCACAAATCCTAACATTCCATATAGGGAGCCAAGTTACAATGAAGTGACACCAGAATTTCCTTCATGTTACAGCAATACCTCACCCCGAGATGCTGTGGGGATGCCTCTATGTAAAATCATCTGTGGTTGCCATTTCTTCTGTCACAAGCTGAAATTCACAGCAGACAAGAAACAATTGCTTTTCATAAAATACATTTCATACTGGAAGTTAGCCTAGTGAACCAAGATTAGCACATTCTCTGATGATAAGTCTTACCAAGGAAAACTTGTAACAGGAATCGTGTACCAGGAATCCAAATGAATCTCAAGAAAAAGTATGGGTGATTCCATGAAAGAAGGAAGATCTTGTATAGTAGTACAGTAGCTTCCAATGAAATTCCTACTTGGAGTGTAGGACAATCCATCAAATGTGAGTATTAAAATCCAGAACTGTGGGACTGGGCATTGTGATTTAGGCTGGATTGGCCACTGAGACAAACAACTGGTGCTACTGATGCTCCCCCCCACCTCTCTCTCTGAGAATAGAAGGGGGAGAGAGAAAGAGATTTATGAGTTCAGAAAAAATGAACTACTTTAATGTAGCGTATGAAGGCACGGACCCCGGTCGGTGATACAACCAGAATCGTTTATTATAACCAACAAGCAGCTTATATAGTACCAGTGTCTATTCTTTCCCAACCGACACTCCCCTGCAACCCCCAACTGCCAGGCAGGTGGAATTCCCCTCCATCAGTCAGGGGCGCCAGGCCTTGTTTACAGGTCCTGTTAGCAGGTCCGGAGATGCTTAAGGGCCATCTTCTGCCATTGTTCCTGCTTCTTCTCCTGGTCTCTGCTTCTTCCACAGTCCTGTTAACCCCTTGTTCTCCCACACTTTAATGAAAATATTACTAAAATAATAAAAAGGAAATAATGAAATAGATACAACATATGCAAAACCGTATCAGGCTCCCAGGATGACAATCACATCACTGGCAGGCACTGGCAAAGTCCCAGATTGGACTCAGCAATGGAAAATAACTGGATTCAGGAATGCACAGATTGGGATCAAAGGCAGATGAACAGAGAGAGTCCTCAGATGCAGGCCATTGAAGAAAGAGGGCCGACCCTTTGATCCCTCAGCTTTTATCCTGACCATGGGGCAGATGGAATGGAATACCCTGTTGGTCAGTTTTGGGTCGCCTGACCTGTCTGCTTCTCCCTGCAGGTACAACCACTCTACACTTTTCTGCTTCTGACCCTCCAATGGGTAATGTAACAAAATTAGCTGACCTTGGTTGTTATAGCATAAGTATAAGCAAGTGCCCTCTCTGCATAGCATTTTTTGGTCTTCACTATATACATAGGTCTGAGAGCACTTTCTGTACAATATGCTGTTAATTTCAGAGAGTTAGAAGACGCTTAGCTAAAAGGTAAAATTACTGAACATAAAGTTGGTCGCTGTTAATTTCAGAGAGTTAGAAGACGCTTGGCTAAAAGGTAAAATTACTGAACGTAAAGTTGGTTCTGTTTTACCTCAAAACAGGACATTGGGTTAAGTTCATTATGATTTGGAACCTTCCAAAAAGAAAGCAGGGAGCAATATATTTAACCATATGTGGGAGGGGAAAGGAACAATCCACTGATCTGAGCACATAAGGCATGGCTTTTGTGAAAGGCAGAGTCGAAAGTTTACCAAGAACTATTTTTAAAAGCTGATAAAGAAAACTTCTGTGATTCTGACAGAATTCTGAGTCTGTACTGTAGTAAATGACAATAAAATTGGAGCTTTTAAAGTGAAAGAAGATTTCTTGTATCTATACTCCTTTTTCCTATGAGGGATGTGTTTTTGTTCAATATCTGATTAAGGCTTATCAGAATAAACACAAAGACCAGGGAGGATCAAGAAAACAGTGACAGCCAAGAAACCCCAGCAAAGTCAGCACCTTGAATTGGCTGTTCCTTCATGTGAAGGATTAGATCATAGTCCTTGATGTGAAACCTGTCAAGTTGATTAAGCTAAACAAATTTTCTTGGAGGCAACATGAACTAGACGGCATTATTGACTCAAGGGGTAAAGAACCATTGCGGTTTAAGACTAAATTGACATTGTGGACACTAGATGGCCCATGACATCAAAACACTTTAATCACAGACATATGCTATTTTTAAGGATTACACAGTCCTTCTGTCCCACAGGGGAGATGGCACGGTTCAGAAGGAAAATTGTGGGAGTCAGTAAGGTGATTCCAACTGTGGAGTGCAAAGTCTTTGAGTCAGGCTGGGGGTCCCTGGGGTGTCTCCTGGGTGCTTCTGGAATCTCTTAGATCTTTCTCTCCTGACAGCTCTCCTGGAGTCACACTAGACACCATCACAACAAAGATGTGGCAGAGAATATCCAGTTCCTGATGGGCATCTTCTGCACCACCCAGAACCTAACAACTGGCTGTCATTGCCACTCATACTCACTATCTGTGCCTTGGAGGGCTTCTTGGGAGTCTGCAAATTCAATGATTGACAGGTTGTTTAAGATCAAGGTACTCCTCTATTCTTAGAACTAGTCTACTCCCTTGTCTGGTGGGGTTAGGTTGAAGTTCATATGCTAACACAGCTGCCATGACACATGGCCTTACTATGAGATGCAGGGGTGGCACAGAAGTTTGAGATTGTTAAAACTTATCATGGAATTTTCTAGGGATCTTTATATAATTTAATTTTTATTAAAAATATTTCTCTATATCATATATTATATAGTTTAACTACATACAATACATATATTTACAGGCACAACCTATAGCATATAAATATTTATAGACTCATAGAATGGCTTAGGTTGAAAGGGACTTTAAAGATCATCTAGTTCCAAACCCTCTGCTACGCTAGAACACCTTCCACTAGACCAGGTTGCTCAAAGACCCATCCAGCCTAGTCTTGAACACTTCCAGGACAGAAATAGTTATTTTCAGATACTGATATAATAACTAGAATGCATTATTATGACTAGGCACTACAGTTGTGACATTCATCTCTTCATAAGCAGTTAGTTGCATGCATGTGAAGTAATGGCTACATAATTTGTGAAACCCAATACATTCTGGAGTTATACAGGTTTCTTAGGAGCGAGCTTCAAGTGGATTTCTTATGAAAATATTACCATTGAAGTAATGGTTTGGGCCAGGCTGGCCAGTGACAAGACAACAGATGATCTCCCTCACTTCTCACTCTAAGAAGAGGAAGAAGACGACAGATAAAGAGATTGATGAGTTTAGAAAAAAAAAAAAAAAAAACTACTTCAATGAAATATTAATAATAAAATAAAAAGAAATAATGAAACAGATGCAATATGTACAAATCTATACAAAACCACATCAAGCTCCAAGGGAGATGTCACCGGCAGGCACTGGGGAAGCTCCAGGCTGGGCTCAGTGACAAATTGGAACTGGATTCTGGAATACTCTGATCAGGATCAAAGGCAGACAAACTGACAGTGGGAGGGGAACCTCAGACATCACCCACTGAAGAAAGAGAGTCATTGAGTAAGAAGCCAAAGTCCCTGAAGAAGAACCAACTTGACCCCTTTGTTCCCTCTTTTTTTATAGTGAGCATGGCAGATGGATGGAATATCCTGTTGGTGAGTTTGGGTCACCTGATCTGCCTATTTCTCCCCACAGGTGTAACACCTGGATGGGGTAAGCAACCAAGTCAGCTAATCCTGGTTGCCACAGCAACAAGTATAAGCAAGAGCCTCTCTCACTGAACAGAAAGTTGGCTCTGCTCCACCCCAAACCAGGGCACATTAAAAAAGTAGATCACTAAAAATTGTGGGTTTTTTTAGCATAAGACTAGTAGATCTGATGTCACAGTGGCAGATAGTTTGCTGGCAGTGTTGTTTTATTTGTATAGTGAGAACTGACAGAACCATTTTTCTTACACTCCTCTGCTCATGACAACTGCTCATGAAAACTGTTATTTCCATTATTATCTGGAGGTGACAGTGTTAGCAGTATATCCTTCTGTCCTAACTTTTACTTAAGTGAATGTTTTGAACATGTTTTTTCTATTTTAATCAGTTGTATGTTGTTCTGTTCTGTGTGATAGGCTAACGATGGCAAATGCCCAATTTGACTCTTTTTGGTCAAATATTATAAAAAGATGTTTCCTGTTCATATTTCTGTTAGCAGAATTTTCTGCAGGAAAATACTGAATAGAATAGAAATAAGTAGAATATGTAAAATAAATTAAAGTGATGCATTTTTTAAACATAATTTAGTAGAATTTTTTTCCATACAAATATAAGGTTCTAAACTCTCTTTTGGTTCAAAAGAATTATTATCTAAGGAAAATGTATATTTTTTCTGTAACATTTTATAAAGCATTTTTATGAAACTCTGCACCAAATTTCCCTATGTTGAACAGGGTAAAAAATCTTACACATTGGTTGCCTCATTTAAATAGAGTTTAGAAGAATAATTTTATCTATATGCTAGTTATGAAGGTGCTTGATAGTTACAATATCACAGCACTAGCGCTGGGGAAGAATTCAAATACTTTATGTAGCTTTGTGGGAAAAAAAAGGTTTTCTCATTTTAGAGCTTTTAATTTATTCTTTTCCTATACTTTAGTTCTTTAAATAGTAAACATGCATGTACCAGCTGTATTTTAAAATTTTAGTCTGAATACTTCAAACTTGAAATTTAAGTCTTCAAGTCCTCAAGACTACATGTCTAGACATGAAGATATGATATTAATAAAATAAAGATGTGGATTAAGTAGAAATTAAGCTTTGTGAAGATATCAGAGCGAGATCCAAGTAAAATGAAGTTCCTTAATGATCCCTATCTGAGTGCTTTGTGAATTATTCCTTCTAAAGGCAATACCTAGGTTTCTACATATGCAGAAAAAGATGTATATACATATATAGGTATATATATATTATTTAATGGACTCAGTAGGAGATTCCATATATGTACTTTGGTTCCTAAGTTTAGCAGAAGGGCCCCTGTCCAAATCAATAGCATTTATCTCTATTCCATCAACTATATAAAACAGCTAATTACGCAGCAAAGCTTCAATAGGTATCTAAAACATTGGCATACTTTAAGAAAAGGAAGTGGTTTTGAGCTCTGAATCCCACCTTCACAATGCCAGCTACCTACACAGTAATATGTTTTAAATGAGAAAGTATTTTTGTGTAGCAGTGACCAAAACTGAACACAGTATTCCAGGTGTGGCCTGAAAAGTGCCGAGAAGAGTAGGATAATGACTTCTTTATCTCTGCTGGTAATGCCATTGTTGATGCAACCCAGCATCCTGTTGGCTTTGCTGCTGCTGCTGCAATACACTGTTTGCACACGCTGAGCTGCTTCCACTAGGACTTCCAGGTCCCTTTCCACAGAGCTGCTCCCCGGCCTTGTTGATGCAACCCAGCATCCTGTTGGCTTTGCTGCTGCTGCTGCAATACACTGTTTGCACACGCTGAGCTGCTTCCACTAGGACTTCCAGGTCCCTTTCCACAGAGCTGCTCCCCGGCCTGGTAGATCCCAGGCTGTGCTGCACTCCTGGATTATGTTTTCCCAGGTACAAGACCTTATACTTGTCCTTGTTGAACTTCATAAGGTTCTTGTTAGCCCATTCTTCCAGCCTATCCAGGGCTTGCTGCAGGCTGTCTCTCCCTTCTAAAGCGTCCTCTTCCTCACTCAGTTTGGTGTCATGAGCAAACTCTTTCAGGGAATACTTGATCGCATCATCCAGATCACTTATGAAGATAATAAATGGCATCGGGCCCAGTATTGATCCCAGAGGGACCCCACTTGTGACAGGTTGTCATTTTGAAAAGGTGGTATTTACCACCACCCTCTGGGTGAGGCCTGTCAACCAGTTCCCCAACCACTGCCCAAACCACTTGTCTAGACCATAACACATCAGTTTCTCAAGGAGGGAGCTGTGGGGAATCATGCTGAAAGCCTCTGAGAAATCCAGGTAGACAATGTCCACCACTTTCCCCACATCAATCAAGCAGGTTACTTCGTCATATAAGGCAATCAGGTTTGTCAAGCACGATTTGCCTGTGATGAATTTTTGCTGGCTTTTCCCAATCACATGCTCCATTTGACTTGTGATAGCCCCCATGAGTATTTGTTCCATAACATTCCCAGGGACTGAAGTAAGACTGAGGGGTCTATATTTTCCTGGACCTTTCTTTAAGCCCTTCTTGTAGATGGGGGTGACATTAGCCTTCTTCTAGTCTTCTAGGACATCCCCTGATCTTCATGACTTCTCAAACATTATGGAGAGCCATCTTGCAACATCAGCCAGCTCTCTCAATACTCTTGGGTGGATAATGTCAAGTCCTTCTGTTTCTTCTTGCTGTTTATGTATCTGAAGAACTCTTTCCTGTAGTTTTTGACATCTCTGCCAATGCCCTTGTAGTTCTCAATAGGTATTCATCCACTTTTCCATCTCTAGTACACTTCTCTTTTGGTTTTGAGCAGGCTTAGAATCTCATAGTTAAGCCAAGAGGTCTCTAATTCCACCTATTTCCTTTATCTTCAAAGGCGAGGAACAGTTTTTATGCTTCCAGGAGAGCATTCTTGAAAAACTCCCAGCACTTGCTAGCTCCTTTGTCCTCTGATGTCTGGGTCACTGAAGTCACCCATAAGAACCAGGTTCTGTTGACCTGAAGCTTGCTTAAGTGACCCAAATATTGCTTCATTAGCCTTATCAGCTTGGTTTGGAGGTCAGTAACAGATGCCTACTGTAAGATCCTCCTGATCATGATCCCTCTGATCTTGACCCAGGGGCATTTGATATGGCTTTTACAATCACCACAGTAGACCTCTAGACATTCAAAGTTCTCCTTAACATAGATGGTCACTGCTCCTCCTCTTCTTCCCTGTCTTTACAAAATAGCCTGTAGCCATCCATCGTGATCCTCCAGTCATGTGAGTTGTCCCAGCATGTTTCAGTTATTCCTGTGATACCATAATTTTCCGACTGGGCACAGAGCTCCAATTCCTTCAGTTTGTTCACCAGGCTGTATGCATTAGTATACATACCCTTGAGGTGGTTGCTTTTCTGGTTCTTATCTTGGCAGGCAGCTAAGGAACATTTGTCACTGCTCTGATTGGCCTGGTTTATCCTCTAGTTGGTTGCAGTGACATGAGTGTTGCAACTTTGGACCCGGTCCCCTTTCCCTCCCTCTTCCCCTTCATCCTTCAGTTTAAAGCCCACCTCACTAAGTTGGCCAGCCTGCTGCTGAAGATTCCCTTGCTTCTTCTGTACAAGTGGATCCCATCTGTCCCTAACAGGCTATACACATCAAAGCATGTCCTGTCTTCATACAAGCCAAAACCCTTACAACTGCACCAGCCATGAAGCCAGAAGTTTGTTTGCATTATACATCTCTTGCTGGCTGCCCCCTTTCCTCTAACTGGTAAATGAACGAAAAGATGACTTGGGCTGCAGTACTTTTTGCTTGCACCCACAGGGCTTCCTAGTCTTCCTTGATTCTTCCCAGGTTCCAGCTTGCAGTGTCATTCATGACCAAATGAAAGGGTAACAATGGATAGCAGTCTGTGCTCTAGACAAATAGTGGCACCCTCTCAGCAACATCTTGAACCTTAGCTCCAGGCAAGCTGCATACCTCTTGTGACTCCCTGTCAGGCCAGCAGATGAGTGCCTCAGTGTGCCTTCACTGAGAGTTACCCACTACAAATATTCATCACTTATTTTTGCAGTATCCACTGCTTGCTGCTGGTATATTTTCCCCTTGTAGACCTTGTTTGTGGATATCTACAGCTGTTAAAGCTTCATACCTACTTTTGGTTGTAATGCTGGAAGGTGGGTACTGAAGAAGAGTCCTGCTTTTGTGGGTCACCAGGGTCCAAGGTGCCTCATTCTCTGAGGTGTTCGCCACAGGAGCATGGTCTGAAATCACTCATTTATCTCCATCTTGGCCTCTCTAATGATTCTGGTTTAGCTGTTTCCTGCAACTTGGTCTCCTGACACAACAGATAATCAACCTGTGCACATCTTTTGCACATATTTACCTTTTCTCCAGGAGAAAAAATAGTTATTTACTTGACAACCACTACAAGACTTCAGACAAAGAAGGAATCAAACAAGAAACTGTTTAAACGGCCAGACACAGAAATATTTTCAGAACAAGTTCATGAACAATTTAAACATAAATGACATCTAAATACCAAGAGAAATTAAAACTCCAAGTACCAGAAAACAGTAGGAAACAGAAATTTAAAGAATTAGAGCTACAACCCTAAAATAACTTCTGTGATCTTTTTTTAGACAAAAGATAACTCTTGTTGTATATAGTTGCTATATATGCTTTTATATGTTCTACATATTTATAAGTGTATTCACATGATTTATTTAAAACATAGAGCTATACAATGGAGAATAAATATATAATTACTAGATCAGTTATAGACGTTTGTAGCATGGATGCCTAGTTGATGTGAAATGTGATAAATCACATAGCTTCTGAACAAAACTCACACTTACAGATTTTAAGATTTTCTTACATTCAGCAAATATCCAGTGCTTTAAAAAATGTTCAGATTTTTTAGCTTCTGTCTCAAGTCTGCAGTCAGAGATAGGAACTCAGTCCTCTGAACCAGAGATCATCAGTTGATAGAAACAGTTCCAGTTTGCGATCAGAAGCTTTCCTCCATGAAAAAAGATGTAAAATTTTCCTCCTTTAAAGAGAAGCATCTTGATATATAAGAACGTGTTATATGAAATGTAAAACCAGAGAAGCAATCACAGAATCACAGTGTTGGTGTTATCTGCGAACTTGCTGAGGGTGCACTTGGTCACCTCATCCAGATCATTGATAAAGATCTTAAAGAGAACCGGCCCCAGTATTGAGCCCTGTGGGACACCACTTGTGACCGGCCATCAACTGGATTTGACTCCATTCACCACCACTCTCTGGGCCCAGCCCTCCAGCCAGTTTTTAACCCAGCAGAGAGTATTCCTATCTAAGCCATGGGCAGCCAGCTTCTCCAGGAGGATACTGTGGGAGACTGTATCAAAGGCCTTGCTAAAGTCCAGGTAAACAACATCCACAGCCTTTCCTTCATCCAGCAAGCGGGTCACTTTGTCATAGAAGGAGATCAGGTTTGTCAAGCAGGACCTGCCCCTCATGAAGCTGTGCTGGCTGGGCCTGATCACCTGGGTGTCCTTCATACACTGCATAATGGCACTCAGGATGATCTGTTCCATGACCTTCCCAGGCACCGAGGTCAGACTGACAGGCCTGTAGTTCCCCAGATCATCCTTCCAACCCTTCTTGTGGATGGGCGTCACATTTGCTAGACGCCAATCGGCTGGGACCTCCCCAGTTTGCCAGGACTGCTGGTAAATGATGGAGAGTGGCTCCGCAAGCACTACGCCAGCTCCCTCAGTACCCTCGGGTGAATCCCATCTGGGCCCATAGACTTGTTTGTCTCTAGGTTTTGGAGCAAGTCCCTCACCACCTCCCCACCCCTAACTGCTACTTCAGGGGTCTGGGTACTCGGGGGACACCCTACTCCACTGTTAAAGACTGAGGCAAAGAAGGCATTCAGGACCTCAGCCTTCTCCTCATCCTTTGTCACCATGTTACCTCCCATATCCAATAGAGAATGGAGACTGTCTCGAGTCCTCTTCTTTCTATTAATATATTTATTGAAATTCTTTTTATTGTTTTTAACATCCAGGGCCAGGTTAAATTCAACCTGGGCTTTGGCCTTTCTAATCTTTTCCCTGCATAACCTTACTACACCTTTGTCATCTTCCTGCGTGGCCTGCCCCTTCTTCCAAAGGCCATAAACTCTCCTTTTTTCCCTGAGCTGTGACCCTATCTCTTTGTTCAGCCAGGCTGGTCTTTTCCTTCAACGGCTCACTTTACTGTGCACAGGGACGGCCTGCACCTGCGCTTTTAAGACTTCCTCCTTGAAAAACGTCCAGCCTTCCTGGACTGCTTTCCCCTTCAGGGCTGCCTCCCAAGGGACTCTGTCAAGCAGACTCCTGAAAAGACCAAAGCCTGCCCTCCGGAAGTCCATGATGGCAGTCCTGCTGGCTCCCCTTCTCGCTTCCCTGAGAATCAAAAACTCTATCATTTCATGATGGCTGTACCCCAGACGGCCTCCAAACATTACATCCCCCACAAGTCCTTCTCTGTTTACAAACAGCAGATCTAGTAATGATCCTTCCCTAGTTGGCTCCCTCACCAGCTGTGTCAGGAAGTTATCCCTGACACATTCCAGAAACCTTCTAGACTGTTCCCTCTCAGCTGTATGGTGTTCCCAGCTGATATCTGGTAGGTTGAAGTCTCCCACCAGGACAAGGGCAAGCAATCTTGAGACCTCTGCTAGCTGCTTACAGAACATTTCATGAACCTCTATGTGGGAAAGTAATGGAAGATTACAGAGGACTGTAAATATGCTCAAGTGACTCGCATGTGGGGTGCAGGAAAACACATCTATCACACTAATTGTTGCTTAGTTTTGTGTGCTCAACAAGTCGAACATCTGCACTTAGATAACACGGGCCTGGGATGGACTCAGGGGCACCCTATCAAACACGCCTGGGATTCTTGCCCTGCTGTTGAAGAGATCAAAGCACAGCAGAAGTCTCTGCCTGCCTGAATCCTTGAAATACAGGTCCAAACAGCAAGTGGGAGCTCTCTTGCTCCTTCTCTCCCTTGCTAACAAGGACTCTCTTGCTAATAAGGACTATTGCTCCACGGTGCCTGCGTTCCCCTGCTCACCTGCCTCTGCCTGGGTGCTGCTTCAGAGGTTCCCCGATCCATGAGGTATTGACATTAAATTTGTTCTTTGCCCTTAATCCATGGTTTTGTGATTGTTCCTGCATCCTGCCTGCATCGGCTCACACACTCTACATCCTGGTTGGGTGGTCTGTAACAGACTCCCACCACGATATCAGCCTTACTGGCCCTCCCCCTGATTCTTACCCATAGGTACTCAACTCTATCATTACCCTCAGTTAGTTCTACACATTCATAATCCTCCCTAACGTAATATGAATAAAATTGGGGGAAATACGAAATATTGGCTGAATTAATGGGGAATATGAGTTATAAGCCAAAGACAGAAAAAGGAGAAGGAATGCATCATGATGGTTTAGAAAAATAAGGAAGGCCACTGCTAAAAGAGGATGGATCATGAAGGCTGATACAATCTGATATATTAGACAAATAGTCTATTCATATTGGATTAAAGTGAACATTGAGCATGAGTCAACCTAATTTTTGCCCAGGAGAATAAATGATTGTAGAAGAGTACATCCAGAATTAGGGTTTCTAATGACTAATGAGCTTGAGGCTGCTGTAACCCTATTCGTTTGAGGAACTCTGACTTACCATACTTCAGTTTTGATTTCTGCAGTATTACAAAATGAAATTCATTGTTTTTATGGAAATGTCAGGTTTCTCTACCCTTTCTTCAGCTTAAAAAGTGGGCTTGGAAAAAAAAAAAGCAAACAGAAAAACAGACACAAGAACTCTGAGCGCATGAATAGAACATTCCTTACCTGAGTAATAGGAAAAGGTTAAAGGGAAGAAAAATGTCTGAATCATTTTTTTGGTCATTTTTCAACATAAAAGCTAACAGGTTAAATCTATGCTTTCTGCCCTTGTTGAACATTTTTTTATGCCTATTTTATTCTATTGTCTATGACCATCATTCCTATTTGTTCCTAGGAAATTCCTTCTGCATGTGGCTAGTTTGAAGTGTTGTAACCTATTCTTGCAGAAAAAATTCACAGAACTAAAGCATGAAGTAAGGTTTATGCTTCATTTGATTGCTGAATGTTCTAGTTGAAGGTGGGATTGATCCATAAAATAATTACAAAGAATTGCTCCCTAGTTTTTACGGCTAATGAGACCAAGTTTTTTTCCCTAAGACTATATGTACTTACAATTATGCTGCAGTTCCCCTCTCTCCTTAATATCACATAACTGAAAACTACTATTCAGTCTTCCCTTCTTTTACCTTCATTTTTCTGGCTATAGCATTTCTCCTGCAGGTAGGGAATTTGTTTCAAAAATTAACCCAATGCCAATCCCATGACAAGTTAGAAAATAATGGGATGTGGTCAGGAAGAGCTGATAGCATGTTTTTCTCAATGTATATTTCTGACTGTTGGCTCAGCATTGTTATTTATTTATACGTGTTGCGTCAGGACAACTGAACTGAGATACTGAAAGGATACAGCTTCAGACCAAAAAAATAGAGATATTTTAAGCAATATATAAATAATTCAGTTCACATCGAGTTTTAAAACAAAACAAACAAACAAACAAACGAAAAACTCAGAAAGAAAAAGGTTTAAGAAAATTATTTATAACACAATGGGAGTTAGGTCAGAAATTTCAAAATACAGTAAGACAATGCTTTGCATTTAACCAATAAAAATAATAACTATCGAATATAAGTAAAAAGCCTAATTATATGTCTATAATAAAAGAACTAAACCAGAAAAAAATTAAAACATTTGACTACATTCATTTTGAATAGATTTTAGGTTTGATAAACTGATTACTCTCTGTGTTGCATTAATGGTTTTCTCAAAATACCTGTGACCATAGGAACAAATTCAATTTCATGTGTATAAACAGTCTTTTTCATCTTCAGTGGAAATAAGGATTTGAATGAGTACTTCTGAGAAATTCAAAAACATCAAAACTGCTTAGTTTCTTATGAGCCTTTGTGTCTGTAAATACTGTATTTTTTTGGCAGAAATGTAGTTTGCACATGGTGCTGCTGCAACATTAGTTGAAAAGCACTACCATCTCAGGAGCCCTGGAAAAATCTTGCCTAAGTCTCAGATTACTTTAAGCAGAAAGATGCCCAGTTCAGCTACATTCCCTGAGAGATTCAGTGAAGTATGCACATCCAATCATACTAACACCACTGAATTTCAAATAAACAATTGAGCAGAAACTTCTCTGTAGGTGGAGTGGAAGGCAGTATACATATTGAATAATAGCTTAATGTTTAAAATATCTGCTCAAGGAGAATTACTGATTTCTAAATGCTCACAGTATGGTGGCTCAGACAAACAACGGCTTACTGAGGGGACTTTCCTGAAAACCATTTCTGAGGAGGAGATCCTGGAACCTTGCTCTCCACTTTCTAGAACATTTCTAAATGGAGAGAGGGGTGGTAAATGAGCAAATGTATGAGCAAAAGAACGTCTTTAGGCAAGAAATCTCACTATTTCCTGAAAATCCTATGATCCTAGGAAATCCGATTCTTACTGACAGAATTGTAATTATTAGGCACTGGACTGCCATAGTCAGCATAAGATCTTATGAATTAAGATGAGAATCCATTTTCTGCAGATTAAGAAGGAACAAAATGACCACTTCAGTTTACTGAAATGTTAGCCTTTCAGTCATCACTATAAATCTTTAATCTTGAATTGCTCCATAACTTCCATTATTCTTTTAGCCACCTTTGCCTATCAGCTCATCTACCATGACTGTGATTTATGTTCTTTCTAATATAAAAAGATGTGCCAGCATCTTTCTGATAAAAGTATCTTTTCTGAGTCTGTCAAGTTCACACTATTTTATGTTTGTTTCTGGTATTTCTTTAAACACATATTCCTTCATCTTTCATAAATGAGTGTTTCCATAGAAACTAATGAGTCTAATACTGTACTTAAAATGTTTCACATACTGAAGAAGTCTTAGTAGCTTTGATTTGGCCACATTAGTTCACAGCCTAAGAGAAATCTACACATAATAATATAAAAATAGACAATTGTTCTAATTTGACAGGGATAAATGAAGACAAACATTGTCAAAGGTGGCAAAAATTGGGAGACTTACAGTTAATACTCTTGTTTATTACTTTAAAAATATTTAATTTTTTTACTTTTTTGGCTATATATTAACTGCTTTACTTTCAAGCAATTTTTTCTGAAGTTAATAGACTTATATATTGGGCTGAGATAGGAAGCTGGTACTTCAGATTAACTGTCTAAATAATTACATATTTTTAAACAAAAGTGCTATTTTCAAAAGGACTAAAAATACCTTGAATTCCTTATGAATTCTGATTTTTACATACTCTAGGGCAAAATTATATAAATTACAGATTATTATAGTGATCAATTTAAAAACAAATCAAAACTATAATAATATACATAGTTAATTAAATGAATAGGAAACCTGGTTTAAACATTAGATATCATTATTTTCTTTATGCAGAATCTTTTAAGAAAGTAGCTTTTGTCTTTTTGCTTGTATATGGTAATTGCTTGAGCTGATCTGGATGTTTTACAATCCGAAAACAATTACAGGGACAATGAAAGCATCTGCATGCCGAATTTGGACACACCAGGGCGAAAATAGAGTATCTTAGTTCCGTTGCGTGACAGGGAGTTAAACATTTTGTGTTGCCAATACTAAAATCTATCATGTCGCCAATACTAAAATTTATCTTAAATTAATTTCATACTTTTTGATAGACTTCTTATAATTTGTTATTAATAAATGAAATTCATATGACTGACTTATAAGGACAAAAATTAAGGTATCTATATTTTGAAATTTGATTTTTCAATGGAGTTTGAGATACATTTAAGACACATTTAAGCCACATTTGAAACAATATTGAATTTTTCTATTTTATAATTTACTTAATTTTCTGGAACGTCATTATTCTACATTTAATCTTTTCCTTATACTTTGAAAAAAAGCCACGTTCTTATTTTCTGCTTTTAGAGATCAAATGGAACTGTTATAGATGAAGAGCACTTACTTACAGAAAGCTTTTTGTTGTTAATAATCTAAAGCCCTTTCCATTTTCTGTAATAGCTTTCTCTGTGTTAAGTGACTTATTATTATTTACATTAAATGTTGTGCTTCTGTTGCCAAAACTACTCACACAATAATATTCTTTCTGCTCAGTTAAAATCTTTGCTTCATTCAAAAATGATTTCTGACCCGAGGAAAAAAAAAAAAAAGATTTTTTTTAATCTTTCTGCTCTCAAATCAGGAGGAAAAAAAAAAAAACATTTAAGATAATCTATTTATTTGTAATATGTATAGGTCCATATAACGGAATATATAGAGATGCCTCTTGGGAAAACCAGAAGGACTTTTCAGGATTTTGGTTTCCTTCTCTTTTTTTCCTCTTTTCTTATCTCTGCTTGGAATCTCTGAAGTCTGAGTGTCTAGCTGAATTGCATGCTCAAACAGCATGGTATGTAGTAATAGTGGTATGAGGGCAAGGTTAAGTTCGTAATTTCAGAAGTTTCACGTTAAACCTTAGGTCAAAAATGCCAAAAAATTGTTCCTGAGTAGGATGCGGTGGACATGTACAAAAATTCTTTTTCATTCAGAAGCCTTCTGCTTCCCCTCTTGCACCTTAGATCTGAGTAATATGAATAAATATGAACAAAAATATTTTGCCTTCCAAAATCTGTGCTTTATGTACACCTAAGAATGAGTGATCACAAACAAAAGATAGCTGACGTTTCTCCTGTCTTAACCATTCACTTTTAATACTGACCAACCTCATTGAGAGCCTAGACCAGAAAAAAAATTATGGAGAAAAAGGTGGATTTGTGAGATTTGGTTTCATTTCTTTTGGATTTGTTTGTTTCTTTTTGGTTTTTCCTTTTAAAGCAATGTGTAATATGCGTATATACACCTACTAATAGGTTTTGAACTTGGGACAATTTGATCTTTGGAGAAAAAAATGGATTTTTTAAGACTTCTCTGCTCTGTATTTCCCTGTAAGAGCTATAAGTGTGAGTTAGTAAACAGGGTGTATTTCACTTTCCTGTTATAGGTAAGAACTGAGAAACAGACACTGGAAAGAGAAAACACTAAGTTCTTATCTTTATGCTGAAGAAAGAAAGAACAAAGCTTCAGCCTTTTTATAGCCTTAAAGGCTAATTAGAAACACAGGAGAATTGTTAGAAAATTAGACTGGTTATTAACTGGCACTTTATTATATGCACATAAATACACATATACAAGCAAACATATGGGACCTGCAGAAAATCTGGGCATTCTACCAAGGTTGTGTAAATAATATTTTATTGCTTAGAAAGGATAAGACATATTTATGAGTTGAGGAAGGGAAAGGAAGGAAGGAAGGAAGGAAGGAAGGAAAGAAGATCAAAGACAGATGTCTAACTACTTTATCTAGAAATTGCTCACACATAGCATCGTAGAATCATAGAATTGTCTAGGTTGAAAGGGACCTTTAAGATCATATAGTCCAACCATCAAAACCTAAATCTGATAAAAAACCCAAAACCATCACTAAACCACGTCTCTAAGCACTATGTCAACCTGTCTTTTGAATACCTCCAGGGATGGTGCCTTAACCACTTCCTTGGGCAGCCCATTCCAATACTTGATAACCTTTTCAGTGTAAAAAAATTCCCTAATATCCAATTTGAACCTCCTCTGGAGCAACTTGGGGCCATTTCCTCTTGTCCTATTGCCTGCTACACAGGAGAAGAGACCAATCCCCGCCTCTCTACAACCTCCTTTCAGGTAGTTATAGAGAGCAATAAGGTCTCCCCTCAACCTCCTTTTCTCCAGACTGAACAAGCCCAGCTCCCTCAACCTTTCCTCATAAGACTTACTCTCCAGACCTCTCACCAGCTTTGTTGCTTTCTCTGGACATGTAAAAGACTAGACAATAGAAGAATCTATTGTGTAGTCAAAGTTTCAAAACCAAACAAAATTAGAATATCACTAGACCATTATGCTTCGTTTAATTAGGCAGGAAATGAAAAGGTTCTTGTGCCAACTACATTATCTTACTTATTCACAGCAGTAGAGTTCCAGAAAATGCTATTATAATTATGTCATAAAAAACATCTATACTTTCTAAAGCATCAAGAAAGAAGAAACAGACTTGGTCTAGATCAATACATCCAAATGCAAGTTTTTACAGTTCAGACGTGAGCAAGGTGCTGAAGTTCCCTTACACAGTCAATGGTGCTCTGATCAGCGCAGTCAGTGGAGTCTAGAGATCTATTCTTTTGACTGTCAATTATAGACTGAGATGGAGCGTTTTTAAGACTGTTCCACACACCAGCCTTTAAGACTTGAATGCCATGTTGCCAAGAGATGCTAAAAATCTCCTCAATTCAAAGCACCAAAAATAAATAAAAGGCAAACATGTGATAAATAAGCTAAATCATACATCTATGCACTTCCAAATGGTAGAAAACATGACTGTATATCCCAACAACCATTTGCTGATTTAGAACTAGCCAAAACCAATATAGCTTCCTCTACACAACATGGTACGCTTTTACCATTTTTTTTAGAATATTGCTTTGTAGAAATATCAGTGAATTGGGATAGTTGCATAAGCGTATGCCAGAGAATATAAATAAAGAAGTTATATGTATGAAGTATCTCTGTTTGGCATGGGGATTTTAAGAGTGGAATAGGAAATAGTTAAATGACTTGAAAATGTGTCTGTAATATTTAAAAAAGGTCAGCTGAAAAATCATTCTGAGGATATAGAAATATAAAAGACATACCACCATATAAATAAAAAATTGATTTTGTGACATGACAGATCTTTCATGTATTTTGAACAAATACGTTATAATTATCCCTTATGGTAAGTCTCCTATTCTTTTGTTCTCTGAACACTTTGTTGCTTTCCTTCATTTTTATCAAGGACAAGCAGGGCCATGGAGATGCACACTGGCTGTTTAGTAAGAGCTATTTTTATTGAAAACTGACACATCATTAACTTATTCATTGGCTTACAGCCAAATAAAAGGAGAGATAAGAATTATTCAAAAGAGAACGTAGTAGATTTTCTCACTGTTAAATAAAGTTAGGAAGTGTGGTAAGAAACTTTTTATATACGACAAACTCTTTTAAGAGCCTATTCATAAAACACAGTCATAGAAAAATATAAATAAGTTTATAGTAAATAAATATTTACTATAATACTATATATACTATCTAAATAAATATTTAAAGTAGCAATCAAGAACATAGGAATGTAGGTTAGATTTCAAAGATGAGCTACAACTTGGCTACAATTTGTGAGGAACATAAAATCAACAGAAAAAAGTAAGTAAGAAGAAGATAAAAGATACTAAATGTACCTTAATTAACCAGGAAGTATAAAAAAGTACAGGTGATACGGAACACCATTGAATTGGCTATTGTGTTCTGATCTGTAGAATATAATAGCTGAGTTGTGACTGAACAGTGGGATAGTAGCATAGACCTGAATCAGGCAGGAAGAAATTAAAGAATAATTACATAGATTAGACTGTAAGATGCCTTGGTGAAATTTCACTAAGTAAAGACCTAACTAAAATAATCTTTGAACCACCAATGATGATTGTTCAGCTCTTGCTGATGTTACACGTTTAGAAGGAGAATCATTGGACCTAAAAAGATATAAAAGTGAGAAAAAGAGGTCTCTGGAATTCATAGAATCATAGAGTTATAGAATTGTCCAGGCCTGAAGGGACCTCCAAAGGTCATCTAGTCCGACCTCCCCACAGTCAGCAGGGACACCCCCAACTAGACCAGGTTGCCCAGGGCCTCATCGAGCCTCACCTTGAATATCTCCAGGGATGAGGCCCCAACCACCTCCCTGGGCAACCTGTTCCAGTGCTCCACCACCCTCACAGTAAAGAACTTTCTCCTAATCTCCAATCTAATTCTGCTCCCCTCCAACTTAAAGCCATTGCCCCTCGTCCTATGATTTCAGGCCTTTGTAAACAGGCTATCCCCAGCCTTCCTGTAGGCCCCCTTCAGGTACTGGAAGGCTGCTGTTAGGTCTCCCTGGAGCCTCCTCTTCTCCAGGCTGAACAACCCCAGCTCCCTCAGCCTGTCTCATAGCAGAGGTGCTCCAACCCCCTGATCATCCTCGTGGTCCTCCTCTGGACCCACTCCATCAGGTCCATATCTTTCCCGTATTGAGGGCTCCAGACCTGCACACAATACTCCAGGTGAGGTCTCACCAGAGCAGAGCAAAGTGGCAGAATCACCTCTCTGGACCTGCTAGCAATGCATCTTTTGATGCAGCCCAGGATGTGATTGGCCTTCTGGGCTGCAAGTGCACACTGCCTGCTTGTGTCCAGCTTCTTGTCCACCAGCACCCCCAAGTCCCTTTCCTCAGGGATGCTTTCTAATACCTCATCCCCTAGTCTGTACTGATACCAAGGATTGTTCCGGCCCAGGTGCAGAACCTTGCACTTGTTCTTGTTCAACCTCATGAGGTCCACCTGGGCCCACCTCTCCAGCCTGTCCAGGTCCTTCTGGATGACATCCCATCCCTCTGGTGTATCAACAACAGCTTGTTGGCGTCTGCAATCTTGCTGACGGTGCCTTTAACCCCCTGTCTATATCATTGATAAAAATGTTAAACAGTATCAGTCCCAGCACGGACTCTTGAGGGACACCACTTGTCACCGCTCTCCATCTGGACTTCGAGCCATTGAGTACTACCCTCTGGATGCGACCATCCAGCCAGTTCCTTATCCACTGAACAGTCCACCCATCAATCCTTACCCCTCCAATTTGGCAAGCAGGATGTTTTGGGGGACCGTGTCAAAGGCCTTACAGAAGTCCAGCTAGATCACATCCAGGGGTCGTCCCTTATCTACTGACCTAGTCACTCTGTCATAGAAGGCCACTAGGTTAGTCAGGCAGGACCTGCCCCTAGTAAAGCCATGTTGGCTGTCCTGAATCACCTCCCTGTCCTCCATGTGCCCAAACGTGGCATCTGGAAGGATCTGTTCCATGATCTTCCCAGGCACGGAGGGGAGGCTGATGGGTCGGTAGTTCACGGGGTCCTCCTTTCTACTCTTTTTAAAAATGGGTGTGATGTTTCCCTTCTTCCAGTCGCAGGGACTTCACCTGACTGCCATGATTTTTCAAATGTCATGGAAAGTGGTTTGGCAACTACATCAGCCATTTCCTTCAGGACTCTGGGATATATCTCCTCAGGTCCCATGGACTTGTATATCTTCAGGCTCCTGACTTGATCACGTACCTTGTCTTCACTTACAGTGGGAGGGACTCTGTCACCTTGGTCTCCAACTTGTGTGCCATCAACATGAGAGCTAGGAGGAAAGGGGTTGCCAGTGAAGACTGAGGCAAAAAAGTTGTTGAGGACTTCTGCCTTCTCCTCATCTGTTGATACAAGTTCCTCACTTGCTTATCAGGGCAAGTATGTTTTCTTTAACCTTCCTTCTCTGGTTAAAGTACCTGTAGAAACCTTTCTTGTTTTTCTTTACATCCCTTGCCAAGTTCAGCTCTAGCTGTGCCTTGGCCTTCCTGCCTTCATCCCGAAATATCCTGGCAACGTCCCTATACTCTTCCCAGGATGCCTGTCCCTTCTTGCATTTCCTGTGCAGCCCCATCTTGCCCCTTAGTTTGACCAGCATTAATATCAAATTGCTTTTGCTTAAACACTGCAGAAAATTAGAAAAAATGCCTGTGGAAATTCAGTTAAATATCTAAACTTAATAAAACGATGCACAGAGAAGAAAAATAGAGTTGTCAAGAGTCATCAAGTAGGGACTTGTCAAGAATTGACTGTGTCAAACTAATGTGATTTAGTCCTTTCATAGAAAACACGGCAGAACTCATAAATGATAACACTGATTCAATTTGACTGTAGTGGAACTTTACTTTCAAATGACATTTTCCTGATAAAGTACATGAAGTAACAAAAAGGTGTTAGTTATGCTATCTGACTGTATTTCTAATGGGGATTCACTGGACCTATGCTGAAACTTGTTCTGTTCAGTGTTTTCAGCTGCAATTTGGATAGAATTAAAGAGTCCACTTAAAAATTTCTAAATGACATAAAGCAGCAGGCAGTGCAGACAACACCTGCAACACTTCAGAATTCAAAATCATCTTAGTAATATGGAGAAATGGTCTAAAATCAATCAGGTGAAGTCTAAAAAGGATAGACTAGACTTGACTAAACTGGAATAGAATATTTCAGTGGGAAAGGGTATGCAATGATCATCTAGTCCAACTGCCTGACCACAACAGGGCTGACAAAAGCTAAAGCATATTATTAAGGGCATTTTCCAAATGCCCTTTAAACACTGACAGGCTTAGGGCATTGGTCACCTCTCTAGGAAGCCTATTCCAATGTTTAACCACCCTCTTGGTAAATAAATGCTTCCTAACTTCTAGTCTGAACCTCACCGAATGCAGCTTTGAACAATACTCACACATCCTATCACTGGATACCAGAAAGAAGAGCTCAACACCTCCCTCTCCACTTCCCTCAGGAAGCTGTAGAGAGCAATGAGGTCCCCCTCAGCCTCCTTTTCTCCAAACTAGACAAGCCCAAAGTCCTTAGCCACTCCTCACAGGACATTCTTTCCAGATGTTTCACCAGCTTTGTTGTGATCCTGTGGATGCATTCCTGTACCTTCACACCCTTCTTAAACACAGTACTCAAGGTGAGGCTGCACCAACACTGAATACAGAGGGATAATCATCTCTCTTGATCAGCTGGTTGTACTGTGTTTGATACACCCCAAGATACAATTTGCATATAATTATGTTCCTATTATCCAGTTGATGGACTGACATTTTTACATTAGGAGACAAAAAGTCAATAGCTTTCTGAGAACTATTGTAATCCAATCTTCATAGATGGCTGAAACTTTATCAAAAAAAATATTACAAATTAACTGCGATCAACATGCATTGCAGGATTTTGCAAGCCTGCCCAGGGAAATGGTCAAATCATAATCCCTTGAAGTATTTAAAAGACGTGTAGACTTAGGGTCTTAGGGACATGGTTTAGTGTAGGTTTTGGCAGTGTTAGATTAAGAATTGAACTCAATCTTAAAAGTCCCTTCCAACCTAGATGATTCTACGATCCTGTGAGTCTATGATAAGGTTGTCCTACATTTTCTGCTAATCATTCCAGTTATAACAAATAAAAATATCAATATATCACTCAAAAATGATTAGTGATATTAAAGAAATATAAAAATTTATGTTGTACAGCATGTGGAAAGAAAATCTACCTGTCGGTAACACTGCTAAGGATCTGTCAGGTAATTATAGAGTATGATACTCCATGCTAATTATTCAGATCTTTCCGTGCCTTGTCAAATATTTAGAGAAAATTTGAACTTCATTAGCATTCCCTGAAATGCATCTGAAAGAATATTTAATACACTTTTTTTTAAAACCTTGCATGTAGTCAGGTTCATTACTTAAACTGGTGGAACTCAGTGGTATGTAGGAGGGTTACTTGTATGTTTGGATTATTCTTATCACATTAAACTTGAAAAAGCTCTAAGGTCTATAAATTAGAGGTTGCAACTACAATGACTTTAATTCAAATAAGCCGTCCCATTCAGAACAAATGAATTCTTTACATTTATGGAAAATATTTGCACTAAACTTGGCTAATCAAGATCTTATTACTTGGATATTCTTATGTTTATTACTTGAAAATTATTTTTCATATTTTTGTGAGGTTTTCTTTTCAGGAATATGATCCTCTGGTCTTCACTGACAAGAATGGAACCTTCATGAATGAAATTTTCAGTATTATTGACTTTCCATTGTCTCAGGATACAGAACTTAGTACAATAAGCATTCAGAAATATGGAGTTCCTGTGTGTGGTACAGTTCCCAGTCCTGATCCTTCTTAAACTTCTTAGCATGGTCATATTCATATTCTTGAAATTCTTTTATTTCAATTCCATATGTAGTTTTAGAGAAATACAACCCTTTAGGGTGAGTTAACACATCTTTTTAAGTACACTATTCCACCAAACACACTGCACAACAAAATCTCCAAATAATATACTATATCTTGCAAGATACTTTCCTGATTTACCCATTTGTCTGCATGGTTCCATTTTAGTTACCCACACATGGTCAGAAATCCAAAATTTCAGAATAATTTGTATTTACTTGCCCAGTTTTGGGTGAGCAATGTATGCCTATAGCTAGCAGGAAAAAAAAAAAAAAGGCAAAGAAAAAAAAAGCAAACAAACAAGAAACTAGGAGGATAACTAACTCAGCTGGAATGGGAAAGAAGAAAGGAGGGTTGAGATAGTCTAGTTCTATCGCTGGAGTATTTTTCTCTCTTACATTAGACCAACATTACATAAAGGAAGCAGGGACCAAACTTCAGGCTGTTTGTTTTCCGAGATAAGCACACTGTTTAGGTTATCATTACAATTTCCATGATTGTTCTACTCTGGGTCCTATAAAGCACATAGTCTATCGTACACAGTATTAAAATTTAAAGGGGAACAATGGAGAATGAACCTGGATAGGAGATCCTCTTGTGAAACAGATTCTAATCTGAGAAGGACTATCAAGTTGGAACTCCCATTTCCTGAAAAAGTGTAGAATCATAGAATTGTTGGAAGAGGACTTTAAGACCATCAAGTCCAACAAGTAGTCTGAAAAGAAGTAATTACTATGTATCTAAATAATTCTATTGGAAAGTTACTAAAAGGATGAATTCAACACCATCACCACAATGTCTGAACTAAGAGGAGGCCTGGTTTCTGGGTGGGTTTATCTATCGTGTTCTATTGGTCACCTCTAAGCATGTTCTTCAGGGAGTGAGAACGTTAAGGCAACTAATTTCCTTCCTCCAACAGGAAGGATTTAGATATATATTCAGAGTTTTACATCAGTTTATTTTACTTTAGATCAGAACATAGTTTCTGAAGCAAATCTCTCACATTTTCTCATTTACTGTGCTAGTCTACTTTGATTTGCACTGCAGATTGGTCTTGGAGCCTACAAACTGTGCTTCTTTCAGTGGAAAATAAACTAGGACTAAACTGAATGGGCCCTAATCATTCTTTCCTTTGGACCAAGCTAGTCTTAGAAGAAAACCCTTTGAAGATTTATACTCTACCAATCCACTTATATCACACTGCACTATTTTCCAGTGTAAATAGAGACTTAATCATGCTGTGTATTTCAACAATCCCTTGCCCAAATTAAGCATACTTGAGCTGACCTGGAGCAGGCTATTCAGAAAATAGTATTGCCATATGAAACATGCTACAGGAAAGATCAGTCTGCTTTAGGTTAGGACATTTGCAGACACTGCAAACCTAGGGGCCACAAAAGTAGCTAACATGGATATTTAAATGCTTTCACCTTAAAATGAGAGTATTCATGCTGAACCAGGAAGCTAAGCCTAGCACCTCCATTAAATATCAGTTAAGGTGAATAAAAAAAAACAACAAACTACCCCACTTTCTTTGATATTGAGGATTGTAAACCATTTAAATGAGCATTAGATGTTGTTTCTGGTACCTTTTACCTAGACAAGCTGAATACGTGCTGGATGTCTCAGTCCATCACAACAGGTATTTTATGAGGTTCCCTGCAGTCAAAATTCAGCCACAAGTTCAGTGGCATTTATCTCACTCCAGGATTAGAAATACATAGAGGTCAATTAGATAGACTTGGAAGTCCAAAGAAGAAATTGTATTTCCTGCACTTTTTTGTAGGTTTTAATAAGATTTAGGAATCTTGTGTCCATATCGCTATAAATACCAATTCAACTTCCTAGCAGTATTGATAACCTGGTGAAAAGATTGTACTGAAAAGAAAGCAGAGAAAGACATAGGGGTAGTCACAGCAATCTTTGTACATGAGTACATTACAAGAATTTTCAAAAATTACCCATAAATTGCCCATTTGACTAGGCAATATAAATGAACCTTTGACATTTTAAAGACCCACCTGTTTAAAGTCCTGAGCAACCTAATCTGATCTCATAGCTGAACTGCTTTGAGCAGGAGGTTGGACTTTGGTTTACTAAAACCTGAAATACAGAAAGGAAATGCAGAAAGTAAGGATCCTGCTATTTGAAACAAAATGAAAGGGTGTAACTTTCCATTTACTCCTGATTCGTAGTGTTGCAAAATACTATCTCTCTCTGACATTTAATCCTATATATTGTGAGTGTCATATGAATATTTTGTAATGTTAACAATACAAAAAGTGTTTGATGCACAGCTTTAAACCACTTCTTAATAAAATTTTAGAGTACATTTGTGTTTAGTAAACCAATAGTATGTGAAAATAGAGAAATAAAGGGAATTTATTGTGTGTTTGCTTGCTTTTGGTGTCTTTTTCTCTTCATAAACCACCAAAGTCTAACAAAAATGTAAAAGTGGCAGTAAGTTATACACTAATATTCCATTACGGGACATACTGTGGGCAGTTTCTGTCATGTAAACACACAGTTGCATATTGCCTTCACCTGTTCTGAATACTTACAAGTATATAAACATAATATCTATTTTTAAAGTTTTATAAGAAAGAAGAAATATTTTTTATTGCCAAATAACATCTTTCATTCCTTTCTGAGAAATACGTAGAGGTATTCAGTAACTACAACCCCCATGTTGAAATAGTTTCTCATGGTGTGTTTGCCTGAAGGGATACCAAGGGAACCTGGCAGGACAAATATCAGTGTTCAAGACAAAGTAATAAAAAATGTCTTCAGAAATCCTTTCTTCTAAAAAAACAGAATCTCAAGCTTTTCACTAATATGAGCTTTATGTTTTCAATTTTGCTATACATACAATCCTTCTATTAAAAAAAAGAAAAAAAATGACAGGTTTACTACATTAGTAGAAACTTTTTCCAGGTTAATAGTCTAGTTATTAATATTTTTACTGCATAAAATGATACTTCTTTTCTGCTCATTAACAGAAGTCCAAAGGGTGAGTTAGAGAACTCAGCGACCTCCTTATACACAATTCTTCATTATGTCAATCCTTGGCTGCCTTCAAGAAATCTCCAACTCTCCAGACCAAATCTACTTTAGAGGTAGTTCTTAATGGAATGGATGCAAGCCAAACAGCGCCATTTAGCCTCAGGGTCAGAGTTTAGTTCTACATAAGTTTTTTTTAGCATTATAGACATAGCTTATCAAAATACTTCAGTATTTTTCATTATTCATTATATTTTTTCTTTTATTTCATTTTCTTTGTTTTTGGAAAATTTGACGTCATCAGTACAAAATATAGAGAATGGGCTTCTGTATGAAACTGTTCATACAGTCCAAACTGGGGAAATAATTATTCTCATTAAGACAGACATCGAATAACAAAAGTGAAAAAAAAAAACAAAATAAGAAAATTCAATAAATATAGAGGTTCAAATCTTAAAAAGAAAAAAAAAAAAGAAATGTATTGGTTCTGGCAGAATCATAGAATCATAAAATGGTTTAGGTTAGAGTGGACCTTAAATATCACCGAATTCCACCCCCCTGTCATGGACAGGGATACCTTCCACTAGATCACATTGCTCAAAGCCACATCCAGACTGAATAAAAAACTAACATAAAAATCTTTATGCTAAAATAAAACATGGGAGTAAAAATTCCAAAGTTGCAAAAGTCTTTCCCAGTTCTATTAGGCTTTAGCAGGATTAACCTTCATTTCAGTCTGACTGCATTAGGATTTCATGCATTTTCCTTCCTTGGCTTCTTCACATCTGTCTCCATTGAAAGATAAACCATACAATTTCAAAGCCTCCATTTCCCCCTCCAAAATGCTTCTAGCACTGGATATGGACGCTGTACAAGGATCCTAATTATGAAAGCCAACAAGAAGTTCCTACAGAAGCTGAAAAATAAGGTTGAGTTAAACTGCGTGTAATATATTCCAGCTGCATTCAGATCCATATAAAGGCGGATTCCAATCTTCTGGAAGCAAGAAATTAGATGCCTTGCTCAGGAATGGGGAGAAATGGCTTTGAACATGTTATATGGCGAGAGAAAACAATCTATAAGGTTTTAAAGTGCAAATTTCCCTTTTGGCAATATATGAAGAATTACACGAAAAGTTCAGAAGGAAGAGGCATGGAAGAATTTGACTTGGGCTTTTGCACATGGTTTGAAGGTGAGCAGATGAGAGAATAGTGTCATGGTTTTGGCTGGGATAGAGTGAATTTTCTTCATAGTAGCTTGTATGAAGCTATGTTTTGGATTTGTGACCAATATGATGTTGGTAACATACTCATGTTTTAGTTATTGCTGAGCAGTGCTTCCACAGAGTCAAGGCCTTTTCTGCTTCTCACACCACCCCACCAGTGAGTAGGCTGGGGATGCACAAAAAGCTGCGAGGGAACACAACTGGGACAGCTGACCGCAACTGACCAAAAATGAAGTCTCATACTATAAGGCATCAGGCATTTGACATATGGAACCCATACCATATGACATCACGCTCTGAGGGAAAGAAGAAAGTGGGTATGTTCAGAGCTATGATGGTTTTTTTCACCAAGTAACTGTTAGGCATGATGGAACCCTGCTTTCCTGGAGATGACTGAATACCTGCCTGCCAATGGGAAATAGTGAATGAATTCCTTACTTTGCTTTGCTTGTGCATGCAGCTTTTGCTTTACCTCTGAAACTGTCTTTATCTCAAGCCATGAGTTTTCTCACTTTTACCCTTCCGATTCTCTCCCCCATCCCACAGGAGGGGGAGTGATTGGCTGTGTGGGGTTTAGTTGCTTGCTGGTGTTTAATTAACAAACCTCTTTTTTCTTAAGTCACCAGAAAATAATTTCAGTGATCCAAAAGTCTTCCAGTCTTGGTGAACAGGAGTTCAAAGAAATATAGGCTCCTACACAGACAGGAAGCAGAAATCTAAATAATATCTTCTGGAGGCACAGAGGAGCTGCAGCCTTTTTCCACTAAATACATAAAAAATTTAGGCCATTTGGATCATTCTTCTGAAGGAAAGTACTTAACTTTTTTTGGCTTTTTAAAAAATCTATTTAGAAATCTAGATCTTGTCAAGTGACATGTTATAGAAACATAGAGTTGCAATAAAGGCTGACATCCTTTGAATAGAATTGTGGGAAGACAAGGTAGTGAGAAATGTGGAGTAAGCTAACCAAGTAACTGGTATGAATTTGACTTGGAACATAATGAGGAACTACTGAAATGTTTCAAACGGTATGGAGAGGGAGGTGGGCAGAATGACAGATACGAGAAATTATTTTGGCAGCAGCTTTTTGGACTGCAAAGATCTGGGAGTATGTTTAAAGAAAGAAAAAAAGATTTAAAAAAAAAAGCAGATATTTTTGAATAAATTCAAGAATATATATTATAAAATGAAGACATACCTATAATCAGAAAAAAAAAAGTGCAATGTTGTTTAGACTGCTTCTAAACAGTTTAGACTGTTGTTTAGATCATTCCTTCTCTTGCTGACCAGTATTGCCTTATTCTTTCTTATCTATCTGAGTGCATCTGTTACCTTCTGTTCTATATTGAACTTGTAAATGTCATGAGGCAGGGATCATCTGTCTGTTTTCTGCTGGCATCATGTTTTCACTGTAAAATCCTGATACAAGATTGGGCTTTTTCAGTGCTATGGTAATGCTCATACAATAGATTTGTCAAGAGCAAGTCAAGCCAAACAATTTTAAATTCTTTCTTCAACACAATTTCTGGTTTAGTGGATAAAGGTAACATACCCGGTTTGTTTGGTCGGTTTGTTTTCTTTTTCATGTCATACTCATAAGTAAACTTAAATAGTTTAAAATCAATAAGATTAAATTCATTAAAGAGAGCGGCAAGATACTATGTTCAAGCAAGAAAAAACAAAGGCTTAATTAGACAATGGGAAATATCTGGAGGAAATGCTCAGGGAATATGATGGGTGATAAAATGAATCAAGAGTGTGATCCTGTTGCACAAAATTCAAATCTCATTATTATGTATGTTTAAAAGAATATCATATGTAAGACATGACTGTTAAACAATCATCTGAAATTTTAGTTTCAATTGTTAAATAGAAGAGATGATTGTATACAAATGTATACTTACCAAATTTAGAAGTGATGAGATGTAGGAAATTACTGAAAGTGGTGTTTTAAAGGGATGATTAAAGAAAATCTTAACATTTTTCTTTTTATAGCGATTATTTGTTTTTATGCAAGAATGGATAAGACAATAATGTCTGTAATAATCAGGGAATTGGAAATTAAACAGTTAGAAAGCCTTCTAAGCAGAAGAATTTTTGTATGTTTCTTACTTTGAGTATCTAGAGCTGCTGTATTAGGGGGGGTATAACGAATACCTATCAAGACACTTTAAGTATACTTTATCTCTTTCAGAAATGGAAGAAACACCAAACATTGGAACATTTGCAAACTTAGTTGGCTTTGGTTTGGGGTTTTTTTGTTGGTTTTTTTGTTGCTTTTTTTATTGTTTTGGTTTGGGTTGTTTTGGTTTTATATATATATATAACTGAATGCTTGTCTTTGGAATTAAGAACAAAATTTAAAAAAAAACTTTTGAGCATGACTGTTTCTGAATTTTGAATATGAAAACCTTAAATATGAATGCTTGTTAAATGATTACATATAATAATAAGAAGAGAAAATCCTAGAAATATTGGATCAAGCAGATCTTGGATTTCATTCTTCTGCCTAGAAGTGTAATTTCTGGGTTTTTTGGGGGGGCATGAGGGGATGTTTGCTTGTTTGTTTATTTTACCATTTAAAGCTATTGAGGGCACTACATTTCCCCTTAATAAATAAATAAATTACTGAAACTCAGATTGTGCTGCATTTCAATTTTTGCTTTTAGTTCTTATTAAGAAATTGATTATATTATAAATTGACAAAATTAATAGAGAAGGTATTTTTGTTTTTCCTTGCTTTTTTTTTTTGAAGCTGTACCAGTTTGAGGGGGACAGAGGAGAACAGAGTTGATATGTTTTTATGTTTTTTTCATATTAAGATCCATTTCTTAACAGTACATTCTAGCCTTACAATGAAAAGTATTTAAAAGAATGAGAAACAGTTGCCAAAAGTAGGCTCTGGTTTATCCACTATGTACTGTGTTTTAAAATTATTAAATTCACATTCATATTTAACTTGTAAAACAGTTGTTGATATGTATGATAAAAACAATGCATGTCTCAGTATTGTAGGAACAGCAATGTAATAATATATATTAATTACAGACAATTGATGTCTTTATTGGAGGAGAAGCCATGAAGGAGGGCATGGTTGTGGGAAACTGGTACAAACCAACAGATGAAGTGAAGAGCTAAGATGAAGTCTTCTTTAGAAAATTAGGTAGAGTCTTATGATTGTAGGCCTCGTGTACTCAAGCAGAAACACTAAGTAGTATATAACTATGAGATCCAGCTGTATGAGCTGCAGTTTGGAACCAGCTGTATCTTGCTATGATGTGCAGTTTCAGTTTTTGGTAACACCAAAGGTCTCGAAAATATGGGCACAGCTAGAAAACAGAGGACATATAACCACAAACTACTCAGAAATGTTCCATAATGTGATCTAAGGGGATTTTGTTTTGAAAAGACAAGCAGCAGCAGCTAAGCAAGAACAAAACCATAATTAAGCAACAGGATAAAATCACTTGCCATGTCCTGGGATAAGTGATCACCCACCCTGAAAACATTCTGCAGTGCGTAGTCCAGGTTAGAGGCCAAACACTAGGGACTGTTGGGAGATGGAAACATCTGGAGTGGGGGCAGATAAAGGATTTGATGAAGAAAGAGAAAGAAAACAAGCCTTCTCCATTTGCTGCTTCCCTCATGGAAGAAGTCTCCAGCCTGATCACACTGAACTCCCTGACTAATGATGATCAAAGACCACAGCCGGCAGCACATAGTATCGTCTCTGTGGTCATGTCTGCTCAAAACTAATGTAGGATATGCATGTTAAGGACAACTGCTTTTTAAAGGTAGCACTAATTGATAATGAGTGAGAACTAATCACTGAAAATATGTGTTATTAATCAATGACAAACCAGTAAAGTGTTTCTAAACAGTCTTAAATTGGGTTGATTTATTTGTCTTCTGAACAGTCTTCTTTTAGCAATTTGCAAGTTTCAGAGATCTATATAATTATATGTATGTAATCCAGGGTGGAGGCCAAGCACTGACTGTTGTGAGATGGAAACATCTCATGTATGTATGTATACACTCATAAACACATGCACATTTACAGCTGTGGTCCTTTTATTTGCTTGAACCGTTGACAAAATCTGCTCTCAAGGAAGCCTTCTTGCTGTGTCTGGTGACAGAGTTTAGGAGAGGGAAGTATCACATGTGCTGGAAAAGGACCAAGATAGGAATCATTTCTGCAAAGTGAGTATATAGGGGCTCACAGGATGGAAGAGGATGTATCCAAGGACACAGAGGTGTTTCTGTGATTCTGTGACCAAAGCCACAGTGAGTCCGCTGCCGTCAGCTGTCCCGGAAAGGTTGGAGTGGCAGACAGAGGGAAGGTTTCTGATGCCTGGAAAAACACAATACCTCTTTTGTCTTCAAGCAAGAAAAGATAGAGGATCTTGGAACCTACGGACAGTTGCATTTGAAATCTTGTCTTGGGCAAAAAAAAAAGCACTAAACATATGTGGAAAAAGAATTAATAATTATACTACTTGAAAATTTTTCAATGTATTTTAAATACAACATGTTTATAGTCCAGTTGTAACAATACGGAAAGTTCTAGTCCTGAGTAATAAAGCAATGCCTTATGAATAAGACAGTTAAAATACTCATAATCCCCCACCCCGACAGGTATTTACAGCCCCTCTCTGGTGTTAAAATGTTTTCTCTGGCTCCTCCTGTATCCCCAAGCGTCAGGGGAGGGCTGCGCTGAGTTGTCACTGCTATGGCAGGGCTCATTGGGGAGCAGCTTGAACCTCATGGCAATGGCTCTTCTTCCTCAACCCTGGCTAAAGTTGATGACAACTTTCTGGGTGGTTCACGGAATCACAGAATTGTCAGAGTTGGAAGGGACCTCTAGAGATCATCTGGTCCAACTCCCCTGCTAAAGCAGGAACACCTAGAGCACATTACTCAGGACTGCATCCAGGCAGGTCTTGAAGATCTCCAGAGAAAGGGACTCCACAACCTCCCTGGGCAGCCTGTTCCAGGGCTCTGTCACCCTCACCGTAAAGAAGTTTTTTCTCCTATATGAATGGAACTTTCTATGTTCCAGCTTGAGCCTGTTGCCCCTTGTCTATCGCTGGAAACCACTGAAAAGAGTCAGGCTCCAACATCCTTCAATTCACCCTTTAGATACTTATATACATAAATAAGGTCTCCCCTCAGTCTTCACTTGTCCAGGCTAAAGAGTGCCAGCTCTCTCAGCCTTTCCTCACAAGAAAGATGTTCTAATCCCTTAATCATCTTTGTTTCCCTATGCTGGACTCTCTCCTGTAGTTCTCTGTCCCTCTTGAACTGGGGAGCCCAGAACTGGATGCAGTATTCCAGTTGTGGCCTCACCAGTGCAGAGTAGAGAGGGAGAATGACCTCCCTCGACCTACTGGCCACACTCTTTCCTATGCAGCCCAGGATTCCATTGGCCCTCTTGGCAACAAGGGCACATTGCTGGTGCATGGAAAGTGTGCTATCTACCAGGACTCCCAGATCTTTCTCCTCAGTAGTGCTTCCCAGAAGATCCATCCCTAACCTGTATTGGTGCCTGGGGTTCTTCCTCCCCAGGTGCAGAACCCTACATTTGTCCTTGTTGAACCTCATTAGGTTCTTCTCTGCCCAGCTCTCCATTCAGAGGTTCTCCATCCAGAGGTTCTCTGCCTCCATGAGCTTGTTGCTTTCTAGAGGCCCCATGGGGGAGGTGACAGGTGCGTGCCCCCTCCATCCCATGACATAAATGAATGTTGTTGCTCCCAGCCCAGGTCAGTCAGGCCATTGCACCTGGTTGGTTGGTGGTGCTTCCCAGACCAGTGGCAGCTCCCACTGGGCAGTGGCTGTCATGGCAGCACAGATTGGAGGAACCTGCTCCAAGTGGCTCCAATCAGCTCCATGTAGTTTGCATAAAGTATTTTTTTCTGACATTATAAAACAGAACAGAAGTGTTCAAGTGCCGTTTTGGGGAAGGAAATCATGTGTGGAGAAAAATGGATAGGTGGGATAAAGGCAGAAGCTAGTTAAAGGTATCTTTCTTGTTCCTTCCAGGAAGGCCATCTTGAAGCTCTGGGCTTATTTAATGACTTAAGATTTAAGTAAATTTGGCCTTGAATATACTAACTGCAAAACAAGCAATGTTTTTAGAGAAATTTTTTCCCCTTCCATTTTATAGTAATGGTGCTTCAAGATCTAGAAATTGTTACAATTACACTATACCAAGCACATAATTAGTATTATGAGCAAGGCACCTAATAGTTTCTTACGTCTAAGCATCTGTTGGCTGGCTTTTTGTTGTTTGTTTGGGGCTCTTTTAAGAGAATTATAGTCATGTATCCATATATGGAGATTGTCTTTACTCAAGATCATTTTAACAGTGTCATGTACACTGTGGTGCTCAGGAGGAGTAATCAGATTATAGGGCCAAAAAGTACTCAAAAAACTTATTCATGCTCAATAGCTTGTATATTCTCTAACAGCTACTAATTTCTGTGACACTCCTGAGAAGGTAACGCTCTTGGAGAGCCCTGACTTACTCCTAATTCTGCCTGGAATGAGAAAAACAATGATCCACAGATCACCACTGAGGAAATAAACACAGGTAAAATAGCAATTAAACTTTGTTTTCCCAGAGAACACAGTTAAATACACAAAATCCACTACCATTAACATAGTCCACAATCAACGCTTGCTGGAAAATGCATGTGCTTTGAATAAAGGTAATGTATAAGGCCTATTAGGGCTCAATTCTATAAAGGGAAAAGAATTTTCTCAAAGAACAGTGTCTTATAATTAGTCATTCTCGAAAACATTTTTCTGACATAGAGATGAGTCTTTGCTAAAGAATAAAATGACGGTCTTAAGCACAAGCATTACCTTTTGACAGTTAAGCTAATGAAAGCCACAGATATTTAACAATTGATTTAAAATCCTGAATGGCTAACAGAATTTTAGATTTCAAGTATTAGCAATAACAATATTTAAATAAAATCTTATAATTAATAGAATATTTAAACCTCTAATTTGAATAGCTGGTGAGGGGTCTTTTATGTATATTTGTTCCCATGTGAGAGCTTCACACAAAATTAGATCTTGTTTCGGAGGTGGGAGAATCAATATACGAGTGATTTTTTTTAAAAGACAATGTTTCATGAAAAGAAGCAGAGGCAAATAGTTTTTTTATTAGGCATGGTAATGAAATGCTTTGAGCCAGAAGGGGCAAAAATGGTACTGGAACAGATGTTCACATTCAGAAAAAGAGAAATTAAAAGGCTTAAAATGAGCCTATTCAGTTATTCCGTAGCATTCCATTTAGCAAACACTTTCCTTACCACCCTTCCTCCCTGCCTTCCATTTGAAATACCTACAACAGAAGTTTCAATTTTAATGAACAAATTATAGCTTTCAGTAAGGCCTGAATCACAGTATCAACCTACTTAAATTTACCACTACTGCTGCTGAGAACCAAGCAACCTTTACCAAAGTCAGAGACAAGATGGACTGTTGAGGAGAGGCATAATACTTTATTCACTGTATCAGAAGGGGAAATGCTAAAGATGAGCAGGAAAAACAGAAGCAGTAGTGGTTTAAAAAAGAGTGACAACATTATTCTAGCTGTCAGGGTGTGTGTCTTCCATATCATCTCCACTGAATATGTTTACAGAAAACAGGTGCTCCTCAAGATGAACAAATAAATATTAGATAGGAAGTGTCTTGATGATTAAAATAAAATCCAGAGATATAAACAACATATATAACAAAAGTATGCTGAGTACTCATGCACATTCAAGAATAGGCTGAGTCATAACAGCAAAACAAAGTGTCAGCTCTTTTCTCGTTGCAGATTCCCAGTATTAAGACAAATGTAATCTTTTTTGGGATATATATTGCTAGCAGAGATAAAATTGGTGGAGCTGTAGAATACAATGCTGATGAATCAGTAAGTTGCACAGTTCCTGTTACATCCTTTTTGAAGGCCAATATTGCTCAATGTCCTAAACTGAACGTGTTAGATATGCTGCTTGAGAAATAAAAGCCAGCAGAAATCTTAATCTGTGACAAAAGTCACCAATCATGGTTATGTCTTACAACACTGGTGGTTATACTTATCACAAGCCAAGTACTGAATGTTTGAGTGAAGAAAAAACTGTATCTTTAAAATATCATATATTTCTACTTGTTTGTTGTACAGGCTGCTGCTAATTCATTTTTTCCGTCTCAGAGAATGATTTGCTGGCTGGAAGTGGATGTCTAAAACACTTTCACACTTGTATTCTCAGCCTTTTTTCTGGGAAATGCCATGCTTCTGTAATAGTGTCCAGACTAGGAATGTTCCTTTCTCTAAGGCTTATAATTAATTACGGTGACTGAAACTTGAGCAATTTGTTTGAGTGTATCTGTTCAATCTTGATGGTTTCATTCTCTCTACACACAGCAGAGAAGATTAATTTACTGCACCAAACTGGCTTCAGAGGATTTTTTTTATTCAATATTGTGTTGCTCCCATGGAAATAGGAGTAAAATACCCTAGTTAATGCAGGATAAAGAAGGCACAAAATACAGAATATTAAGCAGCATACAATTTATTTAATTTTATAGTTAGCTGAAACTGTCACAGACAATTTCTATGTTTGCACATAAGGCTGAAAGGTGTGCAGGTGAACAGCATTGTATTTTGTAACTTAGAGGGATCTATACAAACAAATGGTTCAACAGTTTGAATTATAACAGTCAGAATATTCTAATTTAAACAAAATATATCTGCCTCTGAGACTTGTCTGAAGATAGCAAATTCATGAGTGTATTGCTTTTACATTTGTAGCACCCTAGTATCTTTAAAAGTCTTTTTTGTTATTGATACAATACTCTATTTAGTTCATTACATGCTGCTTTCATTTGCTTAAGTTACAGAGTATATGTAAAGAGACTGTAAATTTACTGCCATTCTGTATAAATTAAAATCCCCTAAATGGAAAGAACAATTCAAAGAAATAACAAATGTTTTTGTAAATTTCATACGGGCAACACCGTAGAAGTGCCCATACCAAATGCCGTGTTCATAGTTGTGTTCATAATAATGCAAAATTATACAAGTATAAACATGGAATAATATCCATATTACATTGCTGAAAATAATTTTAAGGGCTCCACACTAGCAAACAGAACAAGGAATTTATTCAGGCATAGGCAGATGCTTTTATATAGTGTCTGGCTCTTCTGGATAGCTAGCTTTTTTCTAGACAGGGCTTGGGAAAAGTTGAAGAGCTAGCACCAACACTAACTCTGACAAATAGCATGAATAAGGTCATCCTGCCTTTGAGGGGATAAGTTCAATCACAGAGCTATAAATTTTGGTCTAGTACCTGTCTTTAGGGACAGAGAAAAAGCTTGACTGGGTTTTATTTATAGCATAGTTTTAGTCAAGATGATTCAGTTTCCAATATATGCTGCACTACTGACTCTGCGTAATGCTTAGCAATTAACTTAAAACTGGATTTCTAGGAGAACCAGTCAGTCAAAGGAGTCTAGAGACCTGTTCAGTTAACCAGCTGGATTTGTTCAATTCAGGCAACATGAAAAATTCTCTAGACTCCATTGACTATATTGATTATATTTTCTTAGACTGTAATAAATCCTTGCTATTTAACTATTTACCTGCTCCTATTCACCTGAATTTATTAATCTGAATCAGCAACTGAATCCTACCCAAAGGTCTGTCTATAGCTGAAGTGTAAAGGCAACTTCCAGAACACCTTTCAGTCTACAGTGTTGAGCTTAATGTTTAAGATTATTCATTCAACTATGTTTTACCCAAAATAATTTCCATTTCTTTATTTCCAAGTGGTCCTTCCCTTTTTGTCAGAGCAAAAATAGTTACTTACCAGTTACCCTGTTGCTTTAACACATACTTTCCAACAACATATTCTAATCAATTTTTGGAGGCACAGGTCCACATAGCTTTTAGTTGGAATTTGGTTATATCAATTTTGTATCTCATAGAACAAAGTATATTTTTCTTCTACTGCTTTAGAAATAGTGGTAATGTTAAAATCAGATTGGTACCAGGAAAACAGGAAAAAAAAAAATTAAAAGTACTACTCTGAAAAAACGAGGCATTTGATGAGGAATGCTAGCATAGCAGGGCACTGTCTGTGTGCATGCTTAGAGTGCTTAGTCTTCATTTCCAGGTCAGGTGAGTCATCAAGCCCAGGAAATCCCTAGAGTCTCTACCTATATAAGACAATGGACTGGTTTGCAGCAAAGTAACTGACTGAATCTATAGGTCAGGATTTGAAAGCAGGTAATTGGCTGAACTTCTAGTTCACTTCACAGTGAAGCAAATAGCTAAATGATACCAGAGCTGTCTGGGCCAAGAATTTTGGAGTTCCCAAAATACCTCCAGGCACTTCCTGCTCTGTGAACACTGATTAACAGATACTATTTACATGCTTAAATATGTTGTTCATCTCCTACTGAAAAGAAACTAGGCAGTCCAGGGGACTTCCTCAGGGAGCTCCTGATGTAGCAAATGGCATCAACCAAATTTTACAGCAGAAGGACAATCTTGAACTAGTCTAATAGATTTTGCTCCTGCTTATGCAGGAACGGCCAAGTCCTCTGTAGACACCAAGGTCAGTAAAAAAGGAACTGTGGGAAGGTGCTCCAGGCGTTGGAGCAGAGTTTCTCCTGTGGCCTATAGTGAAGACCGTGGTGATGTGGTTTTGTTCCGCTGCAGCCCATGGAGGGCCATAGTGGAGCAGACATCCACTTGCAGCCCATGGAAGACCCCACACCTGAGCAGGTGGATACCCAAAGGAGGCTGTGACCCTGTGGGAAACTCATGCTAGAGCAGGGCTCCTGGCAGCACCCGTGGACCCATGGAGGACTCCATGCTAGAGCAGATGGATGCCTGAAGGAGGCTGTGATCCCATTGGAAACCCATGCTAAAGCAGGCTCCCGGAAGGACCCATAGATCCATGGATAGAGTAGCTCATGCTGGAGCAGATTTGCTGGCAGGACCTGTGATCCCATGGAGGACCCACAGTGAAGCAGTCTGTTCCTGAAGGACTGCACCACGTGGAAAGAACCCACGCTGGATCAGTTCATGAAGAACTGCAGCAGTTCACACTGGAGCAGTTTCTGGAGGACTGTCTCCTGTAGGAGGGACCTCATACTGGAGAAAAGGAAGAGTCTGAGGAGTCCTCCCCCTGAGGAGCAAGGAGTGGCAGAAACACCATGTGATGAACTGACCACACCCCCCTTTCCACATCCCCCTGCACCGTTGGAGTAGTGGGATGGAGAAAACAGGGAGTCAATTTGGGAAGAAGGGAGGAGTGGGGGGAAGGTATTTTAAGATTTGGTTTTATTTCTCATTATCCTACTCTGATTTGATTGGTAATAAGTTAACCTAATTTCACCAGTTTGAGTCTGTTTTGCCCGTGACAGTAATTGCTGAATGATCTCCATGCCCTTATCTCAACCCATGAGCCTTTCATTATATTTTGTCTCTGCTGTCCAGCTGAGTAGGGGAGTGATTGAATGGCTTTGGTGGACACCTGGTATTCAACCAGGTTCAACCCACCACATTCATGTACACAGTTGGTACACAGTTTGACATAATCAAGATCAATGGGTCATGTGTGTGTGGGCCTGGTCACATAGGATCAGGGGCCACCTGCGTTATAAGAGGTCACCAGCATATCAGTTCAGTGAGCCTCATCCAATGCAGGTTTTGCAAGAAGAGGCTTTTGCAAGGATCCTTGCAACAGAGACTCCCATTACCATTCATATGACAATTGACTATCCTCTGCAAGAGATTGGGTTCTCCACATTTGCATTACCCTATGGAAAAGATCAAAATAAATCAGTATTTTTAGCTGATGCTTAGGTGAGCAACTAACCAACCAGTACTAGAGTCTCAGCACACTTTTTCTTTCTTGCTTGGTTTTTTTTTTTGTTATTTTTATTTTATTTTTTTTTTACAAATTCTGAGAACCTAAAGTGGCTTTAAGCATGCTAAAAAATTATCAAACAATAAAGCATCTTAATTTTTTTCACTGAGCATTCATAGAATCAGAGAATATTTAAAGTTGGAAGGGAGTAATAAGGATCATCAAGTTCAACTCCCTGCTCCTCGCCAGACTACCATAAATTAAATCGCATAACTAAGAGTGTCATCCAGATGCTCCTTGAACTTTGACAGGCTTGGTGCTGTGACTACTTCCCTGGGAAGCCTGTTTCAGTGACTGACCGCCCTCTCAGTGAAGAACCTTTTCATAATGTCCAGTCTCAACTTCCCCTGACACAGCTTCATTCCTTTTCCTCATGTCACCAGAAAGAGATCATCACCTCCCCCACTACTGCCCACCTTCAGCAGGTTGTAGACTGCAATGAGGCCACCCTCCAGCCTTCTCTTCTTCAAGCTGAACAAACCAAATTACCTCAAACACTCCTCCTAAGTCTTGCCCTTGAGATCTTTCACGGTCTTGGTTGCTCTCCTCTGGACATGCTCTAATAGTTTGATGTCCTTATATTGAGGCACCCGAAACTGCACACAGTAGGCAAAGGGAAGTCCATTTGAAAAAGAGAGTAGTACAGCATCATATGATAATGTGTAGGTGTATGTTTTGGTTAGCTTATTAAAAAGTCCCCAAAAACAATTTAAAAACACAATTAAAAAATGAATGATCATCTACAGTAAATATCACCATCCCTTTTGTTCAGGTATGCTCAAAGCTAATTCAGTCTGCTTGTTCGAAAAAATACATAGTTGAAATTTTTATCTCTAGGGTGTAAGTCATAGGAATTGATACACAGAAGACACCTAGCTTGCCTTTTATATTGTTTAGAGGGAGAAATTCCACAGGATAAACTCAGCCACGATGCAGTCAGCTAGCTCTCAATGTTACATATTTTGAAAAATAAGATTAAGTTATAAAATAAATTTTGAGAAGTTGGCTCCAGGGACCAATCAAGCTTGTTTTTATTTCAAACCTTGCGGAATTGTATAGGAAGATTCTGGAGTGAAGTACATGGAGAGCTATTTGTGTGCTAAGTTATGTATAAAATGATTCACTTAATAACATATGTGACTTCCTAGAGGATCCTGACCCAGAAAAGCAATTAAGCACTTGCGGAAGGATTGAGCATGTAGGTATCCTGTAAAGTCTAAATGAACAAAGAGCTGACTGACAGACAGCAGACTGATGTTTCCAGCTAATGAATGATTCCTTGAAAAATGTTCAGAAATCAGTGGAGCTCTGGAGAGAGTTAAAGAAATCAAGGGTTGAAATTGCTGCAAAGCCTCTTACCTATGAGAAAAAAAAATGGTTTTGGGGGTCTCCAAGATATACCTGAAACATGCTGTTTGCTGATGTGGCAGAGATGTAGCAGGGAAGTGCCACATAAAACTGGGAATTGCAAAAAGAGCTAAAAACTGAGGTCCCAAATGACAATGTCTTAATAAATGCATGGAAGTCAATGCGTTCAAAGGAATTACTTTTGCTCTCACAATATACTATATAGATCAATTTAGATTTTACAGGGATGACAGCTGCATTTGTGGTTTCGCATTTTTTTAAACTTTTTTAAATGGAAACTCTAATTCGTGATGTAAGAATATGAACTGAACAACAAAATAAAGCAAATTTCTAGTTTCTTGTACATGAACTGGACTTGGTAGCAACATTATAATGTTTTGAGGTCTGTAATAACTAATATATATGCAAAGGTAGGAAATCATAGTTATTTCTATAATGATTAAATGTTTAAGCTGGAAGGAAAAGCTATAATAATAATAATAATAAATTGTTAAAGGAACATGAGAAAAAAGATAACAGAAGAACTGCTTGAGAGACATGAACTATTTCCTAATTTTAAGGCACAGAATATGAGAATTCAAAAAAAAACCAACAACTTTGTACAAGACGTACAAGTCATTCGATTGAAGAAAGTACTAAACTGCTTTTTGGCCACTGCCTTCATACTTTAAATTTATGACAAGTGGTAGCTTTACATTACATTGCAATGGCTTACTAGAAAGATTTCTAACTCCTAGAGATTTTGCTACACGAAGCAGCTTTAGAAGTTAGTTTATCTAAACCAGAAGGCACAATTGTTTTAAAACATTTAAATTTAAATTAAATCATTTAAGCATAAAAGAAAATGCAACTCCTAAACTTCTGTATATGTTCTGTTTCTTTGTGCAAACTTCTTAGCCAATTACTGATTGACATCTACCTATTCTCTTCTGTCATGAAATCCTACATGGGTTGTCATGGTTTCAGCTGGGATGGAGTTAACTTTCTTGCTATCAGCTGGTGCAGTGTTATGTTTTGGATTTGGGATGATAAACAGTGATGATAGCACACTAATGTTTTTGGCTGTTGCTAAGCAGTCAAGGCCTTGTCTGGTCCTCACACCACCCTGCCAGTGAGCAGCTGGGGGGACTCAAGAAGTTGGGAGGAGACACATCCAGGACAACTGACCCCAACTGACAAAAAAGATTGTCCCATAACATATTATGTCAAACTCAGTATCTAAAGCTGGGTAAGAAGAAGGAAAGGGGAGACGTTCCGAGTTTGGCGTTTGTCTTCCCAAGTAACTGTTACACTTGATGGAGCCCTGCTTTCCTGGAGATGATTGAACACCTACCTTCTGGTGGGAAACAGTGAATAAATTTATTGGTTTGCTTTGCTTTGCTTGTGTACACAGCTTTTGATCTACATATTAAACTGTCTTTATCTCAATCCATGAGATTTTTTTCCTCACTTTTACTCTTCTGATTCCCTTCCCCATCTGAACTGGGGTGAGTGAGCAGGTGGTTGCATGGTTCTAGCTGCCAGCTTGGGATAAACTGCAAAAATGGTCAAGGAAGAAAGTCATTAGCTGAGTCTTTATTCAAAACATTGCATTGCCTTTTGAAAGAGGAGGCATCAAAGAAATTACCTCAGTTTAAAAAGACAAAACAGGAAGACATAATAGTATGTAAATGAACTCATACATCTGAGAAGAACTGCCTCTGGCTGCCAAGTGCTAATTCTTTCTATATTAACATTTGTCCTTCTACCAATGTTTGTTCTTTCTTTCAATATGTTGGTGTTATTATAAGCTGGATGGTTCTCAGGACACTGTCTGTGTCATATTTACCTTCAGAGTTATTTATATGCAATCCAATACATAGCTACACCATCTTACTATTTAATTATAAATACCAGTAATCCTATTTCAGCAAACTGGTTTGTGAGCTCCAAAAAACATATAGCTTTATTACTTGTAAAGGGTGAGGAACTGAAGCCTTTACATACTGAAGTCAATGACTGACTTCAATGAGAAAGGTCAGTAAGACTGAAGACCGCGGTGTAAAACCTTTGCACTGCACTGCCACTGTGTCACAGCACTGACAGAAAGTAAAATCAGATCAGCCATTTTCCATGGGCATTTCAACCTTGGCGTCTCTTTTCTGAGAGCTATCAAAACTAGCAATGGTGTAAACCTTGGTCTGCTAGAAACTTGATTGAAATATCCTGCCCGTGTTATGTGGTCTATGAGTAATACATGATGATGCGGGCTCATTGTCTTGAACCAGATCCAAATGAGCTGCATACTGGGAGAGAATGTTCCAAAAATCTTAGAAGCAGCATTTTTCACATTGTTTTTCTTCTCTCTTAACTTATAGTCAGTCATAATTCTGACTGTTATTTCTATGCAGATAAAATGGCAACACAAAGAATTGATTTTATTAACTATTTACCCATCATTATCTGTTAATTTAAAGTCAAATAATAGTAGAAGTCATATTCTAACTTATTAACATGTGGAAAAAATAAACCTGTGTTTATCTTAAGAAAGTAAGACTCCGATGACTTCAAGAACTGGAAGAGACGTTAACATGGAAGATGATGTTCAATAACAATTTTTCAGGAATGACTTCAGAGTCTGAAAGTTTGGCCTATGGGATTAAGAGGAGATGAACGCCAAACATTTTGCTTTAGGGACAGTGACTGGGAAGACAATCCTTATAATATCTGTATTTAAAGGAACTATAAATGAACAGCTGGAATAATTCTGAAATATTCCCACGTCATTTAAAATATCTTGCCCTCACCTGTAAACTGAAGTGGAAGGAATAAATCAGAGCTGTAGCTCTGAGTTAGAAAACCATTTAAAAGGTTTTGATGTTTGAAACAATGCTCAGCGATTAAATTAAAGGAAAACAGGGTCGATCTCACAGGTAAAAATAATATATGTTGGCATTACCACTAAAAGTGGCTCAAACTATCATGCTTACTTTTTCCCAGAATTCTCAGTTACAGCTGTAACTTCATTTAAATAGGTATCAGCTGTCAGTAAAGAAATAGCAAATTAAACCTGCCTTGTCCGATTCAGAACAGTCAAGTAAGATTACTTTACAGAATGCCAGTGAAGGTTCAAATTTATCTACCATTGCACTGAAACACAACATATTACACTGGAGCAGCTGACATGCAGCTTCTTTTTACACAGCCTTTTATATGTTTGCTACAATCTCTCTGTCACAGTAAGTAGATCCTTACAACCTGTATGTTTCGTGCAGGAATAATCATTACACGAACAATTTCTAAACTGAGAATAAAATCTGACCAGGGACATCATACCTTTATTAAATTTTCTTTTCATTTCTATATTTTGTGGTACTTCAATGAGATATTTAATTCAGAAATAACATGTTCTAGCATGATTTAGTAAATCAAACTAAATAAAATCATTCTGGAGAGATTTTTATATTATTTGATGTCAAGATTTCAATAGTCATTCCTCGATGTGACTTAGGGAGAAAAATAAATCCACAAAACCCACAGCCCCTAGTCACTGTGGTCATTTTAATCAACTAAACTAATATTCTTACTAATACTGTTGTCTCCAATTGCTTGATCCAATGCTTATTTTAGACAAAGTTCCTGGTGTCTCCAATGGTACAAGGTTAGAGTTTTCTTGAGACAGCAGCTATTTAAAATGTCACTAAAAAAAGGAAATTATTTAAGGAACTTGGAATTCTCATATTAGTGCTTATTGATAGGATTGTGTAATTGTGCCAAAATAATGACCGGGAGGTCAAACCATACTAATATAACAGCTTAAAATGTATCAGAGTACAGAGGATTGTTCCCTCAATGTTAAGAAAACTATGAAACTAATAAAAATAGAAACTGTTAAAGGAAGCTGTCTCCTATGAGCTTAAAGGCTCAAGAGATTACTTGGGCCTCCACTTACTTGCTGCTGTTCCTGTCTGCAGGTCCAGCCAGTAGCAAGGTAAAGTGCATATGCCAGAGGTCTAGCTGCACATGGTCACAATACACACACAGCGCTCACATAGAGTATGTATGAGCAATCACTACATTCCTGTCCCATTAATTCATTAATTCCTTCCAGCTGATCGGGATGGAAGCTCATGAGTGGACCCACATATATTCTCCTTTTATTTGCAGTCCTTCCCACATTTGAGGATCCTTCAAAACCTGGGCCAGACCATAACAATCCACTCCTAGACCCTGGACCCTGTTTATCCAGGCTCCAGCTTCAGCCTCAAGTCTTTCCAGACTCTGGCTTCCTCCTGCTCACCAGCTGGTCTAGATTGATATTTACTAGCAAATCATAAATGCAGAGAGAATGGAAAGCAAGGTCAGACAGTACATAGTTAGGAACATGGATTAATAACAAATCAGGACAGACTGTACCAATCAGGCACAGCAATTGGCCATACAAGCATACTAATCTGCAGCAATTTTTCATGTTGCTGATCTTCTGTCCTCCTTCCTCTCCATTTTCACATACTTATTTCTCCCTGATCCACCTTCATGTCTCCCTTTGGCTCTTCTCCTAAACATCCCATAAGAAGATTTGTACACTCCCACAATCAGGTAAACTTCCTGTAGTAAGTTTTACACAATCACACAAGTACCCACAAGTGTTTCTTCATAAGTTTTCTCTCTCCCATGAGACCTGTGATCATTTCTTACCAGCTACAAAATTCTGGCTAAATGTCTCCCAGGCTCCAGTAGAGAGGTTCCTCCAATGGCCCTGCAGTCAGTAAGCTGAGAGCTTTGGTATTTGAAAGTATAAAAAAAAAAATATCTTTCTAACTTCGTTTCACTTGTTAGGGAGCCCACTTGACCACTTCAGTCAGCTGATCAGTTACATTCTTACCTGTCAATACAGGTGAATTCATTTTCCAATTTAGCAGACAACCTGCCCACCTAAGCTGTTTTGGAAGAAAAGGTATCTAAATATGCACATCTATAAATATAATTACAATTAAATCTGTTCAGTCCATTCAGTAAATGGAATCCATGGACTTCTTGAGCTCCCCTTAGACACCTACATTTTGCCAAATAAATAGCTTTCTAGGCCCCATTGACTGTGTAAACTTGCCTAACCAGGGACATTTAGTATTCTTTCAAGAGGTCTCTAGGGCATCCCACCTGATTTCCAGAGGTGGATCATAGAGGTAAGGATCTCTGATATGTCCTACTCTACACATGTTGAATAGCCCTGTGCAGAAAGCTTGGATATCCTGTGTCAGTTCAGAGACCGATGGATGTCTAACTATGGCAACTGCATTGACCCTCTCAGGGACTAAACTAAGCTGCCTGAATCACATACCATAGTCTGGCATTGATGCTCATCATTTATTAAGAATGAAGTACAAGATAATTTAGAGTTTTGTTTCTGTTGCCCAAGGCACTGACATCACAGAAACCATTGCTATGACTTGTATGAATCGTTAAAACAAAGGCTGGGGGAGGGAAGCCCAGAAACAACTAAACTGTGTAAAAGTAATGCAATCTGAAAGAGGAACAAGTAATAAAACAGAGAAATTAGAAATTAGTTGTCTTGATATGAACAATATAAAAATGACATATATTTGCCAAATATCTGTTCATTGTGTATGTATATATTCACTTTTTTGTGTTTGTGAGAGATGTAGAAAACTGATATTAGAGAAGAATACTTTTTATCTAAAAGGATTAAAGTATCTGCATATGTCCAAAGAAGATAGATAGCAGTGAAATGGTAAAAAATATACTCTCATGTTCATCATTAAGTAAAATAATTTTGCTCTTCCATAATTTCGTTAAGATAAATTGAACTTTTTGTACAATCAAATGACAAGTTAGAAATGGAAGACCAGATATCGTATTGTTTAAACTGGCAATGTTTTTTGACAGTCTTCCCAGCGATTATTTGCTACTTCATCTGAGGTCAGTGCTTCATGATCTGCTTAGGAGTCAATATTCTCAGAACCAAATCAGTCATCTAAAGAGAAAGACATATAACCCATGAGAAAAAACTAAAACAAAACATTTGGGTAAAAATACACATTTTGTACTTAAGTCTGAAAGTGTGTTCAACAACTTCTTCTTTCTGTGATTTTCATCTTTGTTACTGTTCTACACATCATCTGCATCATGGGCATAATGACTGCTTTTGACTTCATCTGTCTTTCACGGTCTATATCTGGGCTTGTCATTTACATGGCACTTAAACTCAATGGCAAAAAAAAATGGTACTTGTCAGGAATGATTCACCAGACCTATTTTAGTTGTTTATGTAAATATGAAATCAAACTCATTCTAGAAGTTCCCATTTCTGCCCTTTAACCATAAAGGAAGTTCAGTCAGTGAGTTGAAATGGAAACATCTACTTTCTAGACTTCTGAATTCAGAGGTAACTCAGAACTCTTTTATGAGGAATAATTTAGCTTTGTACTGCTCTAAGGTGGGAACACACTTCTGTTCTACACTAGGGAAAAATACTCCTCTGGTTTGTACTGGGGAATTGCCACAAATGGACGTGTTGCACTCCATTCCACTGGAGAGCTCTGCATCTGAATCTGTGACAGAGGGAAGGAAAGAGAAAAGAGTCTGGCTTGGGAAAAGGAATGACAATAAAGAAAAAAAGTTGAGTTTCAGGCTAAGGGAAGGGACTCAGCACCAAGGAAAGAAGATGGAAAGGTCTATTCTTCTGCTTCTAAAATTATTTGCACATAAGTACAACCTATTTGCTGAGATACTTATACTACCTATACTATCTATATTATTTATATTATTTATGTTATTTATGGCTGTAAGTGAAGATGTGGCGATAGCCCATTTGCAGAATACTAAGAACATTATTATTCTTGCATAAATGAGATATAAACTTCCTCCTCTCATTTAATGGAAATGCTGGTGATTCTGTATTTCCATAAAGTTTTTTCCATGTATTTTTTCTTCAGTTCACAAGTGTTTTGAGTTGCCTCCTACCTTTCCATAAATACACTTGCACACACATATACATGGAGGTGCACATATGCACAGAAACCCACGAGCACTTCCTGCTGATTAAATGTAGTGGCACCCATATGATTCTGATCAAAGTTTTTCAAAGGTTCTTATTTCTATATTTTTCTGTCTACCCTACTTGGAGTGACTACTACAGTGACTGCATATATTTACATTTATCTGGTTATTTTATTGACCGTATATATGTAAAGAATAATAATTTTCTGGTTTTGTGCCTGTTAGATTTATAGTAATTAGTCTAATATTGACAATATAAAATTGTTATGTTTTTTCCCTAACTGTACCCTTGGCTCTCAAATACATAACAAGCAAATTTCAGAGGAACTCATCACCCAAAAGGGCATCATATTGTATTTTCAAGTTTTGTATTTCCTAGAAGTTAGCAAATACATTTTGGCATTCCTTAATTTTCATCCATATTATACTTCTGGAAAATGGTAATTCTGTAAGTCAGCATGCCTGCTCAATTCACTTCAATGTTCATATTCACCTAGTTACTCAAATATATCTTATATACATTTTCCATAAAATGGAATTTAATGAGATGACATTAAGTTTTCAGACATCATAATAACAATAAAATCATATATTTCAATGATCAGAGTTTTAAAAATGCAACAATATTGGCAGAAACTAAAATCAATTTTACAAAAATTTTGATCTAACCTTAAAAAAGCAACCTAAAATTGTTCAGAGGAAAAAAATTCCTCTCAAGCTGTTTATTGGTCTCAGGGTTATCCATTACAGTCTATTGAAGGTGTAAAAATATACTCTGGCTTCTTTGTACTGTTCTGGTAAATATAAAGGCCATTTGGCTAAACAGTTAAACAAAAACATATTTGGTGTTGTGTTAATCTGAATATTTTTGAAGTGTGATCATTACTGATACTGGCAATGTTCTCTACGTGCTTTAATTAGAAAAAGATTTGCTTGTCCTGGAAGAACCATGCAAAATAACCAAAAAAGCAAACTGAACAGTCTCACACACTGTTTCTAATGAGGAACTTGGAACAAAACTGCGATCCAAATAGATTCAAATTTTTAAACCAGGCCTGTCTTTATTTTCTATCAGATATCTCACTAACTTTGACAATGTAATACACTGCTACATACTGAAAACATGTTATATTTGACAACCACAGATGTCTCTGTAGGTGTATGTGAAGAGCAACCACCATATTATCTTTGAATATTGAACAGCATTTAAGTTAATCAAATAACACTTTTGATTTCTTTCTTTTTTTTTTTTTTTTAATTAATTTCAACACTGGATGATTATAAACTGTTAAATCATTTTAACACTTACAATCATTCCTCATGGCACCTACCTGACAAAAAAATAATCTTCAACTGTTTTTTCTGCACATGGGTATATCTGGGCTATAAAACCACAGTGAGAGAGGCCATCAACTCATCTTAACTCACATCTGAATATTTATATTCAGAGGGACTTCTAGCTGTAACACCTCCTCTGTTGCTGCAGCAACTGAAGGAACAGAGGTTCTCTCAGGTGACCAGAACTCACATAATTCAAAAACTTAAGACTCAAGACTAATACTTTGGATATGCCACATATTGAATAGCATTTATTAACAAAACAGAATGTTGGGGTTTTTTCCCAGTAACCAGTAAAATATGCATACATATTCAAATTATACCAGGACTGAAGAAAATTACCGCCTCCTAGTCATTCAGTAGTGGTTACAATATAGGACAAATTTCAACAACTTTTGGTTTTTGTTTTTTTTCCTTGTTTCTCCTGCCTGGATCCTGCTCTAGCGTGGGCTCTCCATGGGCTGCAGCTTCCTTCAGTGCGTATCCACCTGCTCAGGTGCAGGGTCCTCCATGGGTTGCAAGGGGTTGTCTGCTCCACCATGGTCCTCCAAGGGATGCAGGGGGGCGGCCTGCTCCCCCATGGCTTTCTCCAAGGGCTGCAGGGGAATCTTTGCTCCAGCACCAGGAGCACCTCCTCCCCCTCCTTCTTCTCTCACCTTGGTGTCTGCAGAGCTGTTTCTTTCACATCTTTCTCAGCCCTCTCTCTCACAGATACTGCACAGTGTTTTTTTACCCTTTCTTAAGTATGTTATCACAGAGGTGCTACCAGCATAATGGGCCTAGGTTTTTCCAGTGGTGAATCAGTTTTGGAGCTGGCTAGAGTTTGCTGTGTTGGAAACTGGGGCAACTCCTGGTGTATTCTCAGAGAAGCCACCTCTGGAGCCATGTAAACCCTATACAATGTTATTCTGTGTTTAGTTTATATTCAACATTTCATGGTCTAGAAATAAAATACACATGCATTTTTCTGTGTTCCACTACATGGTTCCAAACAATTTCTATATAAAATTTTCATTTCTTATTATGTGTGTGTGTTGTAGATTATCATGATAATATTTCAAACCTAATCTTCTCACAGTCTTTCCCAGAGGCCTTATGTAATTGGTCTACTGAAAGTGTGACAGATTGGATTCCTGCAGAACTAGATAAAATGTCTTCCTGAACATATGAGCTATTGTCTAATACTGTTCCTTGAATCTCCATCAGGAATTTGAACTATTCTAAAATGCTTTTGCTTGCTTCAGGTTAGATTGACATCAAATGCATGTAGTCTGTGTAAACCAAATACTTATGTACACATAACAAAAAAAAAAAAGAAAAAAGAAAAAAAAGAAATCAGTTTCCATTATTTACCCCAGTGTTGTACAACAGAAGAAAATCATCCAGGTAGTGTTACTGATGTAAAACATCGGATGCTAGAGGTTAAAGTTAGGAAGTTAGGTACACAAAAGGTCCTTACGTGCATAAAGCTAATAAGAAAAGTGATTAAGGTAGAAACAAACTAATTGCACATTGCATTTCTTCTCTACAAGCACTAAGACTAAATCTTCTGGATGGCTAAATCATCTATAATTTGATAACTTCCTGGATTCCTTGGTTGCAAGAATAAGTGCTTGGCTTAGGTTGTTTGGATACATTCTGTGCTATAAAATCTTGGATTACTTTCATTCTGGTTGTTAAACTCTTGAAAATCTACTTGAATTCTGAAGTCATCTTGGCAGTTACAGTGTAAGAGGTGAGAATATTGGCTTCAGTGTGAAAAAAACTCATATTTAAGGAAATGCATTGGTGCTAGAACATTTAAAATACATTTTTTTTTTCCATATTTAGTATGGAAAAGAAAAATAAATGCTCTAAACTTTTAATTTCCAACACATTGTGGCCAGACAGAGTAACAAAAAGAAATTAAGCTGCTTGACCACTTCCAGCAGATGCCTTATAGGGTGTTTGGTTGGAAAGAGAGGTACTCTTAGAAAGAAAATAGTGATGTAAAAGTCTAATACTAAAATGTCTTTGAGGATCGGGATCCTAATTTTACAGAGGCATTGCAGTCCTGAAATAAAAGTGTAAACTCATTCAGGCAACAGAGTTTCAAACACCTGTGTCTGTGATATTTCCTTTTCCATGTTTTAGTATCATAACATAATTAAATTGGCATCTAATGTGTTGGTTGTTACAAATCACAATTTAACACGCATAACTCTTCTGTTGTATAGGTGTCTACATACTGCTATTGCGAATTCCTCTCCCAGAGCTGAGTCTATTTCTTAAAAACTGTAGAAGCCATGCCTTCATAAAACTTTATTAAGTACGTGCAAAGCTTTCAAAATATTTTTTTCCAAATTTTTCCATACACTGCCTTGTTACACAATTATAGAATTTACTCTGATTTTAAACTAAAGTAATGCTTATTGTTTACAGTGTTGCTACACATACATCTAAATATTACATGAGATGTCTTACCAGATCTGGTAAGATCTGTTGATTCTTTAATATATGCCTTTGAGAAAATAAAATAAGAGAAGGAAAAGGGGAAAAATAATTTATCAGAATTTAAATAAAGATTATTATACAGTGCCAAATAAAAGACGTTCATTTAAACTGTAGAATTCTCTGGTAGTACATGAGCTATAAATATAGACAACATAGCTAAGGAGAAACGAAATCTTTGATTTAAGGGGAGGCAGCTACCTGGAGGTTTTCAGGGTGCTATATGCTTGTGTGAGCCGATGCAGGCAGGATGCAGGAATAATCACAAAACCACAGATTGAAGACAAAAAAAGAAATTTAATCTCAATACCTCATGGATCGGGGAATCTCTGAAGCAGCAACCGGCAAGAGGCAGGCAAACAGGGGACGCAGGCACTGTGGAGTGAGAGAGAGTCCTTATTAGAAAGTGAGTCCTTGTTAGCGAGGGAGTGAGAGAGCAAGAAACTTCACTCTTGCTGTTCAGGCCTGTCTTTCAAGGATTCTGGCAGGCAGAGTTTTCTGCTGTGCTTTGATCTCTTCAGCAGCAGGGCAAGAATCCCAGGCGTGTTTGATAAGGTGCCCCCAAGTCCATCCCAGGCCCATGTTATCTAAGTGCAGATGTTCTAATTGTTGAGCACACAAAACTAAACAACAATTGGTGTGATAGATGTGTTTTCCATCACCCCACATGCGAGTCATTTGAGCATATTTACAGTCTTCCTCGCCAATCTTCCATTACTTTCCCACAATGCTAGATGCATATTCCAGTTGGTTAACCTAATACAAGAAGTACGGATATACAGAAGCAATTTTCTAAGGTATAGAGTTAAGACACAATCTTGACACAAAGCAATAATCAAATCCACAAAGAACTGGATAACCTGAAGTAACAAGAAGCTATTTGAAACCTAAGGCATCTAAAACAACGTTGTACTTGCATAATTGAGTGAAAAGAATTGAGGGCTCAAAACAAAGGAATATTGAACTAGGAATGATTGTAAAGAACAACATAATGTTAAATGATCACTATATGAACATAAACCATCAAAATGCAAAGCTGAAAATGATAAATAACATTTTAGAAAATATTATCTATTTCCAGTTGGATTATAGACATTCTTATCTCACTGTATGAAACACCGTGGAGGCTTCATCTGGAATATTTGATCCCAGTGTTATAAGTTACGTTCAAACTGAAGGAAGAAGAAAAGATTCCTTTGGACAATCAAAGAAATACAAAGCAGGTCACATAATAGAAAATTAAACACAAACTTTTTAACTCAGCATAATAAAGATCAAGAGTGAACTGTTTTTTTTTCTTGGTTTTAGGTCATTTTTTTCCCTATAGAAAACTGAAAAGATAAATATTAAGAGAAGTTCCATCAGACTTTTTCATAAAGAACTCCAACTGACCTTAAGACAGACTTCAATTTGATTATGAAAGGCTAGTGCGGCTATGACGTACTTTCTTGGGAATGCAGTTTATGGATTTAACAGGTTAGATGGTTCTTTCCATATATCTTTCCCTCGTTAGCACAACAGACCTCTAGATAACCCATTTTCCCCCTTCTTCTTACATGCAGTTTATATGCAAGCATCTCATTAAGGCTGCTCTAAACTGCCCTATTTTCTTCTTAGTGTTTATACTCTGGTAATAGTCAAGGTTGTTCTCAAATATGTCATTCTGCCTACTTAATTGTTTAAGACAGTCTTTCCTCATTATCTTCTCAGCCTTAAAATCCAAGATCAGTGACTGGAAAGTGTTCAAAAAACTGTTTTTTCCATTTACCCTGCAAAGATTGTGCAACCATAAGTTATAGCTGAAAGGCAAAGTCTTGTTCAGGGAAAAGAGAAATTAGGGCAAAACCAAGTAACAGCAGTGAAGTAAACCCCAGTTAAACTTACAAAAAAAATTGTATAAATCCCTGGGGGTGTCTTAGTTCTCAATGAAATGTAGGAATCTTCTGTTCACTTGTTTATTTTTTTGTTATTTTGTTATTGTTGTTATTATATCTCTCTATATCATTGGTTATTTTGCTCCTGAAAGCAGTTACAATCCTTTTGCTTTCGTAATTACTGCTCATGTTGTTTGACAAGTTTACATGTCTCACATTTTTTTCCATTTACAGAAAAAAATCTCCTTCTGTTTGGACTCAGACCTCAATTAGATGAAGATGGTACGAACTTAAAGAAGAATAAAAGTTGCGGGTTATTTTTTTTTTTTTTTGAGTTGTTTGGGCTTTTTTTAAATCTTCTTTATGGTTAGCTGCAGGTTACATAAATTAGAATACCCAGGAGTTAGAAATAAACATTTTTTTTTGCATCATATTTTTAACACTCTATATTATACTACTTATTATCAATCTATTAATTATTTCATTTTAACATGTCATTTGTGAACACCTAAGAAGCAACATTGGCTCTTCCCTAAAATTTTTGGGACCCCTGAGTAAAAAGTTTTCCATCTGCAGTATTGTATAAGCCAATAAAAAAATAGGTTAGAAGCTGCACTGCTTTATAGAGGCTACTTTGTTATATGAGGACTCACTCACAATCTTCTTAAAGCGTTCACTGTTGCTGACTGCATGGTGTCCCAGCTTCAGGAGAATGGAAGGGGACCATGTATGCTCTCTTAAGCAGTGCACTCTCTCCTCCTGTCCCTTTCTTCTCTGTGGGTGCTCTAGAGTTCTATGAGAAATTAGGTTTCCTTTAGGTTTTTGAATGAAAGCATCTATTAGTATCTAAACTGACCTGAACTCAATCCCACTTGACTATGATATCTGCCTTATATCCATTGGACTGTATCACTTAGAGCAAATAAACCAAAAAGTGCCAAGGTAATGGCCGAAAATTCATGCAACATTAAATCACTGCTAACATATTCAACTCAAAATGCCGATGAACAACTAGTTCTCTCCAAAACAAAACCTAGGCTACTTGCAATAGCATTTATTTGTGGTAAGATAGTATAGCTAAATTCACACATGATTTGGCTCCTCCAGAATCATCTTAGGATACTTTAAACTTCTGAGCAACCTTAGATACCCTCATCTCATACTCATGTTATGCAACATATTTTTTTAGCTTCCTCCTATGAAATATCATGCTGGCGTACTGCAAAATACCTGTAGCTCTATTTCAGAGACGCAGCCATCAGCTTTTTGAACAGTTTAGGGGACATGAGATCTCTTTGTCTGTGAACCAGCAAGTAACATTCAGCCTAGATGACTAAGTGCTAGCTGGTTTGAACTTCCTTTTATTGTATGAGTTCTAGCTCTATGTCAAACAACCTCAAGGAGCAGTTCACATCATCTCCATGTCTTTGCAAAGGCCATGTATCTTCTGATTCTAAATGTCTCCTAAGGCTCATGGACCAAGATCTCTTACACATGTATGTGCAAAACTGTCCAGGAGAGATACTGATGTAGTAGATTCAATACCACAAAAAAGGTATATCCCATATCTTATGAAAAAGGAAGAGGTAGATGGGAACGAAAGAAAATGCTTTATTACAGAATAAATCTCATGGATGGCTCTTTTCTTCTGCTCAGCTCCAGAGAAATGTCTAGATTTCTATTGATACTTCAGATTTGTGGCATGTCTTTGCAACTTTTCTGTGGATGATGGAGGAAAACAGAAATTTCTAAAAAAATGACTAAGAGAGGAATCTTGCCTAGTTCTGTCTATTTTTCTACTCTAAATCTTCTATATTCCTTCTGTAATCAAAAGAAATAAATATGTACTTGCAGAGAAATACTCAGTACAATCTAAAAAATATTTAAGACCAAAAAGACTAATTAACTGCAAGATACAATAATTTTTTGATAATTACAGAGAGAGTTTTGATGACCATCTTAAACTACATGACTGATTTCTGAAATAAAACATCTGAAATTACGTAAAATTAATCCCATCAGAGGCTAGTTCTCAACTAGATCCCTCAGGAATTAACGGAGAGAAATTTACATTCAAATGTTGATTGATTCTATCCGAAATAGCCATGTAAGACAAGGAAAATCAATTGCCTCCTGGAGATTTATGTCTTTTGAGTATATATGTATTTATGCAACTTGTTTACATTAGGAACATAACTTATTTGCATGCTTAAGGATAGGAGGCTCACTTCTAGCTAATCTGCCTTGCTTTTTGCAGCTAAACATAGGTGATCAGAATCACTCGACAGGCTTCAGCAAAAGATAAAACCCAAACCTGTTTACATCACAAACTATACACACACTGAGAAAGTGACTTTCCATGTTATCATTGTAACTGTTTTCAGATTTTATTGTTCAGATATTTTTCTTTCATGGGTAAATTATTTATTTAATTATTGCCCTTCATTCAGGTATTTTGTTTCTGGTTACATGAGCAAAAATGTGTAGATAAGGGTTCCAAGAAAATTTTGCCTAAGTAAACACAACAGTATGCATTTTCCTAGAAATGTGTAGTAACCATATCCCTTTTAAACAGGAAAAATAGGCTATGACCAAAGACAGAGAAATGAACAATAGTGAAATTCATACATAGATTTAAGATTCTACTCAATGCTATAAATTTCTTTCAAATAATGGAAAGAAAATGCAACTACCTTTAAAACTTCTTGCAAAGAAGACTACTGCAACATATTAAAAATTTCCTTATATCCTAGCAGTAGTTATAATTCATAGTTTAAATTGAGCTTACAAATGTAGTACATTCATTAAATATTCATTGATTGCGTATAAAGGCAAATATAAACTCTCATTATATTTGTAATGGGTTGTATTTTCACACGGAAATTAATTCTCTACCGCTCTATTTTTTTTTATGGTAATTTACTGCTATGCGGTGAAAACCAAAATGTTTCCCAAAGAACATTCCACTTTCTCCAACATCCATGGCAACATATAACACTTATACTTCATGAACTAAACTGAATTTTCTCTTGCTATAATTTGATATGTATCTATTGACCTCGGTAGAATGGAAGAGAACTACACACTAGTATTTCAAATAAAATGGAAATATGTGTATTACATGCAGGGTGGGGTAGAAAGACGTCTTACCCTTCAGAATTTTCATAGCTGATGCCGACATTTTGTACAGGCACCATTTGTACCTGATTTTTTTATTTACCTTTTAGCAATCAGTGTCTAAGGCTGAAATGTGTGGTTAATCTTGCAAAAGCCCTAATTTCTCAAACTAGAATTCACAGAAACAGTGTTCATACACTCATGAATAACTGAAACAGTCTATCTTGTCAGAGCTACTATCAGGCACGGGTTTAGAATTAAAAATTATTTATCCATTGTGAATGGCTGTAAAACATTATCAGCTCGCCATATGAAGGCATTTGTTTCTGAGGGATGAGCATAACCATTGAAATAACTCCTTTATGATTCATTTATACTGAAATATGCCCATTTCTTATCTCAATGGATTACAATAAGTAAAGGGCATGTTTTTCCTACATCCTTTTGCATGAATCTTCTAATGTTTCTTGTAGTCACCATTAGAAATTTCAAAATATTATTAATATAAAGACTTATAATTTTTATCGGCTAAGAAACGGCTGTGTAAAAAGTATCTTTAATAGTACAGTCAGATTACAGTGACTGCTCTTGGAGAAGTGTATTTTTGTTATGTTTAAATTATAATTAGATCTACCTATCCGCCACAAAATTTGCAGTCTTTACCTTGATAATATTTATCTGCTAGTATTAACATTGGTGTTGATACACATGTTTCAGAGTTAAATATTATGTTTTTGAAGAAGCCCTCCTTGTTCAGGCTAGGATTCACTGGTTCTTTATCCTTGCTGATCTCAATTACAGGAATAGTACAAAGGAAGGATAATAGAAAGAGGGATATATGGAAGTTAAAACATAAATCACAGAGGGTTTTCTATAAATCAATATCCATTTATGCTCCATATGACAAGTCAATAATGGTATAGTTTATGTAGTGCAAAGGAAATGTGTTAAAGTATTTTTTTAATAAGGAGACAGCTATTTTTTTTATTAACATTATCTTCCTAATTGTCTTGTGTTTCTTAAACAAGTAGATGTGGTAAGAAAAATATGGCTAACATTTGAAGTGCAATGTGACATATCAATACAATTACAACACTTCAGTACTCAAAGAAAATGCAATGAGCTGTCATTTTTAAGCATCAGTCTGTTATCTTTTGACTCAACACATAGAAGAAAGTTTCAAGTAAATAAGACTAGAGATTTGGCATTCATTATACTGCATGCCCATTGCACTATTTATAGAGACAAAGTATGGTACAGAAAAAAAGAAGAGTAACAGAAATGAATATTTCCAAACTAAGACTGCACCCCACTTGGAACTCTTTATAGAGAAGTGAAGTCTCTGTGTTCAGCAAACACGAACCTGATGTTTTATTGAGGCACATGTACAACATAAAAAGGACAAGAAAAGGACTTTCAAATTAAAATAATATTTCCAGGCATAATACTTGTATAAAACAGTATTTCAAATAAAATAGATGTGAAAAGAAGGAAAAGTGTTTCTTTTAAATACTGTGATATAAGCAAAATTAGGAAACCAAGAAATTATTAAATAATCTTGTGCTTTAAGCCTAGCTTTGAACTATGAGCAAAAATAGAGTAGTTCCACATTACCTCTACTGAACAAATTTGTCAAGAAGTAAGAAGGAATTATTGTTCTGGTCTAGCTACCAGCAACAGTTATGGATCATAAACTGAGAAAACACAGCAGGGCTCAGGGATTTCTGGTGCAGATCACTGCTATTGTCCCCTATCCTCCCTGTGTGACAAACAATAGTCCTTTGTGTCACAGGACAGGGCAGGGGCACCTTGAGACTTCCAAGGGAACTAGGCCTCACTGCAACACCCACCACCGTGAGGCTGAGGATTAGATTTCAATTAGACACAAGACGAGATGCATAATATCAGAGAAGAGAGCTGGTGTTAGTCTCTTTTCTTGTGTAAAAAATTTAAGTCATTATTAATGAGACGCTTCCGTACTAATTTGATCTGTGTTAGTATTATTGTAACTGGATTAATGGCAATTAATGTATTTCAATTAAATTGCTGATATTTTTAAGTTTACAATTGTTTGACTCCATATGTATATGAAGTTCCCTTATGCCCATAAGAAGATTTTAAATGAAACACCATTTGTCCTTTTTCTTCGGGAGGGCGTGAAATTCAAATATATAGCAGGTAATTATTATGCATGAGTGAAGGAAAATCATGTCAGTAGCTACACATTACCTACAACAGGAGAAACTTTCCCCCTGTGGATATTGGGAGTAATGAATAAATAATTAGAATTGACAATCTGGGGTATAAGCAGATACAATTTTGATTAGAATTAAAGTTGGCTAAAGAGGGGGCACAAGTTTATTGACTTTGCATTATATAGCCTTTTGTACTAGGAGCATTACCAACATCACCCCCTAGTTACCCAAATTCACAGCTGGTGTAGTTTGAATAAAAATGAGTTAATGGCAAAACCTGTGTAAGGACAACTGTCTACTTCTTTGAACACAGATATGTCCCATTTATAAGATCATATCCAACTATGAGCTGAATTATTAAGCAATTTTTAGACAATTCTAATGTCTGTGCATGAACACGTGCATGTATATTCACCAGAGTGTTTCCCTGAAAGTGTTTCCTAAAAAGGATGATAAAAGTTATATAAAATGAACAGAAATGAATAATGGCTTAAATCCCCTGGAGACTCTAGTCTTGGTATTTTCATCAAATGACTTGGTGTCATTCAATCCAGGGAAACAAAGCATAGCTCTAAAGTTCCTTCCCATCCAGTGACTCCTTGAAAGAATGACGTCAAGTCAGGGAAGAAAATTCAAAATGTAATTTCTAATCTACACTAATGCTTCTACAGCAGAGGTATTCAGCCAACTATTATCATATTAAAAATTTAGTCAGAATTTGAAGTTGGTGGAATCTATCAGGTAGCTTGAACCAAAATATAGTCACAATAATGATTCTCATTATAAAATATGAGGAAAATTTTTTTAAGATCAGCTAAGTGTTTATATTATTGGTCCTTGCATAACATTAATGTAGTTATCAATGCTATGGGTAAATGGGATCTGTCACACTGGGACCACAAATGAGTTTTTATAGAGTAGTAGTTAATAGATATTATTAATTGAATAATATTGTTAATCTAATAATAGATTATTCTATATTTTATATAATAGATAATACAAAATCACAGAATCTTCATGGTTGGACGGGACCTTTTTGATCATTGAGTCCAACCACACAAAAAAACCAAACCAAACCAAAAAAAACCCAAAAAACAAAAAACCCACACACCAAAAAAACCCCACAAACAGACACAAACCAACAATCTTGGGAACTAGAGCATGCCCTGAAGTGCCACGTCTACAGGTTTCTTAAATACCTCCAGGGATGGCGACTCCACCACCTCCCTGGGCAGGCCGTTCTAGTGCCTGACCACCCTCTCAGTAAAGTAATTCTTCCCAATATCTAATCTAAACCTCCCCTGCCACAACTTCCAACCATTTCCTCTGGTTCTGTCATTAATCCCTTGGGAGAAGAGGCCAGCACCCACCTCTCTACAACCTCCTTTCAGGTAGTTGTAGAGGGCAGCAAGTTCTCCCCTCAGTCTTCTCTTCTCCAAACTAAACATGCCCAGTTCCCTCAGCCTCTCCTCATATGACTTGTTCTTTAGACCCCTCACGAGCTTTGTGGCTCTCCTCTGGACACGCTCTAGCACTTACAACATCATACAACATCATAAAAATATACAACATCATAATACATACACTAATACAACATCATAAAATATGAACAGAACATAAAACCAAATTTAATTTAATCTTAAAGTCAGATGTTTCTTTACATTTGATTTTGTGGTAGAGGAAGAGAGATAGTTTTTTCCTTGGAGGCATTCATTTTTATGCTTTTCCATATACACATAACCTATTTCAAATCTCCCTCTGAGATAACTTTTATCACTTGTTTCCCCCATTTGTCCAATAATATTTTTATACTGAGCTTCAGAAGTACCAACTTTTGTAAAAAGCAGATTTCTGTGGATTTATTTGTATACAAGTTATCTTAATATGCTTGTTGAGCAGAAATTAAAATTGCACAAGCTATTCAATACAGAGCAGGAAATGACAAACAAAATTAAATGTTATATTGGCCTACAATCGTAATTCAGAGATTAAGCTTAATCTCACCAAACTCATTTGCATTCAAAAGTACTCATAGAAAAATTCCTCCACAGCTAGCTGAAACTGTGGTTTGCATCTAAACTATCGTGATAACATACCAGTTTCTGAATCTTAGATGATGCTTAAGTTACTTAATGAGGGGGAGAAAAGGAAAATATAGTGAGAAAAGTACCCACTTCTTTTAATTTGGGGTTTATTGCTTCACCTTATAGTCCAATTCTTTCTGCAAATACCTACAGAAATATCCTAGAAGTGAGGTAGTAGGAATAATTTAAATGAGTTTTTGTTTTTTACCTTTGAATACTGGTGAGGAGCTTTTTGTCAGTGGATACAGTGGCAGAAATTCCTGAAAGTACAAGCACAGGATGACATCAGGGGCCCTCAGAGTAGAAACACAAATCCCAGCTGGTCAGTTACTAGTCAGTTAAGGAAAGTAACCATGAGATCTCAGTAGAACCAGTTAAGTTCTACTGAGTTTTACTCAGTAGAACTCAGTAGAAGCGGTAGAACCAGAACAGAGAACATGAATCCAAGATACACAAAATGGGTATGGTAAATATAAATAAACAGCAACAAGATGGTTCTCTACAAGAATGGGAACAAAAGAACAGAGAGGAACCAATTCAGCATTATCTCCCTGGCTAAGGATACCCAACCAAGTCAAAACTACTACTTAACAACAGCAGGTTCTTCCTTCTCTGATGGACCGAGAGCCTTGCCTTTTGATTTGTCATTCAACACATTTTGTTCCTGCAACTAAGCATCACATGCAATGTATTATCTCTTACTGTATAATTGGGTTAAATAAGTCAGTCTTTTAAAGAACTCTGTGCATATGTGTTTTCTGCTTGAGTCTTCCCATGTGCAGTACTGAATCATTATAAACTCAAGTACAGCAACTTCATGTTTTACATGTTTCACTGCATGGCTATTTGTTCTCTGAATGCGGGTATATCTTAGATTAGCCAAACACAGGGTATATCTTAGATGATCCAAACACAAATGCTGCTTCAGAAAGTCATATGCAACTCCTAAACACAGATTTCCCTATGACCTGTAGGATAATTCTTCTATAATTGTGTTTCATTGCAATAGGTTTATAGCAGATAAAAGATATGATTAAAGTTGATGATTGATCTTCAAAGACCAAATAGCTGAATACTCAATGAAAGTAAAAGGATCAGTCTTCATAGGTGGGTTAATGATTTTTAAAACTCCAAGACAAATTCTACACATTACTATATAACATTAAAACAAATGAAATTAGTAGTCCACAAATATTCATTGGGTTCCTGTCAACATTGAGTAAAGCAGAGGATTTAATCTCTTCATATATAACAGTGAAAATAATCTAAGAACACAGCAGTGATTCCTCAGCATAGTGTGAATTTATGAATCTCTAGCAATATCTCTAATTACATGAGGTGAATATATATGAGCCACATACTTCTTTAGTTTAAGAATTATACCAGTGTTAAAATAACTCCTATCTTTACAGACTGAATGGCATGTCCTTCTCATTGACTTAAATGAAAGTTACACATATATTGTAGTTATAGTTTTAGGCACATTTAATTATTTATCTATGGTTTGTGGATAACATTAATTTCATGAAGCTTAATAGGGAAACCTGAAAATTATTCTTGTTGTCAATGCAAAAATTGACACAAACCTCAGTTTTAGTATTAGAAGTGTGAAAAATGAGAACAAAACAAATTATGTCAGTCAGTATAGATGAAATGATCAAATACAGATCTAGTTCAAAGCAGGACTTAGTTTATGTTCTTTTTTCTCATCCTGTAAAACTTTCAGAGCACTATAAGATAGCCCTGGTTTTGGCCAAGTTCAAACTACTGTCTTCACATTGAAGATGAGCCTGTCTAAAGATCTACAGCACAGCAAAATTTCATAGCTACTCCAGGCATGTGTTTCTGTGCATATGTCAAATAGTTTAAATAAGAAATAGAATACATTCCAGAAGGCTCATGAAGAGTGATAACATCGACCAAGTCCTAAACATTCTTTCTTTAAAACAACTCATAAACAGGAATATGAATGCCAAAATCACTTGACAGTTAAATTTTTTTATTAGTGCCTATGAAAGCCCAAATTGCTTCATTTTGTCAGACAGCAAAAAATAGAAGTGGCATAAGATTCTAATTCTAAGTGAAATGAGGTGTATTTATGGATAACGTATAGAACAGAAAAGCAGCAAGTGCAATGCATACACTTTTTAATCCATATTTTTATCACTGTGTTGGAAATGGTAACAGCTATAAAAGAATAAAACATGGCTGAAATTCAGTGAATAAATAAAATCTATATATTTCTGCCTGGTGACCAAAAGGTTTTAATTTCATATTTAAAGCACAACAATAAAAACTCTGGAAGATATCTGGTTTTTGCAATGTAACATAATAAACTTACTTTTAGCACACTTAGATTAATACTAAAAAAAGAATACTCTTTATACCATAGGTATAATTAGGAAGCCACAACATTAGAGATTTTGGTAGGAGTCATTAGAATGCTTTATAATCTTTATAATATTGGGGATTTTTTTCAGAGTCTATGTTCCTCTTCTTGTAGTGCTTTTTAATTTTTTCCTAACTGGATATCCAGGAGGACTGAAGCAAGATTAGAGGCCTGGACATCTCTCTTAATGAGAAAAGGTTGAGGGACTCTGATCAACGCCTATAAATACTTAAAGGGTGGGTATCAAGAGGAAGGGGTCGGTCTTTTTTCAGTGGTGCCCAGTGACAGGACAAGAGGTAATGGGCACAAACTTGAGTATAAGAAGTTCCACCTACACATGAAGAGGAACTTACTCACTTTGAGGGTGGCAGAGCACTGGAACAGGCTGCCCAGAGAGGTGGTGGAGTCTCCTTCTGTGGAGACGTTCAAAACTCACCTGGACAAGCTCCTGTATGAGGACCTGCTTTGGCAGGGGGGTTGGACTAGATGATCTCCAGGTCACTTCCAACCCCATATCATTCTTTGATTCTGTGATTCAGATTTAAAAGTTTTAAACTATTCAGAATCATATAGATATTAGTGTCCTTAAAAGACAAAGTATTTCTATTTCCTCATACTTTATTTAGGCAATATTAATAACAGTGTATTTAACTTTGATTCATATCTACAGAATTATGAAGTATTTATCTTAATTTTTAAAAAAAGAACCAAACCATTTGCATACAATGTTGAAAAAAGGTCACTATAATTTAAAGCTAAGGAATGCTTAAATAAAAATAAGATTCTAATTAGTGATATCTTTGTTCATTTTGAACTACATAAGTACCCAAAGATTGAGCCAAAGTTGTCATCCTCTTGTGACGTTTGCTGTACATAGTCTTACGGATTATTCCTATCTCAAAAAAGCATTTTTCATAGTAAGTATTGGCAAGTATATGTGAAGATACTCCTGTTTCAAAAATATAAAAGTGTAGGCTGACTTTTTAGATGTTAACTTGAGAAACTGATGGCATTATCCATAATACATTGCACAGTGCCTCCCTTATTAACAAAACAATCTGGGAACTATTGAGAAATCTCTTATAGCAAGGCTCATTAATTGAAATATGTGGCAATAAATGTTCCTGTCGCATTACCATCATGCTGTTCCATATTACATAAAAGATTACTTCCAAATAATCTCTGTGTTACAGGCATACATTTAGTATGCAATATCCATTATGAACTATTGCTCTATGTTGGTGAGTTCTCCAGAGTGCTGAAACTTTATGGAAAAAATATAATATTGCACTTTTTTTCTGGCAGAAACCATTTAATAGATTGAAAATGTTCAGGATTAAAAGAGTCAGATCTGAAACATAAATTGTGAGATGTGTACTTAGAGGTGAAAATACCCAGAGGTGAAAGTAAATGCCTGTAGGTCACTTAAAATAGAAGAACCCAAACATTACTTCAACTATGTATCGTGTGGGGTAATATGCTTCTGCTGCGAATCATTTGTTGCAGGGCAGAACATTTTAGTTCATGTAGTTTAAAGAAAAGCAGGGCTGAAATAGTGAACTGAGACAGCCTTCATAGCTGCAATTCCTTAGCCCTGCAGTATACAGTATCGCCATGACCAGTAACAGAACACAGACTGCACTGAATTTGCAAGGCCTCAGGACTGAGGCTTCTCATGCCTGATCTATGATAACTTCTCTTGTCCTGCCTGCTGCATTATTTAGCTTCGTTTAGCTGCTACCGATTTGTTTTTCTCATCAGATGTCTATAGCTAATTTATTTTCCTTATCATTGTATGGTAAAGCCATAGTTTTGTACAAACAGGAGAAACTGTAGTGAGAGATTAATTTGTGCCAGAGCTTAGCACTACTGACTAAATTAAATGAAACCCGAGGCTGCATGAATTGTATTTTAATCTTGGTTTTTATCTATGGAAATGTAACTGGTAGGTAAGAAAATGTAAAACTAAAAAATTAACTTCAGGATATTATTGAACAAAAGATAAGGAAATATCTCAAGACACAGACAGAAAGAGTGCCTGGAGGCTGCGAGATCAAATCAGAAGAGAAGACCCCAGACTCTGCAAATAGAATTGTATGAGCAGAAGTGGCATCAGGAAATCAGGCAACCCGTAAAGACTATAAAATACGGTAACAATCAACAGGCAGGGTCCCTCTTCAGAGGTCTAACAGAGATCCCATCTTGAGCTGTAATTACTATTGTATATTAAACACAGTAAGAGAATGAGCTCTGATTCTTGGATTAAAGCAGAACCTAGGGATGAACCCTGTTGAGGTGGTATCTTAATAATTCCTACCATGGTCTAGGTGGCAGCTGCATAATTCTCACAACACAAACATGTATTCTATGAAGAGTGAGATAATTATAACTCTAACACAATGATGTAGTGCAGAGAAACACAGCTCAGGTATTCTAGTAGAGGCCTTCAGAAGTGGCAAGAGAGGTTGTGGCATAGAGGACTACAGGCATAAGCCAATAAGGCATAGGCCACAGGCTTAGCACTATAGGCCCTACAGTTGTAAACAATTTACCTGTGTTCATCTAAAGAAAGGCAGATGGGAGCTGGACAAAACCAATTTTCATGTGTAACAAAGAGAACAAAGAAACAGTACTGAACAGACATGAAACACACCACATATAGTAAATTAGGCTGTAAAATGGAGTTGTGAACCAACACAGAAAGAGCAGATGTGTAAAAAACAGGCAAAAAGGAGGATCCAGGAAACTATAGACCTGTCAGTCTAACCTCGATACCAGGGAAGGTCATGGAGCAGGTCATCTTAAATGCCATCAAAACCCACATAATTGGCAATCAAGGAATCAGGCCTAGCCAGCATGGATTTCTGGAAGGCAGGTCCTGCCAGACAAACCTGATCTGCTTCTATGACAAGATAACCAGATTACTGGACGAGGGAAAGGCTGTTGATATAGTATACCTGGACTTTCAAAAAGCATTTGATACGGTCCCTCACACAAATCTAGTGGAAAAACTGGCTTCACATGGAGTGGATGAGCACACGATCTGCTGGATCAAGCACTGGCTGACTGGAAGGTCCCAAAGAGTTGTGCCCAATGGATTTACGTCCAGCTGGTGGCCGGTCACAAGTGGTGTGCCTCAAGGCTCAGTGTTGGGACCATTTCTGTTTAACATCTTTATTGATGATCTCGATAAGGACATAAGGCGTAACATCAGCAATTTGCAGATGACACCAAGTTAAGCAGGAGTGTTGACTCCCAGGAGGATAGGGAAGCTTTGCAAGAGGATCTAGATAGATTGGATCACTGGGCCAAGGCCAATGGAGTGAGTTTCAACAAGGGTAAGTGCAAGGTCCTGCACTTGGGCCACAATAACCCCATGCAGCGCTACAGGCTTGGGGAAGTGTGGCTGGAAAGCTGCCTGGAGGAAAGAGACCTGGGGGTTCTAGTTGACAAACGGCTGAATATGAGCTGGCAGTGTGCCCAGGTGGCCAAGAAAGCCAATGGCATTCTGGCTTGTATCAAAAATAGTGTGACCAGCAGAAGTAGGGAGGTGATTGTGCCCCTGTACTCAGCACTGGTGAGGCCACACCTCGAGTGTTGTGTCCAGTTTTGGGCACCTCAATCCAAGAGAGATCTGGAGGTGCTGGAGCGAGTGCAGAGGAGGGCAACGAAGCTGGTGAGGGGGCTGGAAAACAAATCGTATGAGGAGCGGCTGAGGGATTTGGGGCTGTTTAGTGTGAGGAAGAGGAGGCTGAGGGGAGACCTCATCACTCTCTACAACTACTTGAAAGGACACTGTAGAGAGGTTGGTGGTGGTCTCTTCTCACAGGTAATTAGTGACAGAACGAGAGGGAATGGCTTCAAGCTCCAACAGGGTAGGTTTAGATTGAACATTAGGAAAGAATTTTTCACCGAAAGAGTGATAGGGCATAGGAACAGGCTGCCCAGGGAGGTGGTGGAGTCACCATCCCTGGCTGTGTTTAAGGGCCGTTTAGATGCAGTGCTAAGGGACATGGTGTAGGGGATGACTTTGTAGAGTAGGGTAGATGGTTGGACTCGATGATCCCAAGGGTGTCTTCCAACCTAGACAATTCTATGATTCTATGATTCTAAAACATTAGCAGATACATAGAAATGACCCCAAGCAGATCCTAGAGGGAGGAAAAAAACCTATCAATATTAGCATTATATTCCTCCTGGCAAAGCACTGCAGACTCTGATGACTGGCTATAACATAGACCCACCACCAGTGCTCTGAAGCCATTGAGCTTAGGATGCAGAGAAACAGTGGGATGATGAGCCTAAAAACCTGGACAAGTCGTAAAAACTAGAAAGTGTGTGTGTAAAATAATTTTAACTGTGGTATTATAATTAAGCCTCTTCCCTTTTTTTTTTCCCCCCGTATAAATCTTTTTTCTCTCATCCTATTCCTTTCCCTCCTACCCTTTCTCTCCCTCACCTGTAATAATTTGGTCTACTAGTAGTGATTTCTGGATTGCGCTGTTATCAATTTCAATTATGTTAACAGTAAATCCTTGCTTTTATATGTAAGGAATGTTTCCTCTTCATCCATAAAGAGAATACTGACACTAACGTATGTAAATCCAAAAAGATCTCTCTCTCACACAAACACACACACATCCTCTTCCCTGGCCTTGGGGGTTTCCTCCTGCAGGAAACATGGCTGCCCCAGCCTTATATGCCTTCTGCTTCTGACCCCTTGCCACTGTACCCATCATGGAGGAGATGTCCCAGAAGGTGTCCCTGCACCTGGAGGTGGGGTCTTTGCGTGGTCCCCCAGCTCCGCCATCCCACTGCTGGGTGCCGGCTGCTCCCAGCGTCCCAAGGGGAAGCTGCACTGCCCAACCTGGGCAGGGTTGTGGTGTCCTGGCTTTCTCTAAGAAAGCAGAATTTTTCTTTGTCATCATACAAGTTTCAGTAGAATTTTTCCCGGTTCTAAAGGGGGACTTTTAGTCAAAAACAGACAAAGGAAACAGTTCTGTACAGAAAAAACACTTCCGGTTTTTGATCCCTAATGTAAGAACTGAAAAAAAATTACTTGAAGTATGTTCTTGACTAGAACTCAGACCTTTAAGAAAACTTGCCTGTTAGCAACTCAGTTTATTAATCACTAGGCCATTCTCTCACGAATAGCAGGCCATAGTAGACAGATGGTGATTAAGTTTCTTTTTCTACCACAAAAAAGATAATAAATAACTTCTATAAAAAGAAAAGGACTTTTTCTTTATACCTAGGTACTGTGGCACCAGCAACACAGATCCCAAAATCTTCTTCGTATAAATTACCAGAGACTACAGCTGAACAAAAAGAAGTTTAAAAAATACTTATTGAATTAATTTACCTCCTTTTTTATTAGTATATAGTCTACAAAAGTAAATGATGTCTTGAAATATAGGAGACTGGATTTGGGCTAGAAAGGTTAATACTCAAGGGCAAGAAATAATTCTTTGAATTTGAAATCTGTTTGCAGTTCTTCAAGAGCTCATTTGGGAGAATAATGTCTAGTCTGTGACTAGTCACTCGATGTATTTAATGTTAATGGTTTGCTGTTGAGACTATTTAAATGGTCACCTTCCACATAATATTGGTTTTGCTCTCTGATTACAGCCTTTAATCTTTATAAAAAAAAAAAAAAAAAAAAAGAATGAAGAACTCTAGGGACTTGAAGGGGTTGGACTGTGGAGCAATACTTATGCAAAGGACAGGTTGCAGGAAATAACCCTCTAAGAGGAAGTTTAGAAGATTTCATAACATTTTCCTGTATTCTCTATTCTCCAACAACAAATGAAAATATATTATATATGGCTACCTAGAGTATTTCCAGATTAACTATAACTATGTTCCTTCCTGATGAAAAAAAATGAATGAGAGATTTTTTTTAATGTTTTATAGACTGCATTTTTTTATTTGTTTTCCATTCATAAAGAGCATCCAACTTCCAGGTTGTACTGACATTCAGTTTAGATTAAAAAAAATAGACAAATAAGGCTACACATTAAAAAATAGTTATTAAAAATACCATGGTTTAAATTATAATCTCTCTGAACTCAATTGCAAAATCTTAGTATTACCTTACTGGTGTTAAGATTTCACCCTTTTATAAGTCTCATAGACACACCAATGCCTCTTCACTTTTATACTGGCTTCCTCAATAAGTAGCAGACATATATAAAATATGAAGTTACAGTCATACACACACAGAGAACAATAAAATCATATGAGACAAAGGTCTGTGACTAATGCTCCAGATCGTGTCTTGGAAAACTAGGTCGCAACTTTGGCATAGACTTCATATCAAATATTACTCAACTCTCAAAGGCTGTGTTCACAAAAGGACGTGGAGTTGTAATGTAATTACCATTTTTCTTCCTCTGAAAAACACAGCCTCAAGATAAATAGCTGACCTCCCCAGATGCTTAAACATAGACTCCTTAAAATCAGAAAGGCAGTAGAAAATTATGAGAATAAAACTTTATCCTAAGACCTCCTTTTGTCCAGGTTTTAGGCCTTTGGTTTGGGATGTATGCCTGTCACTGATTCCCAGTTCGGAATACTTGCTTTCAATTAGACATTCATTTCAATTGTCTCCCCCAATGCCAGGTCCCTTTTGTCTAATGTAACTGCCAAGGTTTTGAATTTCTTTTCTGTCTGTAGATGCAACAGATGTTTTTTGACCCTGCTGCTTCCAACTTCCCCAAGAAAATCAATGAGTATAGGGATTTAACATTGCCATTTGGGGAAAGTTTCACTTTGAATTGAAACAGAGGTTAAATGAAGAAAGGGATTAAAATGTGAGACTGACTGTAGCACTCATAGGAAATGTTTAAGCTTTGAGTGGTGTAGAAGTAAAATCCATGACCTCTAGTTTTGAGTTAGTCTGCACGCCTCTGGCTAGCCTACTGAACTTCTCAATGTGTGGGTGTGTGGTGGGTTGACCCTGCCAACAGCCAAACTGCCACCCAGCTGTTTGCTTACTCCCCCTTCCCTAGAGAAGGATGGGGCACATAACAGCATGAGAAAACTCATGAGTCAAAATAGACAGGGAAATCCCTTATTAACTACTGTCAAAGTAGTGGAAAAACCAACTTAACTTGTGGAATTTAATTCAATTGAAAAGTTTTAAATACTGATTTGAGTGCTGTCAAACAAACAAGACAAACATTTAAAAGCCTAGGGAAAATACCTTTCCTCCCTCTTTCCCAGGCTCAGCTTCACCCCAGACACCTCCCCTCCCACCTTCCCAGTCTCCACTCACCTTGTTATCACCTCAGGTTATTCTCAGTCTCTTTGGTGAGGCAACAGGTGTCAGAGAAGCTTAGGATCAGTCCATAGCAGTTTATTTCTGCTGCTCTTTGTTTCTTACTCTTTTCTTCTGTTAATCCTTCCTCCTTACTCATTGTGTTTGCTCCAGTGTTGGCTACAGTCCCTTAACAGGTGTTACCAGCTCTGCCATGGATTACCCCTTATTGCTCTTGGCCTTGTTGTACCTTTGTGTCAGTGTTTACTGCCCTTTCTTAAACATGTTTCTGCAGAGGTGTGACCATCTTGTGTGAGGGTCTCAGCTGTGCCCTGTGATGGGCCCACTGGAGCCAGTTGAAACCAACTGTGTCCAGCATGGGGTAGCCCTGGTCTGTCTTCACAGAGGCTACGCTGCAGCACCCCACCTTGCTACCAAAACCTTGTCATTTACATACAATACAAAAAGGGGAACAGTTTTACACCTATTAATTTTCCATACTGAGTTTCTGGAGTAAGCCATGGAACCCAGCTATATCACATTTCAAGTAAAGGTCTGGGTTGTAATCATTTCATCCCTTTACAGAACTCAACTGAAAAGTTTGCAACTCAAATGTCTCAGCACCAAAAAAAGGAAACTGAGGCCCGGGTGCACATGTTTTAGCAAAGTTCTTTTCTAGTCTACTCTATAAAGGGGTGTTTACGTGTATTGGAGAGGTTTTGATTTGATATATGTCCTGTAAGAAAGTTTGTACTTCTGGAAAGATGCTGCAGAGGATCTTACATATCATTTAGCATGTGTATCAGATTTGGGTTGTTCCTGGCTTGCCATCTCTCAAATTGAATTGCGTTTTAGACTAAATTTTGTTCCCTTGTAACCCAGTAAACATGCTGAAATACTACCACTTGCCTATCTCTGGTGAGGACAGGGGCAGTTGCTGCACTTGGGCATTGTTGGAGGTATTTAATCTTACATAGCTATAGAGATCTGATTCTGACTGGGTGCTTTGGGGCTACAGAAATACTAAAAATAATTAGCCAGGTGTTTCATTTAATTAAAAGTTATTGTGAAATCCTGGTTTAAAGTATTTTGGAAGTATCTGACTACATATTGCCAAGTAAAGAATTGGAGTACATTCAGAGCTTATGTATGAATTCTATTTGCATAGAAAAGAAGCAATTCTTTGCCCAAAGAATTAAAAGAAAGGTAATTTATGTAAATATTTTGTTGTACTTTCTTGTCATTGGAGTTATGTAGCATGAAAAATCACTACTGTCTATCTAGATATTAATTTAGGAATCAGCATGAAATCCATATATAATGCTAACAAAGGTTTTCTAAATACTGGTGACAAAAGTCTTCACAGGTCTTTTCAAGCAGACAGAGCTGTTGGAAATACTAATCAATGCATACTCTGAAAAATAACTGGCATCTAAATCTATATTTTAAATCAAATAGAAATTATTTCAGAAATGTCCCAGCTGAAGATAAATAATTAGTTTCCATAAAAACCAACACCACTGAATTATTTCTTCATGGAGGTACTGCTGCAGCTAAAATGTCATGACTGTATTGGCTGATTTAGCTAATCTGACATTGACTTCAAGGCTTACAAAGTCAACATAACACTTAGGACATTATGCTTACTTAGACACATTGTTTGAATGACCTGCTTCAGAAGAAGCTAAGTCAAGATTTATTAGATAATTTCAACAAAACATGCAGAGATATCTTTAACTACTGCTTGCAAGTTTAAATGTCAAGAGCAGGAGCAAACACTTCTACAGATGCTTTCTTCTCCTGAGGAAATTTTAAAATAATTCCTTCATAACATTTTGATATAAATGATGCCCTCATGTGCTGTCAAACAATATTGACGATGTCTTTTTCTAACTTATGCTAAAGTATCTTTTGGCTTCTATATTGCTGAATTTTTTTTTTCTTTCAGTCAGTGACTAGTGTATTTTATATGTTAGCTTTCTGTATATGAGTTATTGTACTTGATACTGAAACACTGTGTCATTAATATAAAGAGACTGGGTTGTCCTTGATCATCTTGCTGCATAGCTGGTTTATGGGAAACTGAGAAAAGCTATTCCTAGGCTCTCTTCCACTTAAATTTAAAAGAAATACTATTATAGACAAATATGCTTTATACTATTGCTTTTATATTTATGGTTTCTATCTTGTGAATTAAAATACTCTTTAAAGACTACAGGACAAATGGATAAATATAGTGAAATTAATATACAAGAGCTGAAGCAATATACTGAGAATTTTCATCACAGCTCATACTTGATATGCAGGCTCCTTGTGAAGCATGAAGAACAAAAAGGATTTTAATCCAGTCAGTAGCCTCACACATTATATGTATGATGCCAAAATACTATGGCCTTGAATCAGGAATAAAAGCTGTCCAAAAGTATTACAGAAAACTGTCCAAAACTTAATGGCAAGGCTTTATTCAAGTAAAATAATAGCCACTAATCACTATTACACAGTAATTAATTTTTATTAATTGATATGTGGGTCCAGCTAATATTTACTGTAAGTGAAAAAGGTAATAAAAATTATAACCTTTTCTTGCCAATTAACGTGTTCTCTGCTAGCTAGAATATTATGATATACAGTGTAAACAGGAATTCAGAGCCTTATTTTGTGGTGAAAGTATCCATACTGGGTCTTTTGCATTCTTTTTAATGCATACTCTAAATTCTTGTCTATTACTTCAAGGAAAGCACTTACTTAATCTTTCACTTTCTTTTGAAAGAACTAGATTTGTGTTCGTCACCCACAGGAGCTTTCTCTTTTGCTAGTACAATATACCACATTACAAAAGATACTCTGGTTTATGTCACCTCCTCTGTCCTTTACACAACACAAATACGGCAACTACAGTGGCTGTTTACACAGAAAAATACACTGCAGAACAATTTCAGTGATTTCTTGATTGCATCTGTATGCAATGAAGAAAGCTTCATCATTGGACCAGCCAGGTTTCAACAGATTAATAGTAAATATTCCATGAATCAGCTGTGATCTGACAAATGCTCCACAAAACATCAGCTCTTGGGAGAAAATTTAGGTGGTCAGTATTGAGCAAGTCTAATCATCGTGGTAACTGGGTTGTTTACGTCTAAATGCAACACTTTATGGCTCAGACTCTCTTGACAGTCTGACACTGTTGATCAATATATTTGGAAACAAGGTTTAAGACTCACAGAATTAAATTATATGGAGCCTGAACTAGTGATGTATAGCTCTCTCTTCTCCATCCATGCTATTGGTATTTAGCTAGATGGAATCTAAGAAAAGAATGCAAAGGGATTGAAAGGAGCAATCTTCAAGTTGTTGTAAATAACACCCCAGATTTCAGTGAGAATTTTTATTCCAAAACCATGCCCTTGTCCAAAATGTGATGCTACTTATTATTGTGCATTATAATCTAGACACAAGAGATAATATAAGACTATGGCAGGTGCAATATATTAAGCAGTTTTGTCTGTAATCCATTTGAATTAACTCTATGTGGCCAAAATGCAAAGCTTATCTGTTACAATAGCTTTCCCACAAATAAATAAAAAAACTCCCAAACAAATAAACAAAGAAAATTCCATACTCCTGTTTGGAAAAGGAGAAAATTGAGCCTTACAGTGGGCCATCTGTTACAATTTATGTAAGCTATGTGAGACACTCTTGGAGGTAACTGCGGGTCTTGCAAAAGAAACAAAGCAGGCAAACCAACCAAAACAAAATCAAAATCAAAACTTCTGCTATCATTATGTCCTTTTCTCCTTTTGTTTTCCAATACTGGCAGAGCATTTTTATCCTGCCTGCTGCATAAAGGGCAACCATAGTCTGCAGTCCTCTTTTGCATCTTTAGTTTGTAGACTAGTTTATATTGTTTATAATCCCTCAATCTGCTCTAATCCACTGTGATTATAAAATTTCACAGTTTGTTTCACATCTTCTGGACTACCATGTATGAACAGCAGTCAAGATATTCTTAGGATACAGCAAAAGACTTTTAGGTAATAACAATAACAATGTAGGCTCAAAATTAAGGTAATCAGGACTTCAGGTCATAGCAAACCATGGGAGAACTTCCATCCTGTTACAGGCAAGCCAAGATTCTGACCATTAAGTGGGGCACTGTCAGACTTGCCACTCAGGTAGCAGATATATTCTGGAATTTTACTGCTTATATTAAAACACTTCCAAGAGAATTAATGACTTAGTAGTGTCTAAGATGGCCTAGCATCACATTCTTAAGGAAGATGCTAACTCAGAAATTCCACTGTATTACTTCTGACCAGATTTTGTATGTAGCTCTTAGTTTGAAAAACTTTGGTGTCTCATTTTAGTCTACATTCTTTTATAAATCTCAGCTCTTGTAACTGTTAATATTCTTCCAATACCCAAGCCTATTTTTGTCTTGACCTACTGTGAGTAATGATTTCCAGATTTAGCTGTATTTACATAAGAATTCTAAAGGTTATTGTCTTGGAGACAATCACATGAATTCCATTAACTAACAAAAGTATTTCTGAAGCAGCATATTAAGTGATACCGTCACAAGAATTAACTGCATATTCATAGCCTTAATTTCTTTGTCTCACAAAAAAATACATAGTGGAACCAATAGGATCATATCCCTCTTTTTTTCCATGATCCCACTAAAAAAGCCTTATCCTTATTTTATTTAGTTTTTGCTGTTACAACTAAGACTGTTTCATGGGAGGTTATCACTCAACATCTGCAACTGTAGGTGCAAATGCACACACCACTTCTCTTTACTCTTCACATGTTCCTTCCCACTTTTCCAATCTGTCTAAATTTCATAGCCAAATTTCCTCCTCCTCTCCTTCCCTTTTATCTCAGTCAACTCCTTTCTACCCCTCATCATTCTCCCGTCTCAGCAGAAAATTCAGGTTTCTTTTTCCCACATGTCAATATCTCCATCACTGTAATCTCCTGTGCTTCACTTTTGACTCTAACATATTTCCATTTCTTGGCCTATTTCTTGTGTTACAAGCAGCCACAAATCTGTATAGCAGTCCTAATCTACTTCTTAATTTCCCACTTTGAGCAGCTTTTCATGTTCTGTTTTTTCTCGCTACACACAGTTGTGGGGGGTTTTATTTGCCTTTTCAAAGCAATATTTTTCTTTTCTTTTTCCCTCTGTTCAGGTGGGTTTTTTTCCTTCAGTGCTGTTGTCTCTCATTTAAGTTTATATCTTTTCACTGGCTTTGTGTAGAGCTATAAGAATTTAAATTAAGTCACAGTTGATAACAGGCAAATCTCCATGGTCTTCAATGTACAGACACATCATGGAAATATGCTGTTTCTCAGTAGTGCTGCTCTAAATATTGTTACAGAATAACATACTGTTAGTTTGTAGAACCCAGATTACCGATTTTCTCACTGATTTCTCTAGTGTCTATGGTAGCAGTGAAACATATTTAGGGAATAATATTAAGCTTTCCTTGAATGACAGAAATTTAGTTTGATGTGAGTGATGTATTTAGAAAAGAAATAAAATTTTTCATTATCCTTATAGACCATTCTTTTAAAATACAGTTATAAGGTCCAAGTGCAATTAATATGCTAACTGAAGAAATCACTGGTTTTGCTTCTGCCTTCGTATCTTTCTTTGCTTAATTTATTCCTTTAAAGATGTAATGAACAATACACCTTCTTCTTTGTCACACAGTCTGACTTCTTTTTTTTTCCCACAGAGTACAAAATTAGAAGCTATTAAATGTCAAACCAATAATTTAAATTTTTCACTGAATTTTTAAGTGAACTCATTTCTCTTATTTTATCCTTTAACATTTTAGACACATTTAAGTAAATTATTATTGGCTTGCAAAAATAAAACATAGAATCTGAGTTTGGTAAAATCAATTTTGAATCATAATGTAGACCATTTAAATCAAGAAAATCCAACAAATGCTCCGTATTTTCTGACCTAAACATATCTATTCTCTTCACGTTTTTAATGTAGTTTCTTTTTTCTCTTGTATCTACCTTTTTTGCTTCTATTGGCTATATTAGAATGTTTAGAGTTCCTCCCACACAATTGGCACTCAAGGCAGATATGATATGATTGCTTGTAATTTAGAAGAGCTATTGGGAAGCCAGACAGCACAATAGGAAGTGCTTATTGGGAGAGGCTTTGCTGGTCTTCATTTTCACTGGAAGTCAAAAGTTAATGTAGCATCAACCAGCTATGATATTAACAGCTGTATACTTGACTGCATAGGGACTATCATACTGGGAAAGACAGAAAATGTACACAACACATGGAATATCTCTAGCTCTTTAGTAAACTGTCCTAATAATTACACCTTAACCTCCACTACGTGTATGTCTTCAAAGGTTCTGCTTTAACACTGCTCTTTATCACAGAATCACACAGAATCACAGAATTGTAGTGGTTGGAAGGGACCTCAGAGATCATCGAGTCCAACCACAAAAAAAAAAAAAAAAAAAAAAAAAAAAAAAAAAAAAACCCCCAAACAAAAATAACTAAAACAGACAAACAAAAAAACCTCAAAAAAAAAAAAAAATACCCAAAAAAACCCAAAACCCCC
>NW_015090999.1:2627922-2869677 GCF_001431845.1 Calidris pugnax | reverse complement strand
TCTGTAACTTGGGAGAAGAGACCGACCCCCGTCTCTCTACAGCCTCCTTTCAGGTACTTGTACAGAGCGATAAGGTCTCCCCTCAGTCTCCTCTTCCCCAGACTGAACAACCCCAGTTCCCTCAGCCTCTCCTCGTAAGACTTGTGTTCCAGACCCCTCACCAGCTTCGTTGCCCTTCTCTGTACCCGCTCCAGCACCTCACTGTCCCTCTTGTGGTAGGGGGCCCAAAATTGGACACAGTACTCGAGGTGGGGCCTCACCAGTGCCGAGTACAGGGGGACGATCACCTCTCGGGCTCTACTCGCCACACTGTTCTTGATACAGGCCAGGATGCTGTTGGCCTTCTTGGCCACCTGGGCACACTGCTGGCTCATGTTCAGCCGACAGTCAACCAACACCCCCAGGTCCTTTTCTGCCAGGCAGCTCTCCAGCCACTCTGCCCCCAGCCTATCTACCAACAAAAAAAGAACTCTGACTCAGTAGCACACTAGAACCCCACTTACCCATCCCAAGAAATCATATACTCTGATACCTAAGAATTCAGTAGATGCATATTTAACTAAGATGTGAATATTTTTGTTAGTCTTGTCTTTGTGAAGTTTATTGTGAAAGGTTTTTAATTTGTACTTTGAATTACATGAGAAACAGAAACTAAATTTGATCATGCTCAGCATTATGCTTGTTTGACATATCTGCAAGAATAACAACTGAGATACTTTTAGAACGTATCTCATTCAGTAAGTTCAGCAGAAAAGATAAAAATTTTGCATAACTCATAAGGAGATTTGGAGACTTGCTAGTTATTTGTTCCTTTAACAATCAGATTTTGAAGTGTAGAAGAAATGTTCGTCATTTTTTTCTTACTTCTTTAAAACCTGACAAACCATACAGCACAAAGAAGGTTTTTTAAGTAATATTATGAGAACTATCTGCAAAATATACTGCAAATGGCAAACTTGGTTTATAGGACTGGATGGCATTTTTACATTCACTCTTAGTTTTACTAGACATGCAATCTTTCTAACGTATAAAAGTCTGCAGGGGTGTGTGAGAATATATTTCAACGCTAAGTAGCTGTAACACTTTATGGCACTATAAATGTAAAAGCAGTACTATTACATTTGATGAGAGTGATTTGCTTTTGTACAGCAATGACTACATAAGAGTTAAACAACATTAAATGAATGAACAGAGTGGATGTACAACAAAATACACTAAAATTGATTTATTCTGTGAAACTGAAAAAATTAATCTCTAAGGACAGTTTTTCTTCTCTACTACCGAGCTTCAATAACCTCTGCACTTCGCCTCACCTCATATTGCATGGACCTTATCAGATACCTTGTGGTAAGTGAGAGAATCCAGCGTTAAGTAAAGGTGATAATAAGGCCTTGGCATAAGTTTTTTGAGGATATCTGTTTGATTTAACATGAGAAGATCTAGGGCTTGTGTGTAGTACTCGTGTGTACTTTGTCCAAGTATACAGCAAACATGAAATTAATACGCATTCAACTTTTCATCACCTTCAATCTCCACAGTGAGCTTCAAATCCATATTGCATATGAGGTCATACCACTCTTTGAAATTCCTGCATTTCTTCCATAAGATCTTTTTCTAAGATCTCATCCTTGATTCTGCACCTCTGAGAAGGATCTGACTTCCATCCTTTTTATACCTTCCCATAAGGTAGGAGCAGACAGAAATGAAGTCTCCCCATGACTTTCTCATTTCCAGGCTGAACAACTCCAATTCTCTCAGCCTCTCCTCTTTGTGTCATTTTCTTCAGACCACTGATCAGCTTAGTGGTCTTCTGCTGAACAGTATGCCCACATCTCTCTCACACTGGGAAGCCCTGCACTGGACACGCTACCCCAGATGTGGTCTCAGATGTGGTTTCACCAGTTCCAAGTGAAGGGAAAGGATCATCTCCTTCAGCCTGTGACTATGCTCTTCCTAATGCTGCCCAGTATACAGTTGGTCTTCTTTGCAGCCAGGACACACAGCTGAAGCATTTTCTAAAAAAAAAAAGAAAAAAGACATTTTTTTTCCCTCCACCAACTCCCCAAACCAGAAGCTAACAGTCTGTCAAACTCAGTAATGTTGAACTCCCAGTAATGAATAAAACTTCAATTATTTTATATCTTTCAATCTTGGTTTGTGATAATCAGTGGAGTCTCATCCAACTACTAATGCTATTCAAAGTCACACTACTGACTTCAGTGGAACTAAACAAAGAGAAAACATGCAGGTCTGTGTTTGATAACATTCAGCAGAGTAAGGGAAATTCCGGATAAAACGCAATAGTATCAGTTTGGGGTACAAATATGGTGAAATGTGGCCATGAGGAGCTTGAAAGCTTACGGGTAGGAATTGGGGATCCAAACAACAAAGGGAGCCTTGTGGTAGGAGTCTACTACAGGCCACCTGACCAGGTGGAACCTGTCAATGATGCCTTCTTACTCCAGCTTGAGGAGGCATCGCGATCACAGGCTCTCATCCTGCTGGGGGATTTTAACCACCCCGACATCTGTTGGAAAAGCAACACGGCTGGCTGCAGGCAATCCAGGAAGCTCTTAGAGTGCATAGACGACAACTTCTTGAGACAAGAAATTAACAGCCCACCTCGAGGAGATGCATTGTCGGACCCGTTGGTCACAAATGCAAGCAAAATCATCAGGGATGTCAACGTTGAAGGCAGCCTGGGCTGCAGAGATCATGCCCTAGTGCAGTTCACTGTCCTAAGTAGTTTGAAGCCGATGAGAAGCAAAGTTAGGACTCTAAATTTTAAGAAAGCAAACTTCCAGCTCTTCAAGGAGTTAGTAAATAGGACCCCGTGGGAAACGGCCCTCAGGGACAAGGGAGCGAAACAAAGCTGGCAGATCTTTAAGGATGCTCTCTACAGAGCACAAAAGATCTCAATCCCGACATGTAGGAAAATGGGCAAGGAGAGCAAGAGACCACCATGGTTGAGCCATGACCTGCTGGTCAAACTAAGGAGCAAGATGGGGCTACACAGGAAATGCAAGAAGGGACAGGCATCCTGGGAAGAGTATAGGGACGTTGCCCAGCTGTGTAAGGATGAAGGCAGGAATGCCAAGGCACAGCTAGAGCTGAACTTGGCAAGGGATGTAAAGAAAAACATCCTTTGCATCCTTTATTAATGCTGGTACATTAAAAAGCAAAGGAAGGTTAAAGAAAACGTACCCGCCCCGATAAGCAACAGTGAGGAACTTGTATCAACAGATGAGGAGAAGGCAGAAGTTCTCAACAACTTTTTTGCCTCAGTCTTCACTGGCAACCCCTTTCCTCCTAGCTCTCATGTTGATGGCACACAAGTTGGAGACCAAGGTGACAGAGTCCCTCCCACTGTAAGTGAAGACAAGGTACGTGATCAAGTCAGGAGCCTGAAGATATACAAGTCCATGGGACCTGAGGAGATACATCCCAGAGTCCTGAAGGAAATGGCTGATGTAGTTGCCAAACCACTTTCCATGACATTTGAAAAATCATGGCAGTCAAGTGAAGTCCCTGTGGACTGGAAGAAGGGAAACATCACACCCATTTTTAAAAAGGGTAGAAAGGAGGACCCCGTGAACTACCGACCCGTCAGCCTCCCCTCCGTGCCTGGGAAGATCATGGAACAGATCCTTCCAGATGCCACGTTTGGGCACATGGAGGACAGGGAGGTGATTCAGGACAGCCAACATGGCTTTACTAGGGGCAGGTCCTGCCTGACTAACCTAGTGGCCTTCTATGACAGAGTGACTAGGTCAGTAGATAAGGGACGACCCCTGGATGTGATCTAGCTGGACTTCTGTAAGGCCTTTGACACAGTCCCCTACAACATCCTGCTTGCCAAATTGGAGGGGTAAGGATTGATGGGTGGACTGTTCAGTGGATAAGGAACTGGCTGAATAGTTGCATCCAGACGGTATTACTCAATGGCTCGAAGTCCAGATGGAGAGCGGTGACAAGTGGTGTCCCTCAAGGGTCCGTGCTGGGACCAATACTTACATCTTTAAGCTTAACATCTTTATCAGTGATATAGACAGAAGGATTAAGGGCACCGTCAGCAAGTTTGCAGACAACACCAAGCTGTGTGGTGTTGTCAATACACCAGAGGGACGGGATGTCATCCAGAAGGACCTGGACAGGCTGGAGAGGTTGGCCCAGGTGAACCTCATGAGGTCCAACAAGAGCAAGTGCAAGGTTCTGCACCTGGACTGGAACAATCCTCACCATCAATACAGACTAGGGGATGAGGTATTAGAAAGCATCCCTGAGGAAAGGGTGCTGGTGGACAAGAAGCTGGACACAAGCAGGCAGTGTGCACTTGCAGCCCAGAAGGCCAATCACATCCTGGGATGCATCAAAAGACGCATTGCTAACAGGTCCAGAGAGGTGATTCTGCCACTTTACTCTGCTCTGGTGAGACCTCACCTGGAGTATTGTGTGCAGGTCTGGAGCCCTCAATATAGGAAGGACATGGACCTGATGGAGCGGGTCCAGAGGAGGACCACGAGGATGATCAGGTGGTTGGAGCACCTCTGCTATGAGGACAGGTTGAGGGAGCTGGGGTTGTTCAGCCTGGAGAAGAGGAGGCTCCAGGGAGACCTAACAGCAGCCTTCCAGTACCTGAAGGGGGCCTACAGGAAGGCTGGGGAGAGCCTGTTTGCAAAGGCCTGTAGTGATAGGACGAGGGGCAATGGCTTTAAGTTGGAGGGGAGCAGAATTAGATTGGAGATTAGGAGAAAGTTCTTTACTGTGAGGGTGGTGGAGCACTGGAACAGGTTGCCCAGGGAGGTGGTTGAGGCCCCATCCCTGGAGATATTCAAGGAGAGGCTCGACGAGGCCCTGGGCAACCTGGTCTAGTTGGGGGTGTCCCTGCTGACTGCGGGGAGATCGGACTAGATGACCTTTGGAGGTCTCTTCCAGCCTGGACAATTCTATGATTCTATAATTCTATGAAATATCTTTGAAAGAAAACCTGATAATTAATATGCAGTATATTTCACTTTACAGAATCTTAGAATTCTGAAATTTTATCAGTATATAATTTCCCTGAAAACAGTGATACAGACAGCTAATTACAGCAGGATGACCATTAGAAGATAAATATCTATTTCATAGTTTCTCCTGAGATCCGTATGTATTTTGATGAATCACAGAGTCCTTGTTTAGACAGCAAAGACTGACTGTTACCATATGCCAGCCAACTAGTATTTTTCAAAATATAGTGTGAATGCTAATATTTGCAATATTGGCCAAATAAAAGCCAAGGTTTTAAAATAGGCAATTTATTTTAAAAAACCCTATTTAAAATAATGACTTAAATATCTAATTTAGATTCAATAGAGAAATAATTCATTGTTCTGAGGTAGTTGCCAAACATCCCTAGATCATCCCTGCAGAGAGGAAGGTGCTTCTGAAGATCCAGAGCTTACCTGAGTTGAATAATGCACATTTTATCTTCTGCCCTCTTTCCATCTCCCTACACCACACACAGTTCAAAAGAAAGAGTGGAGAATGATGTAATCCAGGTTAATGCAGGTTAATGCATGTATTATGTCAAGGAGTCTGGTACCTGTGTCACCTGTTCCTTGGGGAAATGCTGTAATTGCTAGATTTCTGTGCAATTTATTGTGCACCGACACGTCCAGTGATGTCACTATTCATTAATGCTGGGAACACCATTAGCATTTTTTTAGGAGAACCTAAGTTCATCCAAATGCTAACAGCAACAAAGCTGTAGTCAGCATGTAGATGATCATCATCTCAGAACAAGTGTTTCTGAACACTTGTGAGGTTCAGTTTATACACCCACAGAATTTGAGGCTTGGAAGTGGATTAAGGAATCTGTAATGGCTAATCCGCAATAAAGACATGAAAAGGTTCTTGCAGCCAAGTTGTTGGTGACGTTTTTTTTCCTACTCTTTAATTATTGGTAGGATTTATGTGGATTGAATCTGTTTTAATTTACATTTAATAACACTTAAATTTCATATTTGTTGAGACTTTCATATTGTTAAATTCTACCGATCTCATGTTAGGTTAATGTACTGTAACTATTCTTATTTGTCTCTTAAATTCTACTCTACTCTGTATAGTAACCAGTAGTCTGTATTAGCTCTTGAGCCTCATAGCCCTTTTGTGGTTTTCAGTAACACTCACTTTCATGTACTCTCACCACTGTAACTTCTTTCACAGTCACTCATATCTCCTTGTTGTTTAAAAGGGGAAAGAGGAGGAAACAGGGGAAAAAAAAAAGCTAATTTAATGGAAATTGAGATATATAGAGTACTGTTATCTCAGTCTGTGATATGACTCCATATTTGGAAAGATAGGGAGTATTTTAAAATAGTCAAAAATAAAATGCAGTTTTGTTATTTTTTAATTGAAAAGAGATCAAACTATTTAATCTATATTTTATATACATACATTGCAAGTGCTTATGGCTGTGTTAATGTGTGGGAGTATGTGTGTTTATATATGTATATATATATTCATGAGAGGTGCCAAGTTTCTTTGGTGAACAAAAACTATTTCTAGTAATAAATAAAGACGGGAATAGAAGGAATCTATTGAGAAGGTGGTGAACATGGAAAGATTGTTGTTGAGGTCTAAAAATGTATAAAACTGATTATGACATAAATTTTTCACTAGAAGAGTGGAGGGGAACACACTATTAGGCTTTAAAGACATGCAAGGTGTTAATTTAGCTTCTAAAGGGAATTTTTCATTATATATAGGAGGCACTATACAGAAGCGCATCTGCTTTTTGTTTATACACTACACTCGTATTAATAACGGCGTTAAGACCTCCATTTGCTTGGTGCATCGGGTTTTAAATCTCACAGGGGCAGAGATATCAAGCTGATGGCATAAGTGGGGGAAAGTAAAAGTTAAAAAAAAAAAGAAGTTCACAACATGTGTTACGTATCTAAAAGAGGAAAAATATGAGGCTGATTTCATAATGCTGTGGCACAGAGGAGGCCATCTTAGAATTTATTCCTTCCTTCAATATTGTCTTGAACTGGTATTTTATATATAAACCTTTCATCTGTGTATGTGATATTTTTTGTTGGTAAATCTCTCTCTCCCACTGCCTCTCTCAGACTTACTTCATTGCTATATCTGATTTCACACATAGAAGTAACAGAGCAGCTGGGATACAGGGAGAGAAACACCGAGTTCCTTGGACAGCAGGATGCCTGCCCCTTAAGAAATGTGGCAATTACTATGCCATTGTGTAACTGACAAAGTTATGTGTCACTCAGTGAATCCTTGATAGTTGATGTGTAGAAAATTGTTGTTCTGTAATACAGATTTGAATGTTTTATTCTGATGAAATATTTCACACTAAAAGCAACAATTTTTAATCAATTAATTCACACTCCTCCAAAGATATGTAATAATTTTCAGGAGAAAACATCTATTTACGACTTGGCTGTACTAGGCTGCTTTTACATTACTTACGTGTAAAACTCAACTCTCAGATTTCCTATTGTTTTTAAACTACTAGAGTGTAGTGCTGGCAAAATACCTCAATTTCAACAGAAAACTGACAGATCACTGAACATGTATTTGCTTACCTCAGGTCCATGTTCTTTAGGGTGAGTTCAGAGTTTCACACCAGCATATTTCCCAAATCCATGTCAATATCATCTTACTTTTCAATCAAAAAATGTCAAAACCTGGCATAAACAGAAGCAATGCATTTACTGGATTTACCTTAGCTGAAACACACAACATACGTGTGTGTTTCATACATAACACACAAATTTGTTTCAAAAACTTTATGATGGCAGGCTCTAAACATAATTATTGAAAAACTCTTGCCAAGAAAAAATCCTTGTTCAGGAAAGAAATTAACATATTCTCATATTCAATCACATACTTATATTCTAACGTACCTGACCTAAGCTTTTGTGTATTTTTTCCTGTCATGGCTTTGTGCTTATTATTAGAACCAATATTTAATCTTGGATTACAGCAATGGATTTTCATGCATCATGTGCTGTTTTGTGTCAAAAATGTGAAAGTGTACCCATACCAAGACCATGCTACCAATCTTCACATAATTAACAGAGTGCAACCTAGATGGTATAGAACAGAAATTGAGCTACAAGGCTGGTTAGTTTTATATACCATTTAGTTTCTCCATCTTGTGGTGTTTCAACGTCAAAACTAGATCAAGTTTCAGGCACTATATGGGAGTTACCCTTGAGCTACTACCCTTTTAGGCTTCTCATTCCATCGGTAAACTTAACTACTTAAGGAAGGAAAAAGCATAGAATTATGAAGATCAGTGACCAACAGAGCATGTGTTCCACTTTTATTACTAATCATGCACAGACATGAGAAGAATGCAACACATGCCAGTATTACTCAATCTGTTCAGAAAGAAAAAGAAAAAATAATTCTTTATTAAAAACACCTTTGTTGATCCTTCACTCATTAGAGCTGTTTCCTTAGTGCTGCCCAACATTCAGATAAAGACAAACAATTTTAGAATGCATATTTTATTATTGATGAAGAAGGTAAGATAATTGTGAAGTTGGTTTCCAGGACTATAAGCACATTACACCTCAAGAACCTTGACTAGAAGTCCACTCCTTTTCAATTTTTCAGGTTCTTTGACACAACACTCTATAAATTTATACTAAGCTAGGAGCGATAAAAGCAATTTCAATTGCTGTCTGTTAAGCCTATTTAAGTACTCCTCAAGTAATGCTACTTCTTGCCAGGAAGAACTTTGAAGTACTTTTAAGCTAATCTTTGGCTCCTAGAAGATTATTCATTAAGCTATATAACATCCATTTAAGTTTAAGGTTGTCTGCAAGGTAACACTTACAATGGTCTTACGTTAATAATTTGAAAATATGTCAGTGAAATTATGCAATATTTAATAGTGTAAACTGAATTATTAATGATTTTTATTCAACATAACAGCTCCTTGCACCACACGTAGAAATTAAATATTTAAACATTAAAAAAAACAAACGAAACGAAACGAAACGAAACGAAACGAAACGAAACGAAACGAAACGAAACGAAACGAAACGAAACGAAAAGAAAAGAAAAGAAAAGAAAAGAAAAGAAAAGAAAAGAAAAGAAAAGAAAAGAAAAGAAAAGAAAAAAACCAGAAAAACCCATACAAAGAAACTTTCCCAGAGGTAAAAAAATGTTTCATTCTTATAAATATAAAGTTAAATTGAAGGTGGATGAACAACTTTGTGGCTGTTATGAAGAGTCCTATAAATTATAAACAAGATAAAATCCTTATGGAGTCTGTATACTGTTAAAGAAGAAAAATTTGCTTCATTGCAAAGAAAACTCTGCTTATCTTGTTTGAAGTTCTGATTTTTCTTCTCTTTATTTATGTTTCCCCTGGCATAGCTCAAATATATAAGGTGGAACTCAGGCACTTAAATACAGAATTACATTCCAGAAAATCTCTGTGAAAATGAGCAGCCCTTGTTTGACTTTGAAGTCCTCCAGGATCAAGACTTATGCTTCTGTGCCTGTGCAGAACTTCCGTGTTTTGAATATTTCAAATCCTTTTTCTCTCCTAAATCATAGTGAGCTGTAGTGATTCAATATTCAGTTCATCTCCTTGTATACACACACACCGAGGAAGAATTATGACTAATCATACTTATAGACTCTTGCTTTTAAAACAGCTGCCAGTGACTCCTGCTCTTTTTATGAAATAGTTTCATGGACTGAATATTCACTTATAGAATGAGAAACCTGAAAGAGTCTAAATTTGCATAACATTATTTCATAATCATGAGCCTGTGAACTTTTCTGGGATTATGTCACTCTTCATTTCTGTTGTAGCTATGAAACATTCAGAAAAAAATTCAAAATACATCATGCCAAAAAAAAGCACAGAGAAAAGGACCTGGGTCTTTAATGTGGGAACTAAGCCTACAAGCAGCAAAGAGCAGGTCCTGACTTTCAGTTACTGCTTCCAGGACACTTAATATATTTTGATTTACTTTCTATGCCTATAATTAGTATCATGCAGAATATAATTTATTTCCTTACATATTTCTATAAATTTCACTGTGCCAACATCTCCATCTCAACATCTACTAAGTCTGTCCAGTGTATTACTAGGTATTTTCTATGTCCACTTAAAGAGAGAGAGCTATAGGATTCTCCAGTAGAAATTTATTTCCTGACTGTACCAGATACACAGGTTCACATCCAGAAAAGGTCATTGGATACATCTGGCACTTCAGTCCATGTGAAAAAGAACTAGTTCACGCTCTGAGAAATAATTTTGGTACACTCATGCAGCTGATACCATGGGACCATACAGAAATATGTACTTACTAGCAAGAATGCATAGTTTCTTAGTCATAAACAGGGCTGGTCATGAGACAGAACCTAAGTGTCCAGCTCTCTCAAAAGAGAAACATTTCTGGGTTTGTGTATAACTACAGTTTCATAGTCCTAGGCCTTGGATTCATTGTGACAATTCAAAAAGCAGATAATTACACTGTTGCCTCTGTAGCTAATGGGAAAAAACAAACATTTCCAGAGATCAATTGGACCCATACGAGATTATCCTAGGTAAAGAATATTAAAATAAAATTGAATACTTAGTTTAGGTGGTTATTTTGAAAGTATTTAAATTCAGAATTTTTAATACAAATGAACTAAACCATTTTCATGGATAATTACAGATTTCCCCTGTTATTTATACTTTTCACTAAATGTTGGAGTCATATATTCTCTGAGGTTTAAGTAGTTCCATCTGGCAGAACAGATAGTGATGATAATTTTATTTTATTTCATTGCTTTAGTTTTCACATTTCTGACATATTACTCTTGGATTTTGATTTTCAGAAGTGCACCACTTGCATAACCTATCCTGAAACTGCCTTTAGGACCAAATTGCTGATTTGGGTTCCTATTAGCATCTTAAATCAATAATTATTAAGACATTATATCTGTAACTACAGATAATTTCTTTACATGTAAGCATACCTCTTCCCCCTAACTGTGAACTTTAAAGTCCAGGCTAGATGTGCCTGACTAATGATCATTGCTAAAACAACTGTATGATTCTGAGGCTGAGAATGCTGGTAGTGCATTTTGCAACTAAGATGATTTAATGAAGGAGATAACTACAGGCTTGAGTCCATGATTTTCAAGTGTTTGACTGATTACATTGTTGACTATCCTGAGAGGCTTCAACAAAGTGTATTTAGAAGGGATTATTTCCTTTTCTAAAGCAACAAATATTGGAAGGCTGTAAACATCACTCACCTGATAAAAAATTTGATTCCAGAAATTCAGTTACTTTAGTAATACAGGTTATTTTAGTAGCACTGAGCTCTAAAATTCCATTAAATCTTTATGCTGGATATTTTTCAAATCCAAGAAAAGACATTTTCTGATCCACACCTACATATTTAAATCTGTTAGATCAAGACAGAAGCTGAAAGCCTTTAAGTACCCAACTGACCAGAAGAAGATTAAACCTAAAGGTCAAGTTAATTGCAAGCAAGTTAATTATGAAGTTTAGAACATAATTTATTATCTTTATTTAGTCATAATCTCCCTTTTTCAGGCTGAAGACAAGATGCAAAGAGCTGTAGAAACTTGTTAGGCTCAAAAAACCACAAAGTTCTATACTCATAAAAAGTATTTATAATAGCGTTGCTGAAAAATATTAATATATAATGACTATTAAATGGATTAGAATAAATTTTCCATAGAAAATCCCATTAGAACTTTATTTAATTTAATAGTATCTGGAAAAACAAAGCAAACAAAAAAACTAACCAAAACATAACTCTGCAAAGCCAAATTTTAGAAATTATAATGGGAAGTTTGGTGCTCATTCCATAGAGATTGCGACTCCTCCGTAATACAATACTGACTTCCCATTTAATTAAAACTTACTGTTAAGTTGCTGCATTTTTTACTGAATTTGGCATGCTGACATAGAACTCCTGACAACATAAGCAATGATCGTATTTTATATAGGAAAACTGAAATCTCCTTAGAGTGTGCTATTGTATACTGAAATGGGATTGTTTCAAACAATCAGACTGTGGGGATGCTGAACCATTTGGCTCATCTCATATCTGCTTCAGCATTAGTCTGTGCTTTCTGCTCAAATCCTTACTGTGAGCCAAATGATTGCTGTGTGAGGTCCAAGCACAAAGATTTTCTCTTCAGGACACTTCAGCTGCTGATCCAGCACAGAGGAGTTGTTTCCTTTTCTTGCCTTACAGGCACACTGATCCCAGAGAGGAGCTGAGAGGGAGCTGGTCCATGTTAAATAAAGAGTTCACATAAGCATGTGTGCCAAACACAAACAAAACCAGTAACCTCTTCATGCTCCCTCCATAGCAAGGCCTTTCCCATTGCAAACTCATCTGGTGGGCAGGTCTGGCAATGGTAGGCAGTGATGAAGTCAAAGCAAAGGTCTGCAGCACCCATCAATCATAAATGTATAAATTAAGACACAATTATTATTAGTGTGCCTCGAAACAAATTGTAGGCATACTAAAATAGTAGAGCTAACAACAGCATTTAGGTGCTTTGGTAACATCATGATGGCAGGACCAAACGTAATGTATAAGCATTTCACATGTATACATAAGCAATGTGACCACCAGAGAGACAAAGGAAGATGTTTGTATTTACATATAGCAGACACTCAAGTAACAAAAACTACCACGCAGATAAGCACAAGAGACTGCAAGACAAGCAAGACATCCTGCCAACTACACAGGAAGGATGACTGGTAAAATCTAAAGGAAGACAGGCAATTTCAGGAGCAAATAATCTGTCTTTTCTGTGAGGGGAGGCAATAGAATAACTCTTTAAAAAAACTTAGAGAAGGAAGTAAAACTGAGAGAAGATAATCCCATGTGGGTTCTAACTTCTTTTGCCAATGAGCTCTCAAGCCTAATGATCACAGCCTGAGTGACTAAGAGCCATGAGGGACTGAAGCCAGCTCCATGAGATTGCATCTGCACAGATAGTTTAGAATGTGATTGTTAAAGACTAAAAATTTTGTATATGTATCAGTGATGATTAATAACAAATGAGAATTAACCATTAGCACAAAGTATATTGTTAATTGTGGAATTCAGTAAGATTTTCTTAGAATTTTAAAACTGTCCTGATTTGCCAGTTTCCCATGAGAGTACTCTCTAATTCTCTGATACGTAGATATAAATATATATACACAAAATCACAAAAATGGAATAATTATAATATCAATTTGTTAATTATGAAGTATCTTTATCTGTCTTTGTTTGCTATAACCTATATCTGTTCTGAGAAACTCCTGCATTTCAAGCATGTCAAACAGTTCACAAGCAGCAAAAATTCCATTTAAGTTCTCCCTTCTCTCTGAAACAGGGAAAATATATCAAGAGGATAAAGAAGAAGAAGAAGAGGAAGCAGAAGAAGAAGAAGAAAGAAGAAAAGAGATACTACTAAAGGGGAAAGGATGTGTAATTTTAAGCATACTTTGATACCTACTCTTTTTCCAATTCTTCAATCATAGAATTGTAGAATAGTTTGGGTTGGAAGGGACCTTTAAAGGTCATCTAGTCATCTTATTGCAAGTCCCCTCTGCAATAAGCAGGGACATTTTCAACCAGATCAGGTTGCTCAGAGCCTCATCCAACGTGACCTTGAATGCTTCCAGGGATGGGGTATTCTTCCTTTCGACTATCTCAGCTCCTGATTGAAATCAATACTGCTTTATTTAAAACTGCTATATTAAAACCAGTTTCATTTAAAGCTGCTGTATTTAAGCTTATCACTATATAGTTGAAAGTCCTTATCATTTCCATCTCACTGACTCTAAAAAAGAAAAAAATTCTTTAAGCTTATCACATTTTATATAGTTGAAAGTCCTTGTTATTTCCATCTCACTGATTCTAAAAACGCAAAAAATTCTTTAATTCCACTGGCAGACATCTGGAAACAGAACTGTATGTAGATCAAACACCTGCTGACAAACACTTGCTATTAGAGCTGCAACCAATAATTTGACCAGTGCTTCCTTTCCATCCCTTATAGTTTCTTGGTAATCAACAGTTTTCTCATATCTCCCAAGATTTATTAATTTTCTTGTCAGAGATATGTGCTATATAAACTTTGAATAATGTAGATTCCAAAAAATAAATTTTGATAAATAATTATCAGTCTTCCCTATGGTGATGTCTGATCCCTACAGCATAAGAGATTTATATTCATATTAGGGTTTTATATTGATTTCCAAAATGACAGTCTGGTATTTGTCACTAGTCACAGAAAATCAAAACTAAAGATGCTACAGCTTGGGTTGCAAGAAAAGGCAGGAATATTTGTGCTTGTGTTGATGTTTTCCCTGAAAGGTGCAAGACTGAATTTATCAAAAGCTGTGTCTTGGCCAAGTCCAGAGACATAATTGAGGAGGAATGTTTAGAGAATATAATTTGCTGCTTTCCTTCCAGTTCTGTAAAGGTAGAACAAGGTGCTAATCATACATAAGGTGTTAACACCAACAACTATTTTACAGAGTCCCATGTGAGTTTGTGAAAAATCAGCCCTGAAGTTTTCCCTGAAAATTATTATTCAGCTATAAATATAATTTTAGGTGACAGCCTCCTGACTGCCAAAGGCTATCAGATGAGCATCAGCTGCATCCAGATTCCCATGCCAGTTCAGAATTACCTAACCACTAGCGCTTAGCTGTAAACCTCTAGTGGAACTGGCTGCTTGCCTGTTTGCAGTCCCAATGAGGAATTTGTGCTCATAAATGCAAATGCTAGCTCGTACAATTTGCTGGCATTAACACTGTATGGAAACACCCAGCAAAACTGGTTCCAGAGCACAATAGGTGAGATGCAGGGAATTATCATCTGACTCAGCTTCCTCTCTGCCCTGCCTCGTCTATGCAGAGATAACTTGGGGGGAGCTGTAAAGCGGCTCAGGGTTGTCTCAAGATTGCGCCACGATAAGAACGGAAACCAAATGGCCCTTAACAAACAAAATGCCCTGAGTCCCATCCCACCACTATTTCCCTGACTTTGAGTGCTAGACATCATAAATTGGCAACAGAGACTCAGCTATCACACCACCAGAGGTAAATATCCCGGACAGTGTAATCCACTCAGGTATAATCTTGCACCCCCACCAAATCAGGAAATATAAACCGCAAGGTTTGGGGAGAAAAATGGGGAATCTTCCAATGATACAGCTGGCCTGTAGGAGATTCGTCCCCCACTTGTCCAGGACGCTGTACAGGGTAACATCCCAGGGACTGAGCAACCTTACCTGAGAGAGAGGGTATGTGATTAAGAAACATGAGCCAGCAGTGTGCCCAGGTGGCCAAGAAGGCCAACGGCATCCTGGCCTGTATCAGGAATAGTGCGGCCAGCAGGAGTAGGGAAGTCATCATGCCTCTGTACTCAGCACTGGTGAGGCCTCACCTTGAGTGCTGTGTTCAGTTTTGGGCCTCTCACTACAGGAAGGACATTGAAATGCTGGAGTGTGTCCACAGCAGAGCCACCAAGCTGGTGAGGGGTCTAGAGTGCAAGTCATATGAGGAGAGGCTGAGGGAACTGGGTATGGTTAGTTTGGAGAAGAGGAGGCTGAGGGGAGATCTCATTGCCCTCTACAACTACCTGAAAGGAGGTTGTAGAGAGGTGGGTGTTGGCCTCTTCTCCCAAGGGAATAATGACAGGACCAGAGGAAATGGTCTGAAGTTGCAGCAGGGGAGGGTTAGATTAGATATTAGGAAGAATTACTTTCCTGAGAGAGGGGTCAGGCTCTGGAACAGCCTGCCCAGGGAGGTGGTTAAGTCATCATCCCTGAAGGTATTTAAGAAACGTGTAAACATGGCTCTTCAGAGCATGCTCTAGTGCCCAAGATTATTGGTTTGTGGGTGGGTGTGATCCGGTGGGGTGTTATGGTTTTTGTTTGGTTTTTTTTGTTTGGTTTTTCGTGGTGGTGGTGGTGATTTTTTTTCAGGATGGACTGGATGATCTCAGAGGTCCCTTCCAACCATGGTGATTCTGTGATTCTGTGAAACATACGTATGGTATATGGCATGCTATTAAGATTGTGATTGGTACACTCTTTTAAGGTATTAATATCTAGCGCTCTCATGGTTTGTATTGTTACTTTTTGGGATCACTTTAGGTTGCAATAGTGTATTACGCTAATTTCTTTTAAATTGCAATAGTGTAATCGCCATTATACACATAGAACTTACAATAGTGACGTATTGGACCTGTGAGTGAAGTCCAAATAAACTGTTAATTTGAACATCTCAGTGAAGTCCTTTTCCTCATTTTGTGACAAGCACCTTCACCCTCCTTTCAGTCAGAAATTTCATAGTCATGCTGAGTTCTGAAAGTAAAAGCCTGTACTTCTGAATTTCTACGTAATTGTTGGACAGATAAGCTTATCTCCTTGATGATGTGTCCAATTGTGAAGGTCTGGCAATTTCTTAAGTACTGCCTCCAAATCGACTGCATTGCCAAAAGAGGCCATGGCTGGAGAATGCCTGCAGCATTTTAAAACAAGTAGTTACAGAATTTGGGAAAATGTTGTTTCATAGATGTGAAATGAGAGGACTATTGAACCAGACCTTTAAGCTGTCTATTTTCACTTCTACTTATAATTAGTGGGGAGAGATAGACACCTTTAGGTAATGAATCACCTCAGCCTAAGGCAGATGTTGAAAATAACTCTGATGACTTGCAACCTTAAATTTTCTATTGCTTTTCACTGACTTTAAAAGGACATAGATACAGTCTTCTACACCATGATGAATCCCATTGGTGCAGCCACAAGTCTTTCCTAGGATGCTGCTGAGTGGCCGTCTGGTCTTTCCAATATAGAATTTTAGCCAGCCTCTGGAAGCTGTGTACTGGAGATTGTTACAAAGCCATCACAATCCCAGTTTATTTATGCAATGAATTCCAGTGGGAATTTTAGAGCTTGATGTACTCTAGTCTAATTTATAAACCAATCAGAACATTTATTAATCTCTTAATTTGCATTTTTTGTGACCATTAGCTTTATTTAATTAGATTCACTGTGAAAAAAAAAAAACAAAACATAAACTAATCTTACTGTTGCCTGCTCTCATTGGGAGATCACTTTACACTTTATTTAGTGCTGTCAAAAAACATTCTGCTAATAAACTTCTGGTATGACTTGGTACCAAAAACTGTTCAAGCTCCCAAATATAAACAGTCCTCTGTCTTCATTTCATTTAATATTCTTTTCTGACATCTTAATTTAAATATTACATATCTAATGTTTTCTGGGTAATGGTCCATACTCAAGGCAGAGACATCAAAATTTTGTCTTTTGTTAAAAGGTGGATTTACGTGCTCAAAGGCAATTTTGGTAAGTTATTTCATGCAGTCAGTCAGCACTTAAAGCAAAGGAATGGTATGAAATTTCACAGATATCTTCTTTTAAATGCAAAATAAATGACATTTCATAATATTGATTAGCCCCAGGAAAATACATGCAAAACCAGAATATTATTCTCTGTCCCCCTAGAGTCTTTAAACTAGCTACAGAAGAAACTTGTTTTGAAAAGTTACATGGATGCTAACTGAATTCTGATCCACTGATTTACTGTATATCTATAGGGCTTATCATGATTTTTGAAGCCAATGAGGTAGTTTTGAACTAATTTATTTTAATATATTGAGTTTTTAAAACAGATAACAAGTTACTTTATCTATCTGATGCAATAGCTACTCACACAGAAAGTACAGATAATAGAAATAGAACAGGAAACAGTACATTTCAAGGTATTAACAAGATGGGAAAAATGTAAAAAAGCAAGAATTTGAATCAAATATCAGTAGCACCTGCAATAGTATTCCTTATGAGAACAGCTACCTCTGTCTCACTGTTTTTCCTTTGGCTTCCAGTTACCTTCTTGCAACACCCGTAAGTGCTGACAGTACCGAGGCTGCTACTTTCCTTTTTCCCTGTTTGATACTATCTATGCAATCTGAAGGATCTATTGAAACGTGGGATGAGGTCTCAGATCACCTCACAGGGAGAGTAAGAAAATGTAGATGCACTTCAACAAGTGCAGGGTATGATTCTGTATGCATGCTGTGAAGCTCTTTGTGTGTCTCAGACTCAGGTCTCCGAAAAACATTCACTGCTTTGGAACCTAAGGAATCATTAGTGCAAAAGAGCTTTTCTTCTGTTTCCCTTAGGCTTCGCTCTTGCAGACTGCACATTCCTTCTCTTCTACCTTTATTGGCTTGCTGAAGTCCCAGTCTACCCAAGAAATGTCCACTTCTCCTTAACCCTGTCAGGAAACTTAGCAAACTTTGCTATGTCTGTCAGCAAAGTACATCTTCATTCTGACAGAGAACATCTCTCTCAAGGGAACCTCTTCTTCATCCATTTGAGTTTGTGGTGCACCTGTAGGTAATGTATATAAAAAATTCTATGAAGATACTACAGTGGTGCAAAGTTTGTTTATTTTTCTCACAGAAACTTCACCCTTGCAAAATAATTATTGGAAATTTTTTTTTCTGAAGTTAGAATATTTTTATGTGCATTCCCATCTCTGTAAATGAAGTTTATTTGTACTGCATTTTTCCACTGCTGTCTGATACATTATTTGAATACCTGCCTCTGCAGTATTTCCTTACGCTTTTGGTACAGAGACAGAAGAGAAATGGGAGCTACCAAAGCCTCCCAGTTAACATTACTGGGTTTTGGTCATTAATATATGGAAAAAAAAATAGAAATGACTGTACCTTTTGTCATTCTCTAATAAAAACATCCCAAACTATGGCAGGTTTCTAGGTTTTTTTCCATCTGACCACCAGATCTTTGTCAATACGTGACTTCTGATTTCCTCCCATCATACCACTTGGGTTGGTTGACATCACTGAATACTCTATGCTACCTTTCCACACATCTTCTTCCAAAAAAGCAGAAGTATCTTAAGTGTTCTGATATATATCTAAGTACTTAGTATATACATAATATATAAACCCTCTTAAATTAGAGCTTGAGATGAGGATTAATTACCATCTACTTTTGCTACTCATTTTTTGTCCTTAACATCTTTAACTTGAAGGAGGATGAACAACACATGTTAAAGATATCTTCTTAGAAAAAGCACAAGTAACCATACCTTTACATATATTCTCTTTCTCTAATATTATCATCTTTATCCCAGCATACTCCTTATGCATAGTTGTCTTCCACATTAATCTCCTTGACTTCAGGAGAGTAGACTTTGTCCTCTTGAGAGACTTGCTTGGCAGAATAACATGAGAAAAAAGCATTGGAGGGGCGAGGGGCCCAAGGAAGCCGGTTAGTATTCAAGGGCCACCTCCTCCAAGCTCAGGATCTTCATGCCATTTTGGAAGAATGGAAAAATGCATAGATAGGAAGGAACTGAAGAAAGCAAAGGGATTAGAGTCAAGGGAAAGTGAACAATTTATCTTTATTGCATTTCTCTTTTTTATTTTAAATAATCATAATTAAGTTTAAGTCTGAAAATGAACACGAATACTATTCCACATCGAAGTCCTCCCCTTTTCTTTCTGTTTCTGGGTTCAATAAAAATAAATGTCTGGGATTTTTTCTTTGTCTGTTTGAACAAGTAACGGAAAAGAGAAAAATATCCTGTCCAGAATATGAGGTACAGGAGAAATTAACAAAACTTTTGAATTTAATAATGTAAAAAGAATATTAAATACAAACTCAGTTTTAAGGCAATATGTTTCTAGGAATAACTGTATTTATAAAAATGTATACATTTATAAAATGTATATTTTATATTTATATTTTATAATTATAAAATATTATAAATTTGTAAAAATGTGATCTTAATGTAAGACTTTGGTTGTCTATGGCCAACGTTTGGACTAAAGCAGTCATGAGGAAAGATATATGAGGATGGGGAGGACTTTTTGTTGGAATTGTGTTGAAAACAGGGTCAGTAACTGAGGAAAATAGGCACATTTCAGACCAGAATTCCCTTCCTATCTTCTACTTCAAGGAAAACTATACTGTTCATTTTTGGGGGGGTTGTTTTCCTTCTAATATTTTCATCTAAATATCAAAACTATATTGTTAGTGCATGAATAAAGCAAAAAGAACTTCTCTGCCTACTCTTTTGATATACTAAAAAAAAGCAACCCTGAAATCTGTAAAGTTTCCAAAATGAACATTCTTAATGGAACTTCAGGCTGTGTATCTCTACAACTACTAACACACTGGAAGTCTCAGACACATGGCCAAGCTATGGGGATGAGAATATGAACATTCAAGGATGCATTGGTTTTCAATGACTGTAGAGTGAGTTACACATCAGCTCAGAGAACTGTAAAGGCTCAAACAGTAATAAAAATACTGTTTTGCATGCAAAAAAACCATGGCAAAATCTTAATGGTAAGCTGCTTGCACTTCTTCCTTTGTAGTAAGGATCACAGAAAATTCCTGAACAAACAGAAATAACTCCTGAAGTATTCTAAAAAATATTCTAAAAAACCTGTACATTATATATTATTTAAGTGTCCTTATTATGGAAGTTTAAAATAATTTAAACTTTGTCAATAATATTATCTTCAATAGATATTAAGAAGGAATAAGGAATGGAGGTATCTGTGTCTCCTCTGCCAAGACCCTGTTAATCAACCCTCCTCAGACCCACACCCCAGATGTTACCAGAAGACTGGAAAGGAACAAAATGGATATGTAGACATAAAAGCACATGGCCTATGCCTATCCTATGAGATTAGAAAAGGTCTGGGAAAGTTTTCTTGCCCTGATGATAAACAGAGCAGTCCACCCTTGTATGTGTTATTAAACTTGCCTAGCAACCAAAATGGACTACTTCTAAAGTTGGCATGAGAAATAATTCCTGGCTAGTGCTAACTCCCTATCTTGTCTGGAAAGTGCCTTGGAGAAGACTGATTGTCCCAATGCAATTCCATGCCAGGGACAGGTAAAATACTCCTGTTCAATTAAAAAACAGAGTATACTCCAACAAAGGTATGCCAGTGTCCAGGAATAACCCCATCACTGTTTGGTTTAGTAGTATAGACTCAACAGAAGATGGTGAAAATAATGGAAAAGCTAAAGCTAACATAGCCACTCAAAAAAATCTCTGCTTGCCTAACAACTGCTACCATGTTGAACCAGATAATCCTAGTCTTTTTTAATAGTAGCTGACTGAAGCCAGTCTATACTTCCAAAAATTAAAAAGTCCCATCTAGTCAAAATAATTCCCAAGGCTGACTGCGGAAACTGATGGGCTGGATTCGAGTGAGTAGGAACAGCATCTTCATTTCTTTTTAAACTTTTTTATTTCTTTTTCTTTCCAGCAAAACTTCTAAACTCGGCAAAGATTATCTTTTACATTTTTTAATCTTTCCTCAGTTTCCAGGAATAAAGTGCCTACCTGCTTCCACCTGATCATCTCCAGTAGTCTGCTTAATGCCCAGAAACATCTTTATATTCCCCCTATCCACAGCTTGGAGCATGGGAGTCCATTAAAAGTAATAATACCAAGGCAAAGGTTTGGTGTTTATGGATTTACCATATCATTGAGTAGATATTTAGTGGGAACAGCAAATTATTTATTTGTACCCAGAAAACTAAGCCTTAGCTAGATTGTCTTTGATCTCTTGTGGCATTGTTCTCATCTCCTACGGATGTTCTGGCAAGAAAGTCCTTCTGAAATTTCTTTGTAGACTGTGGGCTGATCATGCAGGAATTGAAATGGTCATGCCAGGCATATTCTTTGCATGTTCTAATGAGTTTTGCTCTCTTCCTCAGGCCAGCTGGCTGAGCAAGCTTTAGAAAATGTACAGGAGCTAAAGCCAAAAAACCGCACAGATTAATAAAGAAATAGCTGCACCTCAAACCAGATGTATCTTATGGGTTTATATGGCTTCAAAAAGCTGTAAAGACGTCTAGTGAATATCAAGACCAAAAGTGATACTAGGGAACTTGCATTATATAAATACTGCATAGCTTCTCTCCTTTCTCAGTAGCATTTCATGCAAATAAAATTGAAGACTTTCTAGGCCAACTTTCTAGTTGGCCTAGCAGAGCTCTGGCTAGGTGTGAAGCAGAGCTGCAGTTTACTCTCAGTTCCTTCATCTTGAGCCAAGAGTTGTGGCTGTAGTATGATAACCAGTAGACCGAATAAAAGGACTGGATTTGATTATGTTTGCTACTAACAGGTGTGGGAAGGATGTAAGAAAGAACACTAGGATTTTTTCCAAAGCACATTGGATGTTTAAATTGGCCGTATCTTATTCTTTTCAAATATAAAACCTTTTTGCTGTTGTTGAGTGTAAAAAAATTTCATTGGTTTCACATATAAAAATTGCTGTCAAATGTACTGCTGCAAAGTCAGCCCATTTTTAACAGCTCTCAGAAGCTATCTGACCCACTGAAAGGCTAAAGCAAAGAAAGAAGACTTCAAGAAGACTTCTGTGCTACACTAGAGTGGGATGTAGTCCTAAAGAATTTATGCTGAGAACATTTTCACATAGATGGTCATTTAGTGCCCGCTCCAGCTAGGTACATATCTCTACCACAGCATAAAGATATGTAATCTTTCTTTACTGTGGTAAACACAAACATATTTTGCCTAGTCCTTGAAAGTGTCTTAGAAACAAAGACTGTCTTAGAGCACCAGCATATGTCCATAGAAACAGAATGAACAATAGTAAAGCTACTAACACTTTAAATGCCTTAAAATACTCCACCCCAATCTGTGGGCTGCCTGTTGCCCCCACCTTCACTGAAAATGATCCCTTTTTAGAGCCAGTAAAGTATGTAGACATGAAATTCTATTCTACCAGTGGCACAACATAAAATCAAGAAAATTGAGAGCTTCTCATACTCAAGTGCTCTGTGGGGTTGCTTTGTCAGGCTACATACCCTTTTTCCACTCTAACACTCTGGTCTGTCATTTGACTTTCTCAGGACAATCATGGGTCTTTGACTCAGCCTAAATGGACTGCCTCAAGGTATGTAGCAGGAGAGTACAGAGTTGGTGGGTAGTTCAGCCTGCATGGACTTCTCCTGACCACTTAGAAAATGTAAGAGAATGTAGCTGATCTGGAACAGTTACCTCCAAAAACTATACACAGCACTCCAGTATCACAGTTAACTTTTCTCTTAAGATGGCTGTTACATCTATTTCTTTGTTAGGATACAAAACTCAGTATGCAGGCAAAATGCATTTCTTTATATGCACACAATAACATACAAACATATAATGATACCAGTACCACTGTTAAATGTATGAGTACCGTCAGGGTATAGTGCAGGCTGGCTACTCCCTGGGGGCTGCATGCTCAGCAGATGCTTGGGCCAGCAGGGCAGGTGCTCCCAGCAGGGTGGCAGGGCAGGCACAGGAAGCCAGCCAGGGGCAGCTCCCAGACCAGACCACGGAGCACATTTGAGGTGAGAAGTCAAGGTCAGAAGTCAGGGTGCAGATCAATGAAGTGCATGGGTAGACAGAGATGTGACTGCAACACAGCTGAATTGCAGCTGAGGCAGGGGCTGAGGGTGATAGTCTCTGCTTAGAAGCAGCTCCTAAGGAAAATAAACCCTTGCTGAGGCTCCTAGCTTTAATCACAACAGCACTACACAAGGTCACTGGCTATACTATGTGTAAATTGGTTTTACTACAAGCATTCATGCCCCACGGATTGCATGAATGTTCTCAGAGCCCTCACACAAATCTCTTAAGGTGTGTCCTCACACTGTACAAAGATCTGGATTCAAAATGTTACAAAATGTCCTGCTTTCACTTGGAGCATGCATGTAGTCTGCTGGTTTCCAGGCCAGACCTAGTATCCCTGGGGATTGCTGTAGAGCCTGAGGGATGCCGGAGACATCAAACCACCACTAAAAAGGATTGGAGTCAAGCCACCACTGAGAGGCCCAGGAGGACAGAAGAAAGCAATCAATAAGGTCTTCAAGGCTTGCCTAGGATGTTAGCTGAGAGTATCAGGGGCCAGACTAGAGAAGGGATAACCAAATAATCTTCTCAGAAGCTTTCTCACTTTGGATGGGATAGCATTTCCCATGATCAGCTAACATTCTGGTTAGGCTTAGCACCAGGGGTACACTAAAACTACATTAGGGTAGTAGTGAAAGAAGCAGGAAGACTGCAGCTACACGTCAACTGGGGTTGAAATGAAGTTGATCAATGAAACTGAGGATTTCCACAATATGATCCTTTTTGTAAATTTTCATCTCTTTGTGCCATAGGGTCTCCTGTGAGTAGCTACATTCAGGGAAAGGAGCAAAATTAGAGTTTGCCTAAGGATGAGGAGAGGAGAAAGACCACTGCTACATTTGTGCTGGTAATGAATTGGGGATTCCAGAAGCAATTGTGGGATCGCAATATAATGATCTTCTCATGAACTTGTTATCCTTCAAAGGAACGGTGTCTTTTCAAAGTCCAGGGTTTGGGTTAGAGCTAATACTATCGTAAGAAGCAGAATTACACTTGTTTAATACTGAAAGAAGGAGGAAGTCCTCCTATTTAGATTGTACCATTCCAACTTAGATAAAAGAGTAGTGTGGGAGATGACAGCAAAAGCTTTGTTAAAAACAAAGTAAATGATTTCCAGTCCTCTTTCCTCATCCAAAAATCTAGCCATTTTATCAGAAAAGGCAATCAGATTAATCAGCCGTGGTTCATCCTCTGTAAATCCATGATGACTGTTCCCAGTTACCCTCTTTCATGTACCCAGAAATGCATTACCAGAGGACTCTGTCCATGATTGACCCAGTGAGTGAAGGATGTGGTTCCCTGGCTTGACCTGGTAGACTTCCTTAAGAATTATTGTAGTGTATCATTTTAATTTATCCAGTTGTCAGGAACTGTCCCCAAACTCTAGGATCTTTAAAAGATGACCTTTCAAGGATATTGACCAACTCACAATGTCCTTGGGTGCAGCCCACTACTGAAGATCAAAGTCTCTCAAGTAATACCTGATCTAGTCCCCATCCATTGTTGGTAGCTCTTCTCCCCCTTGCAGCTCTTCACGGAGAGAAACAACTCTGCAGACACCAAGGTCAGAGAAGGAAGGGAGAGGAGGTATTCCAGGCACTGGAGCAAGTAGTTCCCTGCAGGCTGTGGAGGGACCACAATAGTGCAGATGGGTATTTCCTCAAGGAACTGCTGTGCATGGAAAGACTATGGCGGATCAAATTCTCCTGACAGAAACTTTGTGGCCCATGGAGGATCCATGAGTGAACAGTTTTTTTCCTGAGGGTTTCAGCTCATGGAGAGGACCTATAATGGAGCAGGTGAAAAATGTGAGGAGGAAGGAACAGCAGAGAGGAACTGCTATGGACTAACCATAACCCTTATTTCCCACTCCCCCTGCTTCTCTCAGACACAGGGAGGTAGAAGAGTCTGAAGTGAAGGAATGAAGATGAGCATGGAAGAAGGAGGAGGTGTTCTCTCAATTTGCTCATCACTATCTAAATCTATTTTAATGGAAAAAATGATATTGAATTCCCCAAGTTGAGTTTCTTTTGCCTGTGACTGTAAGTGATCTCCCTGTCCTTGTGTTGACGAAAAAGCTTTTTCACCTTATTCCCTACCATCATCCTCTTGAGGAGTAGGAGTGAGAAAGTGTCTTGGTGAGCATCTGGCAGCAGTCAGGGTCATAGGATCATAGAAGCATAGAATCATAGATCACAGAATCATAGAATCATATAATAGTTTGGGATGGAAGGCACCTTTAAAGACCACCCTAAGGGCTAGTCTTCACAATGCTCACCTCAGGGCCTAATACAGCTTGAGATAACTGCCAGGAGCATTGAGGGCAGGCCTGATTTGTGAGACCCACACCTACTACCTAAATACGTGTAGTAATCCTACAAGAAGCCTACATATTTCTCATTCACTCAATTGTTGAGTGCAACATTATAATCAGTGAATCAGAGGCCTTCCCTGAGACATGTCTGAGCTGCTGGACAAAACATTACACAGATCTTTGGAGTCACCAGGATCCCAAGGTCATCACAAAGACTCTGCAGTACAATCCCTGCCCCCAAGTGTAGGGAAAATTTCTTTGATGGGCTAGAAAATAGTTCTCTATCACTGACCTCTTGGACTCTAGTCACTGTGACTTTGTGGTTCCCAGTTTGTTTGCCCTGTGCTTGGAGTATTCTCACTGTATTTCCCACAGTTTTCTCTGATAAGTCACGATCACAATGAATTCTATAATTTTATCCTAAATTGGGAAAGTTCTGCAGAAGAGTAGCTTCTGTCCACTAGTTGCCTCTGTCTTTTCAGAGATCCTTTTTAGACTTTTGCTACATACCTCTTCTCTGCCACACCCTTCCCCTGCCTCATGTAGCTCTTAAGGAGACTTAATGGCATGGTTTACTCTCAAGTGATATCTCAAAACCACCTTTACACAGATGTGTTCTGATCATTCCACTTCCTTGCTTTCTTTTTTTATGCTGTCAAGCTATAAATCAGGAGGACCTCTGAGCATCAGAAAAGACTCTAGTGGGTGAGCTGGTACTGTGACCTGATTTCTGTGACTGACCAGAACTATACCCTGGCAAATCTTCCATGAAATGGTGGCCACAAGCATTTTAATGTTCATTCTTGCTGTAGTGGAGACCTTGGTACATACATATACTGATCCTTCTTCCAGCATGTCATAATGAGGTTCTGACTGCCCTTTGTCCCTCACCTGTCTGTTTACATTTAAGGTCCCAGAAGCTTCACGTCTCCTTTTCAATCTCCTTCTGACCTAGATCAATTTAGCCATTCACAGGTACACATACAGGACATATGGTAAAAAGACTTGCTTTCATTGTCTTGTTCAATCACATCTCTGGAAAAAGCACCATGAAGTAAAGTCAAGAAGCTTCCTGGACACCTTCAGAGAACATCTCCCCATTAGGAGTACTTGCAGGTGATCACAGTACTTCTCCTGTCCTTTCTTTTGTTATTTGTAACTCTACTCCTCATTCTCCAAATTTATTTTTTCTTTCTTCTTCACCATACTATTATTTTCTGCATGGTTTATTATTATAAATAACACACACACCTAGAATCATAGAATCATATGGGGTTAGAAAGGACCTCTGGAGATCATCTAGTCTCGCTGTACGGCAGCACAGCCTTCTCGGGTGTCAGCGACACCTCCCAGTTTTGTGTCATCAGCAAACTTGCTGAGGGCACATTCCATCCCTTCGTCCAGGTCATTGATGAATATATTGAAGAGGACTGGACCTGCCCTGATGCCCCTCCACCTATCCTTCCAGGGAGCTTTGACTTGGAAGTTTCCCACATATTAATTGGTATCCTTACCTTTTAGTACACACTAGTCTTCAGAAACAGGCTCCAGAAAGAGAATTCTCAGAAACAGTGATATCTCTGTGGTATCTGACAGATACATGTCATGGTAGATGACGGGAACTAAAACAATTTAAAAAATCCTGGTCTCTTCCATCGTCATATAGCTTAAACCTAATTTTACAGTATTTACTTTTAAACAGGGGTGTCACTGTGAAAATATGCTGTCAGAGAAACACCCAACTGGTACATTTATAATGCTAAAATAGTATCCATTCAAAATTATTTTTAAAAAGAGAGATGGGCAAATAGAACAAAAGGACCATTTTGAAATTTATGTTTCTTGACATTTATTTTCTGCGTAAAATGTTCTTGACCTTTTCATCTATGTTTGAAAATCTAGGTCTAAAGATTTTATATTATTTCCTGTGCACAGAGAGTCAAACACATGTACTGAGAAGAAAAACAAAATTAAATTACAGTTTTATGTTTTGGTGTACCCAAAAATTTGTTTCTTCAAGTATAGAAACGTGACACATTGTGGTTTATTGCAATACTAACTAGAGTATTGCATATGAGGAGAGGCTGAGGGAACTGGGCCTGTTTAGTTTGGAGAAGAGGAGGCTGAGGGGAGACCTCATTGCCCTCTACAACTCCCTGAAAGGAGGTTGTAGAGAGGTGGGTGTTGGCCTCTTCTCCCAAGGGAATCATGACAGGACCAGAGGAAATGGTCTGAAGTTGCAGCAGGGGAGGTTTAGATTAGATATTAGGAAGAATTACTTTCCTGAGAGAGTAAAGTTCAGGCTCTGGAACAGCCTGCCCAGGGAGGTGGTGGAGTCACCATCCCTGGAGGTTTTTAAGAAACGTGTAGACATGGCTCTTCAGGGCATGCTCTAGTTCCCAAGATTATTGGTTTGTGGGTGGGTGTGATCTGGTGGGGTGTTGTGTTTTTTGTTTTGTTATGGTTTTTTTTATTTATTTGTTTTGTTTTGGTTTGGTTTTGTTTTTTTTTTTTTAAGGTTGGACTCAATGATCTCAAAGGACAAGAGGAAATGGCCTTAATTTGCGCCAGGGGAGGTTTAGATTGGATATTAGGAAAAATTTCTTCATGGAAAGGGTTATCCAGAATTGGAATGGGCTGCCCAGGTAACGGTTGAGGCATCATCCCTGGAGGTGTTCAAAAGATGATCCCCAGGAATATGGTTTAGTGATTTTTTTATTGCTTGTTTCTTACATATTTTTTTGTCAGAGTTAGGTTGATGTTTGGACTAGATGATCTTTAAGATCCCTTCCAACCTAGACAATTCTATGATTCTATGATTCTGTGATTCTGTGATTCTGATTCATTTTTCTGCCAGGTATTGTCGTGCTAGCTCTATCTTGGTTTTGAGCAAAAAACTAAGCTACAAAGTGGAAGAGTAACATTATCAAATTTTACGTGGTTTTTTTTTTCATCATAACTACATTTGAAACTGCCAACGCTTTACCTGGAAGTTTTTTCCAAGCGCCCCTAACAACATATATTTTGTCTGTAGCAGTATTCAGTATTGTGGTTCAATAATGTAGTTCAAGAACAGTTATTAACTTTGACAAATTAAAATTTGTTTCTAACTACTGTACTGTGTTAAAAGTAGCATAAAGTTTAATCAGATGCACATGGGTAAAGTAAGACACACAAAGTTAAAGTAAAATGTAACCCTGTACGTCATTTCTTCTTTAGCAGTAAATTGAAGATTCATTCATTCCCTTCTATTCTGTATTGCATAAGTAGATGGATTACTTGGAAATGGAATATCTTGGGTTGTTGAGATGTAGTTTGCTTGTGCAGTTGAGGAATTACAATCAAGGAAAGAAAGAAAAAATGATTGACATGAATACAACTCATTATTCTGTTGAGAACTTGTTTTGACACATCAGTCAATGTAAATCATCAGTGTTACAATGGCATTGATTACAATTTTCTTCTCTTTGATCACATCAGAAATTCCTTGTCAAGATAACATATAACATCTATTTTCTAGCAGATTGTAACTGTTTTCATAACGTGGTTCACCTTCGCCCACTGAAACCTGCAGCGTATGAAGGCACAGACCCCGGTCGGTGATGCAACCAGAATCATTTATTACAACAAACACGCAGTTCATATAGTACTAATGTATCTTCTTTCCCAACCTACATGCCCTTGCAACCCCCAACTGCCAGACAGGTGGAATTGCCCTCAATCATTGGGGCTCCCAGGCATTGTTTATGGGTCATATGATTGCTCACGGGCTGTCTCCTGTTAACATACATCTCCCCCTTTTTTGTTTGATATACATAAATGTTTTAATATATCAGATAATGATTACATGTATATTACATCCTAATGATTACACTGACCCTATAGTATTAAAACTACTATAAACTATAAAACTACTATTAACTATACTGTTAAACTTATTGATTTCTGTAACTCTCTCATATAATGTGATTAGTTTACTTCCATTCAAATTCAACGCTATGGCTGGTTTCTACATCCACTTTTTTTCTAACATCATGCTTTGCAAGTACAGTGTGCATTTGAGCATACATGACTTGATTTATGCTTTTGTAACACAGGAAAACAAACATGGCAAACATAACATAATCATCAAAACAACTACCAGGCCTATGACAACAAAACCAACAATACAGAAAAGAAACAGAAAAGATTCCTTGCTCTGTCGTTTCTGATGGTTGTTCGTGACGCTCAGCTTCTAGATACAGTCGAACGTATCGTGCTGGGATCCACTTGGGACCATTTCCTGTGGAAACACAAGCGTATCCTCACCCGCAATTTAATAACAGCATAGGGCCTTCTCACTGTCCAGTGGCCGTATCACGAATATGGACCATTGGCCATGTTTTGAACATTGGGAAACTCTGAAGTGTCAATTCACTCGTCTTTTATCACTATTGTCTCTGTTAAGAAAATTTAAAACAAAGGTGGCTTTCCATAGTCTTTCCTGTGGTGGATCTCCCAGACTCCCCCTTTTTTTTGTTTTGTTATGGTTTTTTTTATTTATTTGTTTTGTTTTGGTTTGGTTTTGTTGTTTTTTTTTTAAGGTTGGACTCAATGATCTCAAAGGACAAGAGGAAATGGCCTTAATTTGCGCCAGGGGAGGTTTAGATTGGATATTAGGAAAAATTTCTTCATGGAAAGGGTTATCCAGAATTGGAATGGGCTGCCCAGGTAACGGTTGAGGCATCATCCCTGGAGGTGTTCAAAAGATGATCCCCAGGAATATGGTTTAGTGATTTTTTTATTGCTTGTTTCTTACATATTTTTTTGTCAGAGTTAGGTTGATGTTTGGACTAGATGATCTTTAAGATCCCTTCCAACCTAGACAATTCTATGATTCTATGATTCTGTGATTCTGTGATTCTGATTCATTTTTCTGCCAGGTATTGTCGTGCTAGCTCTATCTTGGTTTTGAGCAAAAAACTAAGCTACAAAGTGGAAGAGTAACATTATCAAATTTTACGTGGTTTTTTTTTTCATCATAACTACATTTGAAACTGCCAACGCTTTACCTGGAAGTTTTTTCCAAGCGCCCCTAACAACATATATTTTGTCTGTAGCAGTATTCAGTATTGTGGTTCAATAATGTAGTTCAAGAACAGTTATTAACTTTGACAAATTAAAATTTGTTTCTAACTACTGTACTGTGTTAAAAGTAGCATAAAGTTTAATCAGATGCACATGGGTAAAGTAAGACACACAAAGTTAAAGTAAAATGTAACCCTGTACGTCATTTCTTCTTTAGCAGTAAATTGAAGATTCATTCATTCCCTTCTATTCTGTATTGCATAAGTAGATGGATTACTTGGAAATGGAATATCTTGGGTTGTTGAGATGTAGTTTGCTTGTGCAGTTGAGGAATTACAATCAAGGAAAGAAAGAAAAAATGATTGACATGAATACAACTCATTATTCTGTTGAGAACTTGTTTTGACACATCAGTCAATGTAAATCATCAGTGTTACAATGGCATTGATTACAATTTTCTTCTCTTTGATCACATCAGAAATTCCTTGTCAAGATAACATATAACATCTATTTTCTAGCAGATTGTAACTGTTTTCATAACGTGGTTCACCTTCGCCCACTGAAACCTGCAGCGTATGAAGGCACAGACCCCGGTCGGTGATGCAACCAGAATCATTTATTACAACAAACACGCAGTTCATATAGTACTAATGTATCTTCTTTCCCAACCTACATGCCCTTGCAACCCCCAACTGCCAGACAGGTGGAATTGCCCTCAATCATTGGGGCTCCCAGGCATTGTTTATGGGTCATATGATTGCTCACGGGCTGTCTCCTGTTAACATACATCTCCCCCTTTTTTGTTTGATATACATAAATGTTTTAATATATCAGATAATGATTACATGTATATTACATCCTAATGATTACACTGACCCTATAGTATTAAAACTACTATAAACTATAAAACTACTATTAACTATACTGTTAAACTTATTGATTTCTGTAACTCTCTCATATAATGTGATTAGTTTACTTCCATTCAAATTCAACGCTATGGCTGGTTTCTACATCCACTTTTTTTCTAACATCATGCTTTGCAAGTACAGTGTGCATTTGAGCATACATGACTTGATTTATGCTTTTGTAACACAGGAAAACAAACATGGCAAACATAACATAATCATCAAAACAACTACCAGGCCTATGACAACAAAACCAACAATACAGAAAAGAAACAGAAAAGATTCCTTGCTCTGTCGTTTCTGATGGTTGTTCGTGACGCTCAGCTTCTAGATACAGTCGAACGTATCGTGCTGGGATCCACTTGGGACCATTTCCTGTGGAAACACAAGCGTATCCTCACCCGCAATTTAATAACAGCATAGGGCCTTCTCACTGTCCAGTGGCCGTATCACGAATATGGACCATTGGCCATGTTTTGAACATTGGGAAACTCTGAAGTGTCAATTCACTCGTCTTTTATCACTATTGTCTCTGTTAAGAAAATTTAAAACAAAGGTGGCTTTCCATAGTCTTTCCTGTGGTGGATCTCCCAGACTCCCCCTTTTTTGTTTAATTAGCAATTGCTTTAGCATTTGATGGGCACGCTCAACAATCGCCTGCCCTGTTGGGGAGTGTGGAATTCCAGTGATGTGGCGAATGCCCCATTCCTGTAAAAAAGTGTGGTTTTAGATACATACACAGGGCCATCGTCTGTCTTGATGGTTTCTGGTATACCCATAGCAGTGATAGCTGCTAGTCAGTGTTGTCAGACATCTCGACTCTTTTCTCCTGTACGTGCAGTGGCAAAGATATAATTAGAAAAAGTATCAGCAGTGACATGTACATACTTTAGGCGACCAAATTCTCCAAAATGTGTGACATCTGTTTGCCAAATTTGCAGTGATGAGGTGCCATGTGGCTTAACTCCCAATTGTGGCAACGAGGCTATAGATCGGTATTCAGGGCATGTCAGGATAATATTATGTGCTTGGTCAGTGGTTAGCTGAAATTGCTTTTGCAGTGCCTTCCTATTTTGGTGGAAAATGTGAGAGCTGTGCTTGTTGAAATAATTGCGGTGTGGTGAGGGCAAGTGTGTCTTTGTCAGCAGCACGGTTGCCCTCGGCTAGGGGTGCTGGCAGAGAGGTGTGTGACTGTATATGCATGATATAATAGGGTAATTTAGGATAGGAAACATAATGCCATAACTTTTGAAGTTGTGCGAATAACGCTGGGTTGTTGACTTCCTTTAGGAAAGCGCCTTCTTTACAATGAACAATTCCTGAAACATATAAAGAATCAATTATGATATTGAGATTTACATCAGAAAAAAGCTGAAAAGCACACACAACAGCTGCAAGCTCAACAGCTTGGGGCGATCCATCGACACATTTTATATCTTGCTTCCAGAGATTGTCGGTGGATCACCAAAGAACTACCGCCTTGTGTGTTTTCCTGGAACCATCTGTGAATGCTGTAACTGCATTAGAGACATTGCAGTCAGGTAGGTGTCAGCTGTCTTTTAGAGTTCAAGTCAGGACTACCCTTTAACAATTGAAACAGGGGGTGTAGATCTTCTGTGGTGATACCTAGAAAAGGTCTGAGACAGTTGATGATTCCTAACAATTTCTGCAGATCATTCGGAGTCTTTATTTGTAACGCCAGCTGCAGTGCTTGTGGCTGGATGGTGTGAGTTGTAATTTTCCATCCTAGATATTTCCAGGGCAGTTCATGTTGGACCTTTTCCTTCGTCTATCTGCAAGCCTGCTCCTTGGACAGCAAGGCGGACTTGGCAGACGACTCTCTGCAGGTCTTTGTCTTTTTATAATGGGGCCAGTGGCCAGTTGTTCTTGTTCTAAGTCATGCAAATGCAGCAGTTTGTCCTTTTGAGCAGCCCCCACAGTGAGCTGTGTTGATAACAAATGCATCAGCTAAGAGACTCATTTTATATATCAGTGATGGAAGGGTTAGCATTCTTAATTGTTCGCGATACTTTATGACAGTCAGTACTAGCATTTTCAAACGCTAATTGTTTCATAAGAAGATCACCAGCTGCTCAGTTATCTACTTGTCCCTCTACTGCATTTTGGAGCATATCAAGGAATTTTATGGAGGGTTCTCCAGGCGCTTGTGTGGTAGCAGAAAAGGAAGCTTCTGGAGCGGCTGTATCAGGTACCCGTCTTATTACATGGAGTACAATTTCTTTTACCTAGTCAAAACACTGTCTGTCCATCTGGGCTTGCGTGTCGGGAGTAGCCTGAGGCCCCTCACCGACGAGCTCATTCGCACCAATATGATTTAAGTTGCCCATTAAGTTATCCAATGCTTTAGCAGTCGCGAGATCACAGTACTCAGTCATGAATACAGCATATTGCAGAGCCGACAAAATCATACACAACCACAGTTTCCAATCATGAGGAGTCATAACATATCTATCACCAATAAGCTAAAGGTATATGCCGATAGTCCTTTACCGATTTTCTCAATTCTTTTACCGCATCATAACGTAGAGATTCTCAGCAGGGCTTCGATAAGCCACAGGGAAAGCTTGTATCAATTCTGTCTCTCCCTTGGCTATGGCTTCTTTTCTACATTGTTCAAGAGCACCGTAAAACACAGCCTGAGTCGGTGCAACATCCCCAGCCACCCCTCTCAGTTCGTCATAGGGCGGTACAGATTTGGCTCCTTTCCAAGGTTCACAAAACCAGGGTCAAAAGGATGGTCCTCCCTGGAGACTGATTTTTCCACCACAGCGTTACAAGGAAGTGCCAGTGGTAGAGCAGAGGAGCGCTCTGGGTGTTCAGGGGGATCAGTTTTTGCCTCTTTTCTAATCTGTGTCAAGGCTTCTGACACTTGACACCACACTGGTAAATGTTTGGCAGCTGCTGTATCTGTTCCTGTGGCCGCATTCTAAGGTTTAGTTCCTGTCTTGTCCCACACACCCAAGTCAAAGGTGCCCATCGGTGGAAAGTCCCCTGACCCAGGGAGCAGAGGAGCGCTCTGGGTGTTCAGGGGGATCAGTTTTTGCCTCTTTTCTAATCTGTGTCAAGGCTTCTGACACTTGACACCACACTGGTAAATGTTTGGCAGCTGCTGTATCTGTTCCTGTGGCCGCATTCTAAGGTTTAGTTCCTGTCTTGTCCCACACACCCAAGTCAAAGGTGCCCATCGGTGGAAAGTCCCCTGACCCAGTCTAAGAAAGTTACTAAAAACAGGGTAGACGGATCGATTCTGAGTTTTTAAAATATATTGTAATACTTCGAGATTCATTTGCTGCTCTTTTGGCAGAGTGTCTCCCATAGTTGCCGATCGCTCAACTCTGTCCTGCAGAAAGGTGATGGGCCGGTGGTGAAGTCAGTCCTCGAGTCAATCCTTGGTTCAATCGGGCTACGCTACTGATCCAGATGTCTTTAGTCTCTTGATTCGTGGTCCCCATTGGGCGCCATTTGTAGCATATGAAGGCATGGACCCCAGTCGGAGGTGCAACCAGAATCATTTATTACAACAAACACGCAGCTTATATAGTACTAAGTATCTTCTTTCCCAACCAACACGCCCTTGCAACCCCCAACTGCCAGACAGGCGGAATTGCCATCAATCATTGGGGCTCCCAGGCATTGTTTATGGGTTGTTAGGGGCCTTCCCCTGCCAGTGCTCCTGCTTCTTCTATTCCTTCTTCTGGTCTCTGCCTCTCCCACAATCCTGTTAACCCACAGAAAACCATACAGACCACCTACTTCTGTTTGGGTTCTTGCTGTAGCTTACTACAAAGGAAAGTAAGAAAGATTTTATTTGTCTTTAAAGATCTTTTACTAATCTAATTTGAAATCTGGAAAGAAATGAATGCACAGAATAATCCAACATGCACTGATATGTTTATAGTAATGTAAAAACTCCAGTAATGGCGGGTCTGGGCCTGACATGGCTACTTTCTGACTTATGTGCCTATGTCAACACTGTTTAATGGTAAGGTAGTACCATAACTTTTCCTGTATTTCAACTAATGTGGTTTTATCAGAAGGTCTTAATTTCCAGTTTGTCTGGAAATATTCCTCAGAGAGACTGTTGTCTTGGATTGGGGGTGGAGCAGGGTCAACTTTCTGGTCAATGAGACAGGCTCTTGCTTCTACTTGTTCCTGTGGCAATCAGTGTCAGCTGACTTGGTTGTCTACCCCATGGAGGGTTTGCACCTTTGGGGAGAGGTGGGCAGATCAGGTGACCCAAACTGACCAATAGGGTATTCAATTCCATCTGCCATGCTCACTATAAAAGCTGAGGGAGCAAAGGGGTCAGATTGGCTGTTCTTCAGTGGTTGGTTATTTGGTGATATAGGTTCTTCAGTGGGTGTTTTCAATGTGTATGTGTAAGGAGGACCCTGTGAGTTTATGTACCTTTGATCCCCATCAGTGTGTTCCAGAATCCATTTCCCATTCACCACTGAGACCAGTCTGGAACTTTTCCAGTGCTTGCCAGTGACATTTCCCTGGGAACTTATTACAGTTTTGTATATATTTCTATTTTGTTATTTCATTTTTTATTATATATTATTATTAATAATTCATTAATGGAGTTCAGTTTTTTCTGAACTCATAAATATTTTTATCTCTCTCCTTCCTCGGATAAAATACGTTCTTTAGAATCTGAGCATGGGGAATTCAGTTAAATTTGATATGTTTTATAGCTCAGGTTATTGTACTTTGAGATTTTTTGTGATCTGTAGCACCTTGTAGCTGACCATCAGTGTTCCTGTCCATCTTCTAATTCCCCTAAAACCCATTAATCCTTTCAGGAAATGAGTAAGTATGTTCTCATGTTTCAGTGAAAGTTAAATACGTGAAAGGTTCAGTTGCACCTCAGGTAGCTCAGAATATGATTAAGTAGGAAATCTTCCTGAAGACAAGGACTAAAAGTTCAGTGTTATTCTTTTTGTACAGTCAAAACAAAGCAGATGAGTTCTGGATTTTCTTAAAAAAAAACAAATATAACACTATAATACCTTGGGAAAAGAACCTGATCTCAGTCATGTTTAGTGGACATATTTTTGCAATAATCTCTTGTGCAGCGTTGGTAGTCTACCTTAACGTGCATTATGGCACAATAAAAGTTGTATAGACCAACAGAATTTTGAGGACTCAATAGCCACACCATATTCATTTCTGGAGTTTTATTTAAGAAAAAGAAAATTAAAATATTGGCTCTAGTCTTAATACTCATCAACAAGTGGAGGCTCATCATACAGTTAATCCACTCTTGCTGAAAACTACTGCCTGCATCAAACTAAGTACTCACTAAATATCACAATTTGAAGATTCCCTTTAAAAGTATACTCAGGGTCTGAACCAAAATTATAAGATATTCTCACCTGTTTTCTTTATAAATCAGTAGTGTTTCCAGCTTTACTATATACAGATTATTGGGTAGTTTGGTAGATTCTTCTTGTTCTTTTTCTTTTCACAACCAAAGATTGCTTTTCACCACTTCAATAAATTTTGAAATAAAAAAATATTAAAAAAACAATTGTTTTTTCATGAGATAAGAACAAGTTTTTTGAGATCCTTTTCATAAGCAGAACAGAAATGCAAATTTAAAACTATCAAGATTACAAATATTACATCAGTAATTTGAAATCTAGGATGTCATCCAGAGAGATTTTGTGTAACATACTTGATCACTTACCTAATTTGTGTTATTTTGTTTTGAGCATATTCTGGTATAAGGAATTGCTTTTTTGGGTATTTTTGTAGTCTTATTCAATTGTACAACACTGGTTGAATTTTACACTCCACCATTTAATCTCTTCCGTTATTTTTCATTCAGATTATTATTCTGGGGAAAAGAAAATACACCCTGTACACAGACTGATTAAACAACCCATATGATCTAATTAATACAGAAATGCCTCATTTATAGAACAATTATAGTTGTCATGCATAACCAAAGTTTTTAATCCTATTTCTTGATGTTATACTGAAACTTCTACTGCACATTTAAATAACTGTGGGGAGAAGGTAGCTTTTCAAGAAGTCATCACTATCCTTGGTCTTATCTGGAATGATGCACCTGTGGTGATTGCTTCCGCCTCAGTCCTGGGTTATGTTTTCTATGACAGCCTGACTTCTTTTTCTCAGTTCCCTGATAGCGCTTGAAAGATGCACGATAGGCTCCTCTCTCTCCCCTTCTTGACTAACCACATGGGGACCAGAGGAAAAATAAATCCAGTAAACAGCTGGCATGTCTTGAAAAAGAGTCAGGATGTGAAGAGACCAGTCAGACTGAAAAAGTGAGACAAGCTGCAATGTTCCGCAGCCTGGTTTGTGACTCCTCAGATATTAAGATTTCAAGAATCTTTAAATACCTTGCACTATAAGTAAAGTGGATGTATTTCTTTCATAGAATCATAGAATTGTCTAGGTTGGAAAGGATCTTTAAGATAATCTAGTCCAACCATCAACCTAGCTCTGACAAAAACAAAAAACCACATCTCTAAACCATGTCACTAAGCACAATGTCAACCCATCTTTTGAATACTTCCAAGGACGCTGCTTCAGCCACTTCCCTGCGCAGCCAGTATTGCATAGCTATTATTCTTTGGTCACTGTTTACACGAAGGAAAGGTTTGTTTTTAATCTCTGCAGCAACTGCCTTGACTTAAAACAGAAATTACTCAAGTATTTGTCTATACATAGATGTCATGCTTCCATTCCTGTTATGTAGGTATACAGGCCAAACAGACCTATGCAAGTAAGAAATGGATGGACTGCTAATATTTGAAGAATTGCTTTAGTGTGAAAACAATAGAATACCATTAATTCCTGCATTTGGGAATCTTTAGAAAATTCACAGGCTAGTTTCTCCCCAACTAGCTTTACAATGATCCATTGCTGTGCTGTGCCTAAAGCAAGCAGCAGTCCTGGTACCCCAATCATGCAGGGCAAGGGATCAACTGAGAACACAGTGAAATCATGGAAAGGGGTGGGAAAAAAAAAAAGGTTAATGATGTGCATTGTGTTGAGCTGAGAGATGTCATTTTCTTCTTCAGAAGAATTTTATTTTTCATTCCACACATTTAATTCCAAACGTGCTGTCTTATGTTATCTGTAAAGCAGCTTTAATCTTTCTCTACCCTTCTTCAATCTTCCTCTGTCCTGCAATATTTATGCCCTAGTTAACCGTAGTGTTGTTTTCTGTTGTGCCTGAGAGAGAGGGAGAGCACAGTTCTTTATTTGACCTAATGTTTTCCTTGCTTTGCTTTTAAAATTTCTAAAATGAACAATTTTCTACCATAATTCAACAATGTTATTCTTTAACTTTGTGATACATTTACCAGCTCTTTGAACCATAAAAAAGCCTTATCATTATGGAGTAAAACAGAGTATATCTCAGACAACTAATTTGAACTAGCAGAACCCAGCACTATATTTATAGTCTTGCTCTGTATATCGATGCTGAAGCATCATTAGTAGTTCCTGCTACTTCTGGATTTGGCAATGTATACAACAGCAGTGAGGCAGTTACATAAAAAAAGTTTACTAAGACCTACCCAAGATCTGTGTTTACATACTAGCAGCATTAGCAAATAGTTTTGTGAAGCTGGGGTTTTTTTTGGAGAATTTTTCTCTGTCTTTACAATTAGTAAAATTCCCATAATTAAAATTATTAATTCTGTAGATGATCTTATTCCTACTTTATACAAATTATTTCTTCTCAAAATAGCATAAACCAGGTGGTTGACATCTGATGATACTTTTAGGTTTTGTTTTAAGAGATTATTCAGTAAATCAAAAGCTAAATCCACAAAACAATAAATAAATAAATAAAATTAGCTGTTCAATTAGACTCTCTATATAATGGGTTTGGGTCTCCATGCCATCAGACCTGTTTCTGGCAACTGTAATGCACCTGACATTTAGGGCACTTAAAATGGTATCAGATTGCTTTGTCACAGAGTAAGAAAAACCAATCCAATTGTCTTTAAAGTATCTTTGTTCTGTCTATTGAATTATCTTTTAAATTATTTTCCATTTGAAATCCCTCTTTGTTTAAGTATCAGATGTATTTATCTTCTTTCTGGCCATTTTCTCTTTTGGAGCTTTAGCAGCTTAGAGAAACTTCTTTCTGTGACATTCGATCAGCAATACAATAATGAAGCTTATGCTTCAAAAAATTATAGAGATGGAAAAGAAGGGAAGGTCTTTAACTCCTTTCTCCTTCAGATCACTGCTAGGCTTTTTTCCTTTCAGAGTCTTGAAGACGGCTCTTTCAAAACTAAATTTGACAGTCTTCCACTAGGGTTGTTTCTGTTCTTGAGAACAAAAGCTATGGGATAGCTTTACTACTCCCTTCAAAAACTAAATTGCTTGCTAAATTGCTTTCTAGGCATCAAGTCAAAATTCTTTTAGAGTTGAATTATGTGTAGAAAAGAAGCTTTCCTGAAAGTCATATGAGTGATGCAAGAGACTTCACAAAAAAGAATCAAATACAAGAGGGTGATGTATCCCTGAGGATTTAGTAGTTCTCGTTTCTCCCAGTCAGGAGCAAATCTTTCTACTTCTACAATAATAAATCGCATTTGGGAGTGTTCACTAACTGAACAATGAAAATAAGTTCTTATTGCTGTTCTAAAAAAAATATTTCCTGTTCTTGAGTTTGTATATGATGACTCATATTTACTGTAATGCCTATTCCAGATGTGAACCTAATTTACATAATGAATTAATAGCTTATTTGTGCATCTTGCACAAAGACTTAATTAACCCTTGTCTCCTCTTGCTTGCATAATGTAACAGTTCTTATCTAGCATTGTAAAAATAGCACACACAGTTTATTTTGTGCATGGAAAACACAGGAAATTTTTGAAGAACTTTGATAGAAAATGTTATTTGTACATTGGTTTCTTTGCATTCCAGATTCTTAAATTTGTAACTTTAGAGATAGATTTAAAGGTGTTGAAAATAATGAGATGAGAAATGTGGAGACAGCTTTCAAATCATACAAGCTTACTGGCCGAAGATAATCTACCTTGTACGTATTATGGCTGACATACGTCTAAATCCTGTGTCAACCAATCTGGTGACAAATCCAAATGAGCCATATTAAGATGTGGAAAAATCCTCAGTTTATAAACTCACTTGAAGGGTATATCAATCGTAAATCTTGATCAGCCTGTGCAAATGGACCACAAAAATACAAATCCTTCATCACATCTGAACATAATTATGCAGAAAGTACCATCTAGAAATAATGTTAACCAAACTAATCTTAGTATATGTCATTACTTTATCCTTACTTTGACTGTCTAGATGCTGCATCAATTCCTTGCTAATCATCTAGGGTCTTTCAGTAAAGAAGACAGGAGGTTTCAAAACTTAATTAATGTCTCCCATTTTAGATAACTATTTTATGATTATATTAGCCATTCTCTAGAGATACTATTTCCTTTAACTACAGAGCTAGCATATAAAAAAAAAATAGATTAGGCCCCATAAGGTATTTCAGATGGCCAAATTTAGGTGAAATTAATTTTGCCTCTTGTATATAAAATAAACATCAGAACATAAATAGAAAAAAGGCTAGAATGAAAAAATAGGTTTCACAATGAAAGGGGAGTCTATTGAAAACTATTGATTTTGGAAAGGCCAGGAGAGAAAACGAAAAAACAACCCACTAATAAAATAAATACATAATAATAATAAATATATAATTATCATAAAGGAAATAAAATAAAACCCCATAAATCTGCCATGGCTCATTTTTCCTAAGAATTAGACATAACTAATGCTGTCATAATTAATGCTTGGTGTAGAATAAAGTTTACTATTTAAAAGTAATTGTAATTCTTACAACTCCAATTGAAAGCTGTTGGACTGAAGTGGAAAATCTATGCAGAATGATTAATGAAAGAAGTGTATTTATTAGGCATATATGATGTGGAATATTCAACTGCTTCACACTCGTCTTCACAGTATTGCATTGTTAGTTTGGGAAATAAGCAGAGCGATAGTCAGTGTTAATGGCATTCAATCATATATATCATGCTGTAATTCTATTTCAAGTTGTAAAAAGTGAAGAAGTTCCCAAAAGTTCTGTATGATCAGGATCAATTTGGAAGAATGCCACTTAACAATGATTGATCTGCAGTTGGTTCTTGAGATAATACTACTAATTCTAAGAATAATTAAGACTTGTGAGTTCATTATAATGCTAAGAATAAAGTAGCCTGATACACTACAACTATACTGGAGCTAATATCCAACACTAGAGTGATAGCTATACTTAGCTTACATGACCCAGGCTAGAAAATAAAAGCATCTCAAGTTATGGATAGACATCCCCAAGTAGAACAATTTTAATTGTATGTATTGATTTTGAAAAAAAGATTCTGCATGTGAACACATTATGTATTTATTTTCAATAGCAATAATAATAATAATAGCAGAAGTGTAGCATAAGTCAACAAAAGTCTGAAGAGTTTTAACTGCATCAATAACCAAAATGAAAGAAAATGGTTTCACAAATATTGTTGAAATCTCTTAGAACTGTAACAGACTTATGACAATATAAATTGTTTCACCCTTATTTGGTCAACTTTTGCTTTCTATAAGGCCAAAGAATTTAATCAACTTTCTTCAATAGTTTTCAGATATACTACCCGAATGACCAAAACTTAGTTAGCTAAGGAAATGCTTCTTAATCATATGCTATTTGCTGTATAATTCATTCTCCGTTCTTACATTTACACATTCTGTATCCAGCATAGTTACCTAAACTCCTGTATGTCTTTATACTATCAAAAAACTTGGGTCTTAGTTCACTCTCAGAAACTTCCGCCAGTTCAGGGCAAGACAAGCCCAAATACCAGGAACAGTCTCATCAACATAATGCTTGTGACATTAATTGGCATTGGCAAAAATCATAATTACTGTGCTAAAAAATGGAAAAGGAACAAACAAAAATTAAAAATAAGAGGTGTTGAAAGATGAATTTTGACCTTGCTACCTCTGAAACACAGTTTAACTTCATAAGATGTTCCACACAACCACTCAAGATCTCTGAACAGGAATTAAATCTAAACATGAGCAAAAAAACCCAGAGACAAACCTACTTTTGCTCCCAAAATACAGTAATGATGGAAATGTCACATTACTTAACACCATAGTATTTTAAATTTAGTAGAAATTTCAGTCATGCCAAAAGTTGGTTCAGTTTATGTTAAATAGGGGAGGTCCTAGTCTAAGATCAAAATAGCAATCAAGTTGAGAAACTGATATTAAATCAGAAGGGTGAGGCTGGACCTCTGCTTCTAGATCAGCACAAGTTCTTACTTTTTTCAGAACTGCTGTGTCACAGTCAGTGTCACAGCAGGATATATGTTGGAGAAGTTTGTGGACTATCTCCCCACACCAGAGCAGGGGAACAGAATGAAGAAAATGAGCAGCAGAGATGAACTGTTATGAGCTGACTGCACCTCTCATTCCCTAACCACCTGCACTGATCAGGGGGAGAGGGCAGAAGAGTCAGAAGTGAATTCAAGCCTGTGAAAAACTGAGGAGTGGGGTGAAAGTGTTTTTAGTATTGTTTTTATTTCTTGCTATCCTACTTTGTTATTAATTGGCAATAAATTAAATTAAATTTCCCCAAATTAAGTCCATTTTGCCCATGACAGTAATGGGTGAGTAATCTCAATGTCCTTATCTCGACCCACAAGCTTTTTCATTGTATTTTCCCCCTTCTGTCCTGCTAGGGAGGGGGAGTCATAGAGTGGCTTGGTAGGCACCTGACAACCAGCCAAGGTAAAAGCACAATATTGTTTCCTTTCACTACCTATGAGTCTGGAGACTCAGTCATTTACTATGGGTTGCAGAAATCATATTTTGAAGCCTTCTTTGACTGTGACTGTTACGTAAATTATTGGCAATTCATGCTTCAGTTGCATTTCTAATTGAATTCTGTGCTGGTAAAGTCAGTTAAGCTTGGTTTGAAAAGGCCTAATACACGATGTCCTCCAGAAGATTTAAAAATGTAACTAATTTCCAGATCTGAAATTACTTCAGGGTAGGTGTAGATAGTTAAGTAGGTACCTCAGCAAAGGCAATTGTTCTAAGTCATACAATTTTAAGTAACAAAGTAAATACCAAAGTCTTAATCATCCTAGAAGCGTAGGAAGGATTTTTCTGAATTGTTTTATTGGAGTATGCTTCTGTATTCATTCTATGTAGTAGTACACTCATTTAAAAGTTTTATTTAACCTGGCTTTTACATACTAGTCATTTGAATTTTGTTTTTATTTTGGGGTTTGTTGCAGGCAGGGACCTTTTTATTTATATAATTAAATTTTAGACAAGTCTGCAATTCTGGATAAGGCTGTGGCTAGAACAGCTATTTAACGTGCACTTAAAGACCTTAGTGTTACCACCTCGATAATTTTCAAATGCTTGATATCATTAGTACTTGCTATTAATATTTTTAGTATTTCATTTCATAAAACTTTTTAGTTCAATACTGGAAATGATACTAATGAGACAATCTCCCAGTATATCTGCCTCATATATCTGACAATGCTGATCTGTAAAATAGGGCTATAGTATCTGTGTTATTTGATTATTGACTTGTTGCCATAATGTTATTACTTTTTATAACTTTGATGGAATAGTGTAGTGTGCAATGACCCTTTTGGAAACAGTTCAAAGTAGATTATATAATTTAACTATCCCTGGGCTAAAAAAAAAAAAATAAAAATCTATTCAGCCAGTATAAAATGTAAATTAGCAAAATTAGCATGTTTACATTAAAGGTTTGCAGCCACAGTATTCACTCAGACAGAAAGACAGAAAGCGTAGAATTAATCTCATTGTGAATTTTTACTGGGTATCTGTGTGACTTCTACAAAATGCTTATCTGGATATTACTGTAAAACAAATTCCACCAACTTTCATCTGAGCAAAAAAATCTATATTTGCAGTAAGCTTTAATTAAGTTGCTAAGATTTTAGGAAACCATTTTTTCTTTCTTTTTAATTTTCCGTATACACTCCACAAACCCCAGCAGAAAACAAGTGTTTATAAAGACAAATCCCCTGTGGAGTGTGTCAGCTGTCACACTCACAGGCTTCCCTTCCTTTTACGAGACCATAAACTGTTTTCTACTACAGAAAGCTTTGCTTACATGAATTTTAATCTATTTCCTGAAGGGGAATTTTGTAAAGGTTGTCAATTCTTCAGATATACATTAAAATTTCTTACAAGGGCTAAGTGGAGGATTAGGTCTGATCCTTCGGTTAGATTTCAGGGTTTTTTTTATTCATAACACAAAGAAATGCTTGTTCAGTACAAGAAAAAACATTTTGCTTTGTTGTTATAGGGACTGCTGTCAGAAAGTATAAAATGTCCATTGTAAAATTCAAGATGTTTCATAGTCCAGCTATTTTCTGGGTTGCAGTTGCAACTACACAGGAAGCAGTATTTTTAGAATATTGGCAATGAGTACTCACTAACTAATTCTGTTTCACAACTGACATTTATACTGTTTTGTGTTTCTCTCTAATCATTGTATATGTGAACTTAAAAAGAATACCCAAACAATTAATCAGTCCAGTAGTAAGAATTAAGAATGTGGCTTGTCCATGAATGAAGGTTAAATTTATTTTAAAACTTTATATATCATAAAACTACTTAAGTCATTATTCAGAGTAGATGGATAGCCTGTTAACTAGCAAACTAAACAAAGACTTGGTATATCTCTGATGATGTCTTTCCATCTTAAATGTCTTAGAAAGACCTTGGATGAAAGACTAAGTTCAGCTCACCTGACTCTGTCTACAGTATTGATGGCTGCATCTGAGATAGTCATCTAGAGTGCTATTATGTTCGGTGGACAGCAATAAGGGCTTCTACTGCACAATCCATTTTACCTTGCAGGAAATGAAAACAAATGAATGATTAATCTCAAAATTCCTGTTGCTCTCCACTGCGTATGAGTAGAGACTACAATGCAAATGTTTACACTATAGATGCTGAGACCTCAATGGCATGAATCTCACAGGTAGTTGTTTTACATTATATAGGATTTCACAATTTATGAATTTTAATGTAAAAAATTAAAAATAATGTGTGTGGTGAAAATATGATGAATGTCTAAAAAACGACCATTCAAAATTAACTTTTAGTGCTTAAGAAAAACAGCCTGGACTTGTACAGATATTTGAGAAGATGAGAGCAATCCTCAGCTAAAAAAAAAAAGAAAAAAAAAGAAAAAACAAGCAAAACTGATGAAGGCATTACGTAAATTCATGAAACCATGGCCATTCTTTGCAGTTCTGATGAGGTAGTATCTATAAGTCATATTAGAATGTAAAAAAAAAACAAAACCAACAAAAAACCCCAACAGACCATAATTTCAGGGATGATCATGAATATTGAATGGTCTGCACATGAGAAAAGACTAAGTATACTTTTTGCCTCTCAATGTCATGAAGAGTGATAGCTGAGGGTGAAATACAGTGGAGGAGTCTAGAAGCTTAGATCCTTGGGTGATCCAAAAGCTCCCTAGCTAGCTTCTTCCTAGATGAAACAATGGACTAACTTAAGAGCTGCTTATTGACTGAATTCCTAGCAGGCTGCACAATAAACCATTGACTAGTAGCTCATTTCACATGAGGTCTCCAGGTGCATATTTGGACAGTCCACATGATCCTTCCTGCTGTGCATAGACCAACTGGTAATTATTACTTGTATGCTTAACTGTGTTTAATTTCCCAGAAAATATGAGGAAAACCTAGTCACCCCAGAGACTGCTCTGACACTTTCTGCTGTACAATTGGTCAAACTGTACATATGTGATTTTAAACAATCAGTAGGAATTGTTCCTCAAAAATGCAGAACTGTCATGTAAGGCAGTATTTTAATATGCAATTAAGACAGAATGTGTTTTGTACGTATCTCAAGACAACTAGTAACAATGGGTCATGCATACACTCATAACTGGACCTGTTGGTTTTGGGGCTTTTTTAAAATGTACTCAGTCCCTGGCTGTGCAAAACTTATGATGCTGATTTATATTTAAAATACTGGGTTTAAGATGTTTTCTCCTTTATTTTATTGTTGTCTGGGAAAGTCAAAGTAGCATGATCTTTTCTGTCTCCTATAAAGTTCTGATACTCATTTGAACTTTTTTGTGTTCCCTGTAACCATGTTATCCAGTTCGATCTTTGCAGTGAAGAGAGATTCTTTGCTTCCCCCTTCTGTTTCATTTTTTTCTTATCATTCACTCTAGCTGAAGATTTTATAATAAGCTATGTGGGAAAGAACGCGTTGCAGTTGCTGTCTTTAGGATAACTATTAGGCTCTTTCCTTTCACCTTCAGGGACATGAATGTTTTTTGAAGTAGAGACCATTCAGGGTTTTATACTTGAGCAAATCACTACCTGCTCACTGAGATTTTCATCCTCAGTCTCCAATGCAAAAAAGGATTGAACATCTGTTTAACACATGAAGGAAATAGAAGTAAGCATAAAGTGAAGGCGGTATTTCTGAAAAGATGCCTTTCCACTCACTTACTCTGAGAAGTCAAAAGGAAAAGCTGATAGCTAGACAAGCTAAATATGCACCAGAAATCCTTATAAAGACAGAATCAAAGATCTTTAATAGAAGTAAACCTGCTCGTTCAGATCAAAGCCAGAGCCTAGGTTATTTTAAGGCCATATAACTTAGAGAGGAAGTATTTGGAACATATACTCTCACCATTTGAAAACTATATCCTTTTACCCTATTTGATTATGGTTATGCTCAGGTGTTTACTATCACAAAAGCCTTAATTGCTCTATATTTGGGTGAAGTCATATATAAGTATAAACTTCTGCAGTAATTTTCTTTCTAATATACTGAAGATCCAGTAAATGCTTAAATACTTTGGTATTTTTATATATATATATACTACAGGTGAGCAAAGCACTCAAAGTTATGTTTAGATTCCTGGAGACCTACTTTAGCTGCATTACAGTAACTGCATACGAGAACCTTAGACATATTTTTTTAATACTACTCGAAAGTGGAGTGAAAAACTTGGACATTGCAAGTTTATTGTTATTCACATCACTATTATTGTTCATATTATAAAGGAGGAGAGAACCCTAGTGTGTCAAATACTGCTTGAGCACTAGCTTATCAAAGTTCATGACCTAAAATATAATAATTTAAATGTATCTTTGAAATAATCTGCAAATAATCGCTAACTGCAATGAATTTCTCTCTGCCTCAAATTAAAGATTGTGCCTTCCTAGTCTGGATAGAGACATATAATTGTTTTAGATAAAACAATAGGAAAATAAAAAATCCAGTAAGCAAAACCAAACAAAAGAAAATGAAATCTTTTTGCTCTTTCTTCCCAGCAGTTTTTCAAGAAGAGAATAGAATCTGGTATAATGCAGTTTTTATTACCTATCTAAGTAGCCCTTTTATATAAACTCTTATAAACTATCATAAAAACTAAAATCACTTAACAGTGGAGGAAGGTAACTGAACCATATTTGACCCCCCTATGGATTCCCATTCATTTACATTACCCTCTCAGTTACCACAATTTCACTCAGATTTCCGTTTTTGCCCCTAAACTCTATAAACTTTACTGCTTCCTGTTAGTGTGTTTTCCAGCACAAATATTCCTATGGAACCCTCACTTCTTCTACTGATTCCCCACTTAAAAACAGCAGTCCTCAAAAGATGGATGCAGTTCCCCCACCACATAAATTTATTGTTCTACATAGAGGTGAATAATCATGCTGGCCTTTGATATTCAGATAGCAGAAGGAAGGAGGGATCCACTGACCTGACTAGAACAGGTCAGGTGAATCATTATTCGTTATGGTACCAACATGATGTAGCTGTCTGTCAATTAATGATATAACCATATATTCTCTGACTTTTGTGGTTTCATTAAGGCAAATCTGTCACGTGTGTTAGTCACTGCAGGAGCTGTTCTGTAGTTCATTTTCTCCTCTGTCAATCGCATGAGAGCAAGATAGGAGTGACATGGTAACTATGTCTTAAGTTAGCATTGAAATTTAACCTGTCAAGAGAATTGTAGCTGTAAATGCAGAGTCTACCTTAGAATCATAGTATAGTTTGGGTTGGATGGGACCTTTAAAGGTCATGTAGTCCAAGCCGCTAAAGATAAAGAAAACTTAAAGTTTTATTTTAAATCTTTACCTTAAATATAAAGAAAATTTAGTAGCTGGATACCGGTGACTGCCTTTGAAATATCATCTAGCAGACAATGGCAAGAGAGCTTGAAAAGTATTCAGTCAAGTTCTGTATTGAAAAGCATGAATAATTAGTCAAAATAAAACAAAGTGCTTAACTTTTTTAATCGGCTCCCTAGCAAAATCACCTTATAAGCTTCAATACAGATGATGCAAACACTGAATATGAGAAAAATTAGTCCTGGACATGACTTGAAGGAATGGACATGAGACAAGTACTATTTTAAAAAATCTCAGAGAGGAACTTTATTCTTCAAATTATTTTTTTGTTGTTGTTGAAATTTTCACCTCTCCCTGACAAAAAAACCAAAACCTAAACCATCACATAACATTCATTGTTAATTAATTTGACACAATTTATTAAATTATTTATGAGACTACTATGCAATACAGCTGTCACAGATCAACCTGAGCCTGAAAATATAATGAAAAGTCAATAGTTTCATACCTTCCTCATAAAGCTGCACTTTTCTGTGTCTGCTGACAACTGGGGTTTTCTTACACTAATTATGAGATCAGTGGATTAATAAGACTATGGTTTTCATATAGTGCATGTACATGCTCAGGAGACCTGGAAAACATTTTCATTTAAATCCAGATATTTTTTCCTACCTTTTTTTAAGAGGACTGAATTTTTTTCAGTATTATATAGAAGAGTGTTGTTTCTGAGAACACTTCAGCCCTTCAGTGGCGTATACGCAACTGTGATCCCCAAATTGACACTGGTTACAGATACTGACTATGGAGCACGATGCATTAACGAAAGGAACAAGAATGGCTGAGCCAGCTTGTTGGTTCTTTAACTTTTTGGCTCTCCTGATGTAAACAGCATTTTTTATTAATAAGTGTTACAGAAGCAAATAAAAACAAAAATATATGTCTCCTGAGAAAATCCTGTAAAAACAGGAGAATTAATAAAAATATATATATAATTTGTATGTTTATTTTTTGAGGCAACATACAGAATTTTCTAGATAGATTTTTAGTGAGAGATTCAGAAAATCTAGAAAAAAGAATTTTCATAATACACCCTCTATGTCAGCAGTAATTGCTCTGCATAGTCACTTTTCCACTGCACTGATCATAGTGTTTCCTTAAAACAGGACTAGAAGGTATTTATACAAACTGCAAAATATATATCAAAGGGTACTGGAAAAATGTAATTCACTCTAATCTGGCACTCGGTGAATAATGATACACTCAGTGGGTGATATAATGAAAGAAAAAAATCTACTAGAATGACTTCACTTTCACTTAGAACAGCTTTTAAAGCTCTGTTGGAGCAGTTACTAGGTATTGGAGTTTCTTACTTGATATTCTAGGAGAAGATTCAGAAATACATTGTCTCTTAATAAATTCTGTCTGCTGTTGACCACAGCAGGTGGTCTGCAGTTATTCTTAGCTACCTGGAAGTGTGTAAAGACCTTATAGTACCTTATTCACAGTCTTCACATGGACAATGTCATATCAATCATTCATGGTAAGGAAGCCAAACAAAGGAATTTGATACCACTAAATGTTGTGATGTCAGTGACCTTTCAGTGAAGGTTTCTATTGAGCTTCTGGAGTTGAAAGACTTGACTGTACCCACTCACTAATCACCTATGCCTTAGCAAAAGATTACTGACTTTGCATTTGTGACAATGATGCTTTTTGACATTTTGGAAAGGGAATTATACTGAAGACAGGGAAGAAAAGCCTGTTTGTACTTCATTTGTGCTATTGAAGCAAAGACTGTAGTCCCGGTAAGTGAAAGGGTTGTGAACGCAGAAAGAGGACAGCTAAACTGCTTGGGGAAGGGCTCTCAGAGCATTTAGTACTACATTAAGTACATGGCATGGCAAAGAATTCTTTAGTTCGTAGTGATCTTACTAATTTTTATATTGTCTTTTACTGTGTGAAACAGAATCATGGTTATGATATGACCCATGCAGATTGTCTCATTATGAAAGAAATAGTCATGGCTAAAGGCATCTAGAAGCCTAAGCCAAGTGGAATACTGATTTATTGATCTTAGAAGTGCTCCAAATAGTTTAGACTAAATGTATAAATTTGTGTAAATGGAGGTAAATTATTTAAAGTATATTCAGATTTAAAGTCAGTAATCAAGTGTAAGTGAGGTGACAGCTATGTACAGAAGAAGAATAACAAAGTATATATTTAACAAATCATTGTGAAAGCAGGACAATATTTCTTTATAAAAATATCCTTTTCTGTGCAAAAAATTAATTTTACAGTAATAACATACTTTAACTTGAATTACACTCAATTAATTCTTTTTCTTGTACTGTTTTAGGGAAATTCTGGTGGTTTTTTATGTTCATAGCTTACTAGTCTTTTCTGGCTCATTAGCCATGAAAGCTTTTTCAAGTATTTCAAAAGTCTAACAGTAAAAGCCTTGCCAAACATTCGCTTAACTATGGTCAGTGCTGTTGATGTGCCAAGGCACCCAGCCAGAACAAGTCCTAATTATTTTCCTGCCCCAGGCAATAAACATTTTGACTACACTTCCTCCTCACTTCCAATTCATGTAGAGAGCCTTGCAAACCAATAACAAGTGGAGTGAAAGAAGTGCTGCCCCCTCAGTTTTGTCATTGCAGGCATTTGCCCAGGCAGCTGATAGCACAGGCAGAGCCTGCACACAGCCAAATAACAGTGCACAAAATCAAGCCCACTTTTAACCGACTGCCTTCCTCCTATGGGCTCCATAATCTGAGCATGCTGCCAGTGCAGCCACAGACATGAGCAAAGGATGGTCAAAGGAAAAGGAATGGAGAATGAATGAGTAGAAGATCAAGGGGAAGGGAAGGGAGAGGGATTGATGAGGGGATTTATGAAGTGAAGTGAAATGGATATGAGAGAATAAAGTGGAGGTTTGGCTAAATAAACCCCTATTTATCCAATTTAACATCAATATCTCCAAACGTACTTCTCTGTGTACATGAATAAACAATTGAATCTTGAGCTTAGTAACCAAAGATAGTTCCAAAAAAACACCTAAAGCATTCTCAGGTCTCTAAAGTACAATTCTTATAACCAGATTGTGTCATGGTCAAACTTGTATATCTTCTAAACCTTTAATGGTGTTTGCTTGTGTCAAGCAAACTCCTTAGACATAATTTTTCCCTATTTGTTTTCTGAAATCCTGATGACCTGTTATCATCGGTACTCATACAGAAGTCAGACTTGCAGGTCTGATTTATATACCTGTACATTCCTAAATTGCACAGCTAAATGTCCTGGATATTTTGAATCATATTTCTAACATTTGCCACATTGTTATAATTTCAGAGAAAAAATACACTACTCATAAAACCTCACCATTTTACTTGATTAAAATAGATGCCTAAGTAAGAATTTTTATTACCACTTTAAATTCCCAGTCGGAATACACAACTAGAAATTATTTTATAGGGGGAAACATATTCTAGGTAATGTAGAACACTCTGTGGAAGAAGACTGAAAGTCCCCTTATCATGCATTCAAATGATATGTTGCTGTAGCTACTGTTAAAGATTATCTCAACAGAGCATTTGTCCCCTTTCACAGAGAAGTCTTAAAGTTTCTTTCACATTCATTTTGAATTCTAAGTTTAGGACACTTTGGGACAGACGAACTAATACATCACCTACTTGGAATCACCCACATCTATAAAACAGAAAAAAATATCCAGCTTATACATGCCAAATGTGGTGGTGTAACCTTTCTGAACTTTTGTATACTCGTCTTGTCCTTGTGTACTGTTATGGTTTAGGCTGGGCTGGCCAGTAAATGAATGACGGATGCTCACTTTTAACTTCTCTACCTTCACAGTAAAGAAGAGCAAGAGAACAAGGGAGAGAGATTTACGGGTTGAAAAGAAGATGGAAAGTACTTTAATGAAATATTATTAATAAAAATAAAATATAATAATATTAAGAAAATAATGAAATATATAAAATATATATAGAAACCCAGTATCCAGCTCCCAAGATTATTATCATGTCACCAGTATGCACTGGGAAAGTTCCAGGTAGGACTCAGAGATAGATGGGAACTGGATTCAGGAACTAGATTCAGGAATGCACAAATCAGGATCAAAGGCAGATGAACAGGGTCCTCAGATGCCAGCCACTGCAGAAAGACTGACCTCTTTGATTCCTTGGCTTTTATACTGAGCATGAGGCAGATCGGATGGAATACCCCATTAGTCAGTTTTGGGTCACCTGTCCTGTCTGCTCTTCCCCACAGGTAGGATCCCTCTACACTCTTCCAACCTTCCACCGTGGCACATAACAAAAGTTAGCTGACCTTGGTTGTTATGGCAATAAGTATAAGCAAGAATCTTTCTGCATTCTGTTCCTTAGTATTAGCTATAAACATCAGGCCTTATCACTCTGGAAGTAGACACTGAAAAATATGCCATTGATTTCAGAGAGTTAGTTTCCAACCTTCCACCGTGGCACATAACAAAAGTTAGCTGACCTTGGTTGTTATGGCAATAAGTATAAGCAAGAATCTTTCTGCATTCTGTTCCTTAGTATTAGCTATAAACATCAGGCCTTATCACTCTGGAAGTAGACACTGAAAAATATGCCATTGATTTCAGAGAGTTAGTTTCAAGAGGCTTAGCTGAGAAGTAAAATTACTGAACAGAAAATTGGTTCTGTTCTACCCAAAACCAGGACATGAACTAAACAGAAGAACTATGTCTCAGCCATGAAAACTCATGTGTTTTAAAGCAGCTATTAATAAATGACTGAAAATAGTTTATGAACATATGAAATGAAATAATTGGATACAGTTTTTTCTGACTGCGTCTATATGAAATTATGCAATGGACTTACACTATATTAAAATACAATTATGTTATTTATTTTATGGACATGGAACATAAAACATTATCAGAAATAATTAACTACTGAAAATTATTTTTAATGGATCTTTTTAATAAGAGTAAGGATGAACTTCCTGTGTTCAGTGATTATAAGGAAGAAAAGGAAAATGAAAAAAAAAAAAAGTAACAGCAGTAGTAGTAGTAAAAACTATATGCCAGGTTCAAGTCCCCCCAAAATCAATCATCTGACTTGCAATACAATAAATATTTTTTTTTAAATATGAGAACATAAATAATAATACAGTCATCAAAGGTAGCATTTCTCTGTAAATTACCATAATTAATTTTTCAAAATCTGTATTTGAAATATTTGTGTGGAAAAAAAAAAAAAAAAAGAAATCACCAGGTATCCCAAGTATAGAATTTGAGGTTTTAATACAATGCCTAAGAAACTTATTGTTACAGTCAAGCATCTTGTACTATTTCTGACTCCTGTTTGTATGCACATAATTCTTATAACTGAATTTCTGATAGAAAGGAACATGGCTACTGGTTTGGTTTTGCTCTTATTAGTTGGCATTCTTTTAGTAAATATTTTCGATTTGCAATGGCAATATATTTATGCGTTTGTATGTTGTCATCCTACTCTTATTTATTCTCTGTCTCTCTGTTTGTTTGTTTGTTCAATAGAATATGTATTCTAGACACATTAAAAGCTTTAAAGTTAAAAAAAAAATTGAAGCCTGGGAAAATCCCTATTGTACTCCTCAGAATAAGCACATACCACCTAGGAATAAAGCACTTCAAAAATCTCTTTCAATAGTCAACATATTTGCTATAGTCTGTGCCCTAGAATTCAAAAAAATTCACTACAAGTTGCACAGCAGTTTTTTCAGTACTAATATTTGTATAAAATGTACTTGACATAGAGTTCTTTCTTTTACTATATCCATGTTTAGCCATATTTTATTTCTAAATCCCTATCTTCATCTGAGTCTATTGCCAAATTTTTAACGGTGCCTTTTCAAGGACATGAATTCATTTTTTAAGGATAAGAAACTCTTTTGAGAGATATTACTTCAGCAATAGTAACTGGATTTAAAATAAGTGTTCCAAAAGTACTGAATAAACAAATAAACCCCACCACCATGAAACAATTACTCTCACTCATTTTTTTTACTTAAAAAAAAAGCTATAAATTACTTGGTCATGTTCCTAGTCAATTTTAAACAGGTATGGGAAATTAAAGATTTAAAAGAAGGGACCTGAATGAAAACTGTCAGATCTCTCACATGAAGATAGGAGTGACATTTGCTTTTCTTCCAGTCCTCAGGCATCTCTCCCAATTACCAAGATTGTTCAAAGACTGTCAAGAGTCCCCTTGCAATGACATCAGCCAGCATCCTCAGCACTTGTGAGTGCACACCATCAGGGTTCATGGACTTTTGAATGTCTTAAAGAGTCTCTTACCTGAACCTCTTTCAGCAAAGATACATCTTCCTTGCCCCAGACTTTCCCCCTGGTCTCTGGAGCCTGGGATTTCTGAAGGTCGGTCTTGCAAGTAGAGACTGAAGCAAAGAGGACATTCAGTACTTCAGCCTTTTCTATGTCCTGTGGATCCAATGGGCCTAATAGCAGGTTATAGTTCATAATGCAACTGCATGAAAATAGAAAGAGTCATTTCAACAATACTCAGTATTCTTACTTGGTTCAAAGTGATCATATTCCAATATGATTAATTTGTATGTTATTCCCATTTCAACCTAATCCATTTTCCTGGGAAAATATATTTGTAGAAGTTAGATATAAAACAAAGGGAAATTTCCAGGCATCACTAATAGATAGATAGAACAAATATACAAATTAATTAAGTTCACAAAACATGGAATACCAAGAGTTGGAACGAACAACCCACTTCTGTGATCTTTGTCGTAGCAATTTTATTAAATTTTACTGAAAATATTCATAAAACATTAAATTGCTTAGTAAATGTTTCTTTACACCAGTTTTGTGAGATTTAGGTATCTATACCTGCCTACCATGCATCCTCTATTCCTAAAAAATAAGCTAGGGCCACTTTTCATAATGTCATTGCATAAAACTTTTACTTGGAGAAATAGCAGAGAAGCTGTAATTGTGAATCACCTCTTGCAAGACAGGTGTTAATTACATATTATAGAATATAACTGTATATATAATACCCTAGCATTACATATATGGGTATTAGATTTTGTCTTAGAGTTCATGGTGGGTTGACCTTGGCTGGCTTCCTGGTGCCCACCAACTGCTCTATCATTCCCCCTCTATCAGCAGGACAAGGGGAAAAAAAATGATGGAAAAGCTCATGGCTCCTCATGGATAAGGGAAGTGAGATAATTTAACGATTACAGTCATGGGCAAAACAGATGACTTGGGGAAATTACTTTAAGTTATTGTTAATTAATAACAGAAGAGGATAGTGAGAAATGCAAACAAAACTAAAACCACCTTCTCCCCACCCTCTCCTTCTTCCCAGGCTCAGCTTCACTCCTGACTCTTCTAACTCCTTCCCCTGAGTGGCAGGTAGAGGGAGATGGAGAATGGGAGTTATGTTCACTTTGTAATACTTTGTCTCCACCATGCCTTCCTCCTCCACTCCATTGTCCTCATACTGATCCCCGGTTCCACTGTAGGGTCGCTCTCATGGGAGTTCTCGTGTTCCATAGTTATGTACATACATTTCTGACAAGTTTATACATAGCCGAAGCAAATAATTTCTGTCCATTCTCCAAGTATTTTTTTTTCCAGAAACTTAAATTCAGTGAGCATTAAGTGACAGTTCTGACAAACCCAACTGGGTGGACATTCAGAGAGTTAAATCAGTATATTGAATGGAATTGATGGTGGAGTATAAAACTGGTAGCCTCTGGTTTGAATTTTTTTCGTTTTTTATTTCTCTAAACTTGCATATGATTAAACTATAACATGTGAACTGCTTAAGGACTATGGATCAATCATTCAGATTCATTTTTCCTGATAAAAGAGCATTTACCTTTTGCACACTGCTTCTGAATCTAGGAATTCTTGTGTGTTTGGTTACATAGATAAGATACTTTGATAAAATAAATCATTTTACCTCCCGTACAATCTGAGATATGGGGGATATCACAGTATCACAGAATCATCATGTTTGGAAGGGACCTCTGAGATCATCGAGTCCAACCTTAAAAAAAAAAAAACAACAAAAAAACAAAAACACAAAAAACCCCAACAAAAACCAAACAACATCAACAAAAATCAATCAATCAAACAAACAAACAAAACCAAAAACAACAAACAAGCAAACAAAAACCACAAAACCACCCTACCACATCACACCCACCCCCAAACCAATAATCTTGGGCACTAGAGCATGCCCTGAAGAGCCATGTCTACACGTTTCTTAAATACCTCCAGGGATGGTGACTCCACCACCTCCCTGGGCAGGCTGTTCCAGGGCCTGACCACCCTCTCAGGAAAGTAATTCTTCCTAATATCTAATCTAAACCTCCCCTGCCACAACTTCAGACCATTTCCTCTGGTCCTGTCATTATTCCCTTGGGAGAAGAGGCCAACACCCACCTCTCTATAACCTCCTTTGAGGAGGATCTTAAAAATAATTTTGATTTGCTATGTGAAAAGAGTAATGGACAGGAAGACTTACAGTAGTGAAAGTCCAGAAGAATTCTGCAAAATTAATTATAAATTAAATCAGATTTACATGCTACAGAGATTAAAACTGACATAAGCATTTTCTTTAAAAGCAGAACAATGACATTATCTAAGCCTGCATGACATGTATCCTAAGACAAACTTATGATGAATTTGAAGGTGTGAAGATGGTATTCTGTTAATTGACAAGGGACACAGGATAATGTTGAGATTTGATGTAACAGTAGAAAAGTAAAAATAGGTATCAAGGGTTTGAAGAGATGTGTGTCTCCTTGTGATGAGTGGGAGAAATGAAAAAGTGGCATTAAATTTCTCATACAGGATGCCTCTAATCTCCATGTTAAAAGACGGTGAAGGGAAAAGGAACACTGAGGTCTGGGTTCAGTTTAGAGTCTGAGATTATGGGAAAAGATATTACGGGAAAAGGACAATCTTGCAAGAGGTAGCAATTGCAGGAATGGAACAATGAATCTATAGAGGGGAGAGTATATGATGACTCCCTCACCAATTTAAGTAGTTTTCTGTTTTGATAACTTTGGGGAAACATTTCTTTTTTATTCCTTTTTTGCAACTATATGTGTAAGAAGTCAGTGTCCTGAAAAAAAAGGTATTATTAATACTTTCTGTGCCTTTTTCTCTTTTCCCTCCCTCATTTTCTGTCATCCTTCCTCTGCATTGAGGGAAACACCAAATAAAGTCAAAGTTCTGGGAACAAATTGGTTGTGGTGGGTTTTTTGTGGGTTTGTTGTTTTTTTTTTCCTAAAATGGCTTGTAATGTGTTGATTAGTTTAAACAGGAAATATTAAAGTCTCTAACCCTTTTCTTTCTAAATAAATGCCTCTTACAGGAATTAAAATGCTTGTATGACTTGATTTAATCACTATTCTGCAGGGAGAAAAAAAGAAAAAAATATATACTTCCCCCCTTTGCAAATACTCCCATTATTCAGTTCAAGATGTTTTGTTAAAAGGTTTTCATTTCGGTTCATTTTTGTATCAACCCATGTAAAGATCTTTAAGTCACTATGCTAAAAATTGAACATTAGCTTTATTATGAGCAGGATCCAGTACCCAAATTTCTTGTTTTATTTATTGCTTAAATAAGCTCTAATATGGTCAGTCTAATTAAATCTGTTCCTATCTAAAAAATTGAGTTCTTAGTTAGTGGCAACATATACACTTCAAAAGTAATGGTTTTCTTATTGATATTTTAAAGCTCTTATACGTTCTCTTTAAGTAAGAATGATAGACTCTGTCCTTTTAGGAAGGTGAAATTGTAAACTTTTGTTAATCAAAAAGACCAAATTGTTTAAGCAAAAAATTTTAGATAACATTGCTATTTTAATTAAAATCATTGTTTTCTTTTTAGCTTTTTTTGTTCAACACCCTTTTGAAATCTTGTGTTCTGCAAAACATGCCATTAGCAAATAGGAGCTAAGTTAAGGAAAGGAGTCATCCAGTAGTTGTAAACTGTTCTGTAATTAACAATTCCAACATCAGTGTGTGCAAATTGAAATACGTCCCAGGCTTCTTACCTTGGAAAATGTGCAGATGTGAAGGGAATGCATCTATTAAGGACTCAGTAGACAAAATTATTGTGCCTGATCAGAATACAGATGAATGCAGTTCACTTCATCCTGCTCATAAAATGCTTTGCTATGTTGACATTTGCAGCCCAGGAGGACAGCCACACTCTAGTGAACTGATGTTAGATATTGGTTCAGCTGTATCAATGCTGCCGGAACCTATTTACTAGCTAACAAAACCTAAATTATATTTGGAACTTTATTTGAAGAAAGCAATCCTTGTGCTTCATTGCCATAATTTAATGCACTGCTGACTCACTACACTTGTCGATCCATGTAATTCTTCAGAGAACCGTGTTTTTAGCAGCCACCAACAAAACTTCAAAAAAGAAAATCATTCAATTTTTTTTCTGTTGTCTATTAAAGGTGTTATTAATGTAATAGGAATGAAAATAACACTACTTTCCTTATCTGAACCAGTCAAATTTTTTACCTTGAAAAGCTAAAGGTTATCCTGCTTGATTGACAGTTACTGCTTTTGAAGAGCACAAGTGTACCAGAAGTCCTATGTCAGATCTGCTTCTGTGTGTGTGTATGTGTGAAGTGCACCCACTGCACTGGAGTGGGTCTGTGACCTTGAGGGCTTATAAGTCCAGGTGCCAGCGAGTGGCAGGCTTACCCTAAGGGAAAAAAGGAAGAGAAGCTGAGAAGGATGTTATTGCTGTCTGTAAGTAAACTAGGAGAGTGAAAAACAGGGAAAGAAGAAGAAAATATTATGCCAAATATTAACATTTTCATTATCTAAAATTTTCAAAAGGTAAGATTCCACATCATGAATTTGCAAAGCTCACTTCTAAAATCTGTGTTTATGCACCAGGCTACAATATATATGCACTAGATTAAATCCCTTGACCTTCAAGCTTTTCAAGTATTCTGAAATTTCAGCTGAAAACCAATAACCTGTAACACTGAATGTTTGTGAAGAGATTATGAAGCAGGTACAGACAAGTAAAAAAGAAACTTGAGTCAAATAGTCTCCAAGTACAGCATATGAGGGAACTAAGTTAGTGCTTCCTTTTCCCATCCTTACGCAGTGAGAAAAATCCTGGATATTTTATTCAATTTTTTATTCCTGGGGGCTTTTATTCTATTTTTTTTAAAATTTTTGGTTTTCATGCCCTCCAAATCTTTTTTTCCTGTTACAGTGAGTGCAGAGATTCCACAAGTTGTGATACTGATTTAGATTTTGTTCACTTAGTCATTTAGAAATGTTATGAAGCTGATATTTATATTTTGTTCAGAGATCCAGTGGAGCTCCCTTTTTCCTTAAAACAGAAATTCTCCTTTGTAGGAGGTGAGTACACACGAAATATTTGACATTGTTACAGATAGTTATAACTAATGTTTTGAAAATGATCCATGACTTGTATCAGCAATTCTGTTTTTTTAAAAAAAAAATCATCTTGATACTGGAAGATACACACTGCGCAAATAAGTATGTGCTGTAGGTCAGAAATTATTTATGTAATTTTCAGGTTGCATTGGATAAAAGAATAACAAAATGTCCCTTGAACAATCATGTATTAATTCTGTAAGTTCCAGAAAGAAATTCAAGTAGTTCTAATTAAGAACTGACTAACCAAATTAGTGTTTTGTAGTGCGTATCCTAATAACAGCAAGCAGATGCTACTAGATCTTGATGGGTGTTATTGTCAATGCCTGGAGCTAACACAGAGAGTGTATATGTATATTCACATCACATTCACTCAAATTGGATACTAGTGCTGTGTGCCACAGGGACTGCCTAAGGCAAAAAGTTTACTTACATTCCCCTATTTCTATAAATATTTATATAGTCATATAATGGCTCTGTTATGTTTTATGTAGTAGCTCACACAAGGAGGGAGACATTTCACTTTGTTAAGTAAACCAACATGATATTGTAGAAATAAAATATTTCTTAGATGGAAGTAGACTCTCAGAATCACAGAATGGTTTGAGTGGGAAGGGACCATTAAAGATCTTCTAGTCCAACCCTCCTGCCATGGGCAGGGACACCTCCCACTAGGTCATGTTACTCAAAGTCCCATCCAACCTGGCCTTGAACACTTTGAGGGATGGGGCATCCACAACTTCCCTGGGCAACCTGTTTCAGTGTCTCACCATGCTCAGAGGAAAGAATTTCTCCTTATATACAATCTGAACCTGCCTTCTTTCAATTTAAAACCATTACCCTTGTTCTGTCACTGAAGACCTTGGTAAAAAGTCTCTCTCCATCTGTCAGTCAAACAGCCAAACAAGTTATAGCACAAGCAGAAAAGTTTGGGTTAGTCCAAAGACCAAAGAGATTTTTGAACAGTATAAACATCCTAGTAGCTCAGAGGTCTATTTTCTCTAGAGTCCTTACCCCAGTCACAGCTTACCACACTCAAATATGTCAACAGAATGACACGGAATCACAGAATGGAAGGGTTGGAAGATCGGAGATCATCTAGTTCAATCTCCCTACCAAAGCAGATTCACTTACAGCAGCTTGCACAGGAATGCATCCAGACAGGTTTTGACACAGGAGACTCCACAACCTCTGTGGGCAGCCTGTTCCAGTGCTCTGTCACCCTTAAAGTAAATAAGATTTTCCTCATGCTGAGACAGAATTTCCTGGGTTCCAGAGTGTGCCCATTGCCCCTTGTCCTGTCTCCAGGTACCACTGAAAAGAGTCTGGCCCCATCCTCTTGATACTCACCCTTTAGATATTCATAAGCATTGATATGATCCTCTCTAAGTCCTCTTTTCTCCAGACTAAAAAGTCCCAGGTCTCTCGGCCTTTCCTCATAAGAGGAAAAGTCCCTTTTTCCACATTCTGTAACCTTTCTTGTTCCATTTGAGTTTTTCCAGAAGCTCCTTGCTCATCCATGCAGGTTTCCTGCATCCTTTGCCTGATTTCTTTCTCTTAGGGACGCACTGATTTTGAGGTTGGAGAAAGTGGCGCTCAAATATTAACCAGCTCTCTTGCACCTCTCTTCTTCTAGAGCCTTAGTCCATGGAATTCCTCCAAGTATGTCTTTGAAAAGGCTGAAATTAGCTCTCCTGGAGTCCAGGGTTGTAATTCTACTTTTTGCTCTGCTTCTTCAATGTAGGATCCTGAACTCCATCTTATAGTAACTGCAGCCAAGATTGACCTCAACCCTAACATCCCCAACTAGTCCTTCTTTGTTTGTCAGCATAAGGTCCAGCAGAGCACCTCTCCTCATTGGTTCCTCCACCATGTATCATGGTGTTATTGTCAATGCTCTGTAGAAATCACTAGGACTGTGTGGGCCTGGCTGTGTTGTCTTTCCAGCAAATGTCAGGACAGTTGAAGTCTCCCATGAGAACCATGAGAACCAGGGCCTTTGATCGTGAGGCTATTTCCAGATATCTATAGAAGGCTTCATGGACTTCCTGATCGAGTAGTCTGTAATAAACACCCACAACAGTGTCTCCCATATTAGCCTGTCCTTATTCTTACCCATAAGCTCTCAACACATTCTTCATCCACCTCTAGGCAGATGTCATTGTTCTAGACATAGTAGCATAGTACAACATAATGTCGTATTAGATCTACGAAAAAGATTTAGATTAGCTTAAATACCTTACTATGGATTTCATTTCACCTGGATAGAGAAAGCATGCATTTGATTATGAGAAGGGAAACTTTTATCTTGCATTTGTAAAAGTCCATTTGCACACATTGTGAACTCAGTGTTCTGTATCCTCATTAAATGCCTACTAATTCATTGGGAAATCCAAAACTTTTAGAGGTAATTTAACTATAGTTTTAAACCAGTTCTTATTTAGGAAAATGCATTAAATATGAATTCAAGTGTGTGGGAAGGTATGTGTTTGTTTTGTTCTGTTTTGTTTTGCTTTGCTTTGCTTTGTTTTGTTTTGTTTTGTTACTAAAAAGAAAAGACAAAGACTAGAAGGTAAAACTTATTGTATATACATCTGTGATAAACTGCTCTGTAACCTTGGACACATTATGTAAAAAGAGAACAATAATGTTTGTCAGAAAGCCATGTTAGGACAGTTAATTAGGAATGTCCGTGCGGTGCTACTGAAATGCAAAACAGAAAGTGAATTCAAAGCATTATTTTTATTATTATTATTTTACAGTTTTGTCAGGTGCCTTTTCAGCAGAACTTGTTAAACTTCTTTTTAGACACATGCCGAAGGAATCTTTGAAGCAAGCTGTGTTACATTTGAAGTACATAATTAAAGATTAAACATTCCAGATGACAAAATGGTATGGTAAAATCCAGATTTTTCATACAGATTTCAGAATTAGCTTAACAAGGCCATATATAATTTTCTGTATGCTGTTGTGACACATTAAGTGAAGGCCAAAATCAGACACAGAGCTTTGGGGATTTGTTGATCAAAGTAATTGCTTCCAGTTTGAAATGCATAATGAGACAGTCCTGCCTTGCGTTTGCGTACCCTTTTATATTCAGCAAAGCTAATCAGATCTTTGCAACTAGCTGTAAGACACAGCATGTTTGAAAAAGGAAATATAATGAAGAGTAAAGATCCATAGCAGAATTCTTGAGACTGAACAGAGAAGCCTGCCTATGCACTAGTGCTTCTGTAATGGCAGGGGACTCCATGTTGTACATAGACTTTTCAGCTTTAAAGGAGAAATTTACTGTACCAGTTTATAATGTTGCAAATTATTTATTTAATAGCATCACCCAAATCTTAAATAGGTGTTTGGAAACTTATCTAAACCTGTTTATGGCAAGAGAGAGAAACCTGTGCATTTCAATTGAATCCATTCCCAAATACGTAAAGTATATCAGACAGAATGCTGTAAGTGGATACTTAGTTAATAAAATCACTTTTTTTTCCTCAGAAACTGCCGCCTGAAGTACTCCTGTCTTTCTATAAGAAAATCAAATTTTGAGTTTATTACATTTAATGAGAATGATGATTGTGCTATGGGGTTTTATTTCTCTGTAATACAGCAATAATTCAATGTGTGCAGCCAATAATTTTAAATTTACCTCTGAATCACCAAGAAAGATAATTAAGACTGGTAATGTATGTAAAGAAAGAGATAAGTATGTTTCAACTGTCCATAAACCTTAATAATTAATTATTTAAGCACTCAAAGCAGTTAATGTCATTTTTATGATCACACATCTGAACACTCTGCAGTGTTCACACTCTACAGGCACTCTGTATCTTTACAATATTACTATGTCAAAGAGTTCATGACTAAAATCAACTTAATACATAATATCAGAAAAAATAACTTATTTACATGGTATATAAAACATTCATTTTGCCACGTGGAATGAATGATATTGTGGTGGGTTGATCTTGTCTGGATGCCAGACCCCTACCCAGCTACTCTCTCACTCTCTATCCTCAACAAGACAGAAGGAGAAAATAAAATGAAAAGGCTTGGAGGTCAAGATAAAGGGATATTGCTCACTGGTTACTGCTATGAGCAAAACAGACACAACTGGGAGAAGATTAATTTAATTTTTGCCATTTTGAAATAGAATAGGATAGTAAGGCACAAAACCAAAGCTAAATACACTTTCCCCTCACCCTTCCCTTCTTCCCAGGCTCAACTTCATTCCTTCATTCCTGACATCTTACCTTTTCCCTTGACCCCTCAAGCAGCACAAAGGAATGGGGAATGGGGATTACAGTCAGTTTATAACATTTCATCGCTGCTGGTCCTTTCACCTCATGCTGTTCCCTTGCTCCAGCGTGGGGTCCCTCCCACAAGATACAGTCCTCCGTGAACTTATCCAACATGGGCGCTCCCATAGGCTGCACTTCTTCTCAAACTTTTCCAGCATGGGTCCTTTCCACTAAGTGAATTCCTTCAGGAATGGACTGCTTCAGCATGGATCATTACCACAGAGGCAGTCCTTCAGGAGTGGACAGCTTCAGCACAGGTCTCCAACAGGCCATAGGTCTGGGCATAAAACCTGCTCCTGCATGGGTTCCTCCTCATGTGCTGCAGCTCCTATCAGGGCCCTACTCCAGTGTCGGGTCCTTCACAGGCTGTAGTGTGGTTATCTGTTCCAGTGTGGTCCTCCATGGGCTGCATGGGGACAACCTGCTTTGTCAGGGTCATGTCCATGGTTTTCAGGGGAATCTCTGCTCTGGCATCTTAAGCATCCTCTTCCACTCCTTCTTCTCTCATGTTGGTGTCTGCAGGACTGTTTTTTTTTTACTTTTTTTCTTACTCCTGTATCATTCACAGCTGCTGCTTCCACTTTCTTAAGTATGTTTTCATAGAGGCACCACCGTCTTGGCTGATGGACTCAGTTGTATCCTGTGGTGGGTCCATTGGAATCAGCTGGAACTGGCTCTGGAATGGGGCTGCCCCTGGCCTTTCCTCACAGAGGCCATCCCTAAAGCTCCCCCTGCTACCACAGTGTTGCCATGATAACCCAATAAAGCAATATTTTTTCAGTTGACCATGGGATTTGTCAGTCATTGTACAAATATTTGTTGGTAAACTTAATTAATAGTTTTTAGATAGTAAATCTAAATACTGCCTTCTTTTCATATTTTCAGAATCCCTCTAAGGATTTGATATTTCTTTTTCTTAATCTGTAAGTAGTATTAAAATATAGGATGTAACATTTAAGATGAAGACAAATATGTAATTAGAATAAAGAAGATTGAAGGAGTTGAGTTTCCTACTGAATTCCTTGATAATATTCAGGATCATCAGGAATTCATTATAATGACAGTCCAGTAGCAGAGAGAAAGGAAAAGAACTTGACAAGAAGCATTTTCAAGATCCGAAAGATAAAGTTTTTTTGCATGCTGGGAGTCAATCAATCAATTAGTCTATCTCTCAATTAACATGGGGGAAGGATTTATCTGCCCTAATACAGGCATTTGAAAGTAAGACAGCTCTGACCTAATTGTGATAGGAATGGCCACAGAATGTAATACAGGGTAGGGACAGAATCTTAACGGTGAGGTCAAACTAGACACACTGATGTATACACCACTCAGGCAGTGTCTACAGCAGTTCATGCAGACGACCTCGGGACGAATGGGCTCTATCTGTACTCTGTGATATATATCCCAGCATCTACTCAGGGTCCACAAGGTGTAAGTGCAGCCCTAAGATTTAATTATTGTTTGACAGGGCATTTCATAATGGAATAAGTAGTCTTAGGGCTCTTCTGTAGGCACAGGCAACATTACGCTAATACATAAAAGCTATCTTTGATAAATTCTATTAAATTTTCCTATTGCTGTACTGAAATCATTGAATCATAAAATGGTTTGGGTTGGAAGGGACCTTAAAGATCAACGAGTTCCAGCTCTCCTGCCATCAGCAGGGACACCTTCCACTAGACCAGGTTGCTCAAAGCCCCATCCAGCCTGGCTTTCAACAGTGCCAGGGATGAGGCATCCACAGCTTCTCTGGGAAACCTGTTCCAGTGCCTTAGCACCCTCACAGTAAAGCATTTCTTCCTAATATCCAATCTAAATCTCCCCTCTTGCAGTTTAAAACCATTACCCCTCATCCTATCACTACGCTCCCTGATAAAGAGTCCCTCCCCATCTCTCCTGTAGGCCCCTTTAGGTACTGAAAGGCTGCTATAAGGTCTCCCTGGAGATTCTCTTCTCCAGGCTGAACAATCCCTAATCTCTAATGTGTTTCATGTACATACTACTTCTAGGATGCGTATAAGAAAGAAAGAGAGAGTCTTGTAATGTTCTTTTCCCCCCCCCTTTTTTGGTAGGTGTTTGTAGTTAAGAGGAACATTTCAAATAATAACATAATATTGGAATAACCAATAGAGATATATAACTTTACACTGAAATTCGTTTCTGGTTGATACTTACCATGATACCAATTTTCTTCCATATTAGAAATTTTTTACAGGAACAAATTTTGATATTGCATATAAAAATTTATGATTCCTGATCCTGAGTCATATATGACTCATGATCCATGTCCAATCTACTACTACATATATTACATTAAAGTGTTCTAAGGAAGCACTGTTAGTTTCTGTCTTTCTTTGCTTGCTTGCTTTTTAATGTTTATTGAATCGTTAGTTACAATGGCCCTGATCCAGCAATTAGTTAGTTATTTAATTTTTCATGAAGTTCTTAGCTTCACATTGAAATATTAATTGATTTTAAGAAACGTCTTAATTACTTCAGTCCAAAGGGTGTTTTAATTTTTCCTTAATATATTTAAGTATATTTATATGCATATGGATATAAATATCTCTACAAAGAAAGGGAGACAAATGTAATTTTGCTGAATAAAAAAATCACCTTCATTTAAATAAAAATAGAATTTTTTTAGCTTTTCTAGATTAAACATAATCTATATATGGTCAGAAATGGTTCTCTTTCCAAAAGAATATAAATTATTTCTAGACATTTAGTAAGATATTTTTGAACTTTCAAATACCTCTTGTTTCCACATTATTTTGAAAGAAATAGGGCTATTCAAATTTTGGAATAATAAAAAGAGTATTATTAATCAGTAACACCAATCTTAGGTTTAATTCCTTTATCTTTTTATATGTAATTACTTAGTCTAGAATGTAAACATGTTTCTCATAAAGGTGACTTCTCATGTGCTTCCATGAGAAGATGGCTGTTACAAGCCTTCCATTTAAGAAGAGAAGGTAAATATATTTAAAATCTTCAGCTGAGCACCTTTCTTTATTCAGTTCAGTAGACGGATATACTGACAGACAAATAAGTTTTCTGAAGGTGTGATCTGTTGTGTTACCAGCTCATAAATTCACAAAAGCACATCTGCTTTTTTGAAAACTACTGATCTCAAGCAGAAAGCTATGCCTCTGTGCATTTGTAGATGTACAGAGATATACTCCAAAACTCCAAATGGCTTATGAAGCTATGGTCTGTCAGAGTTCCTGAAAAATTGACGTGAGAAAAAATCTTCCTTCTTTTTCCCCCCAGCTAAATTTGATCTGGTGCTGGAGACACAAATAAGAATATCTAGATAGACTAGTGACCAACTGAGATAGCAAACTAGAGAAAGGGAAGCTTTAGTCCTGTTATAACTTCCAGTTGTCCCTATGGTAGAATTTATGGAAAGTTTCAGCAAACAAAGCATATTGCAGAATAACATCTGTTGTACAAGAAGATGACAAAATCCTGACAAGTGTTTCAAATCCATCTATTTATTTCAAATGTTTGGAGAACTTCAGCACATAAATAAATAGGATCAGAAAAAAAAAGAAAATCATTGAATAAATATAATAAAACATGCCAGTATTTTAAAACTTGTATATTTAGATTTAATTCTTTATATCTTGACTATGTACTTTATTAAAGATCTAGACCTCAAAAAACTGAAGCCTATGAAAGAGCTCAGCTGAATCTAAAGGGGTTTGGGACTTCCAAAACATTAATCAGACATAACATTCACTGAATCCAAGGACTGGCTTAATAAGTCTCAAATTCAAGCTATTTAATTACTTAATTGTGTATTTTTTTTGACTTTCAAGCACAAATAAGACATTCAGAATTTTCAAAATTAATATTTTCTCTATATATTTCTCTTCCCCTCCTCTTTTTTTCCTTCCATTCCCATGTTTTGCATACTTGCTTATTTGTTTACATACTTCACAGACATGCTTATAATAACAAAATCTGCCACCTCACCAATATAATTTTATTCATTATACCAAAAGTTTTATTATTTAAATGAAAGTAAAATGCATAGGAATTGAAATACTACTAATGCAATAAGGAAGATGTCATTTTATTAGATGAGAGAATGTAAAATCTGCCTGGGTAACTAAGGCTATCTGCACAAAGAGGCTATAGAAAGTTGGGTGCTACAGCCCACATATTAAAAGTTTGGGAGTTGGAGACTATTTGCATGAACTCATCAATCATAAGGGAAAATCTCTTAGCAATAGCAGTATGTTTTCTTAGCAACTGTAAATGGTGCAACTGAAAAAGTACTTCCAACAATACTTAACACTCCTTTATAAAAGTGCCTGCAAAAGGATTTTCATTAGAACTGCATATTTATTTTCTTTAAAAAATAAGTTTTAACTTCTGTTATTTCCCATTTTTTTTTCAAGTAATTATATATCTTTCGTTATGCATAAGGCCAAACACTTTACAGTTCAGTCTATGCAAAATCAAATGCAGAGGTAGATACATTAGAATAAAGTGATGGATTGCATACACTGAAATACCACTTTCCTTCAATGACATTTTGATTTTCTTGAATCAGTAGACCATGAAAGTTCATTTTGACACACACTAGCTCAAGATTAAATCTCCTCCAGCTTTGTAATCATATTTTTTAGTGTTTAGGCTACCAAAAAGACAGAGCTCACATTCTCATTCTATTTTGAAGACGAAAAAGCAATTTTGTGCTGAACCACAGGAGGTATAGTGAGGCCCAGGCATCAAACGCTGTTGGACATAGGTGATTTGAATTCTTAGATGGGAAGGTGCATGTGCAATACAGAAACAAGTCCTAAAAAAATTGAAAAAGGAAGAAAACTGCTTGAGCTTGAGTACATAATCAGAAACCCACTGAAGTTTGTGAGATGCAGTGTCAGCAGGAGGAAAAATAATTTGCTTTTCCAGCTTCAGGACGGTTGGTGGAAAGGAACGGTTGTTGCTCCACGAAAATGGAAAGATACTGAGAGGAAAAGCTGAGTTGCTTAATTTAAGAGCAGAGAGGACATATTAGTTGCATATTGGGATTTTTTTTCTTTTTTTTTTTCTTTTTTCCCTCTTTTTTAATTGAAAAAAAAATGAACATAAACTTCTCTTTCTACAATTACTTTCCTGCATCGAAAGTTGTAATGAAAAAAGACAAAACAAAAAAAAACCAAAACTACAAAGAAAATCCCATGTTTATCAGCAGAAATGATGAATCTTTTCATTCTAAAAGAAAATAAATGTGTGTTTCAGTTAAATTGGACTGATGGATTGGGCGTTAATTATTCATGTTGAAGTTTGCATTTAGTTTTGTCCTCAGCAAGGAAGTCAAGGGGAGTTTTGAACATCTAAGACTTCAGGATTTAACCTCTGATATTCAGTGTTTCCATATACAAGTTAGGATGAGCCTTAAACAAATCCAACAGTTTGCAGCACTTCATTATGCAGAATTGGGGCCTGACAACTAGGAAATACCCCAACATTTAAGCTCCTTTTAAAATAAATAGAATTAAATAATTTCTATTACTGTAATTGAAGCTCCATGTTCCAGGCATTGAGGTGACAAAAAATTAAGTCAAGTTTTTTCACAAGATTTGTGTAAGCTGACATTATTCCTTCAGGGTATTTTGATAACTCACATTTTACTCATTCCAAAAACTGAAAGGAAAAACAGTAAATGGAAGTTAACCTCCAAAAAGTTAAATAGATTTATTGAAATCCTCAGATCTTTTAGCATTTATCAAAAGTTTGAGTATCCCATCTTGTAAGAAGTTCCATACTTTACAGTGGTAGTCACCTCAGCTACTTTAGCCATCTAAAAATTAATCTATAATAGTTGTCTATCTCTCTTTCTACCACTGATTAAGAAAGATCAGTACATTTAGAAATTTTCTTTGTTCTTTTAAACCACTGAATTAGATTAGACAGGTTGCTTATCCATCTATTTCTGGTGACTACAGGATTAATTATCTTAAGGAGGTATCTAGTTTTCAAAGAGTTAAAAGCTGTCGAAAAAATCAAGGGAAATATAATGAATGCTTGCTTAATTCTGAGTTTAAAACCGTTTTACCATGCTGAGGTTCTGGATTTTTTTGGTTGTAAGAATGGTGGTGTGAGTCTACAGCTTCCATAGCTTTTAATGCTATGAAGCACAAAACACATGATATACCTTTTTAATGTGCTAGGTAATTTTAGGTTTTATAAGTTGCTTCCAAAGTCTCTTCAGAACATCAACATGAGCGCAAAGACTTAGTGTTTTCTGAAGCATGCTGTCCATTTTTGCTTCTCATCAGAGAGCAGAAACTAAAAAAGAATACATAAAAAGAACAACTGGTAAAATTAGAAAAGGACTGGAAAATATAGGTAATATCTACGTTTTTGTGCTGACTCATCCATTATGGTAGTGTGCTTAGTGTTGAGAATGTATTATGTGAGTTATGTTTGCTATTGGTTTGCTCCAAATATCCAGAAGAGAATGTCATTTTACAGATCTGGTCAGGTCCTTTTCTTTACCTAGGCATCATAAATATCAAAGCACTGTCCTTCTGCCATGTAATTCAGTTAAAGAGGAGCCAACTGAGGGAAAGAAAGGACAAGATAAAGATATTGGGCACACAGTATGAGATAATTGAGAACACAACCTCACAATTTTAAGCTCACCAGTAAGCTGCAGTTAAAATGAACAAATATTGTCGCTGGTTCCTGAAGGAGTGGATGTCAGGATGATCCAACAATGAAGCAAAGTGTCTGCTTTCCAGACTTCAGTCTCACAGGAATTTCTTACTTTTTTCTTACCTTTCTTTTTTATAAATGAGAAAAAAATAATCGTAATTATTAGAATAACTCATTATAATGATAACTTCTTCAGCAGTTATGCTAAATTTTGATTTGAATACTTTTGCTCTCAAATTTATTTTTTTATCTGTGAATAGAATATAAACTTTAAATAATGTCTAGATATTTGCATTCACCATTGATAAAAGCCTCCTGCATCACAATTACTTCAAAATCACCAATCAAAACAATCTTCTCTTTTTAACATTTATATACAAAAATATACCCATTAAATCTATTCAAATTAAACCAGTGGTTGCATTTTTTTTTCATTGCAACATCCTTCTTAATTAGCCATAAAACCCAGTATCTGCAAAAGCATGACTCATCCCGTACTACAAAAAGTGCATCCTTTTTCTGTTCACAGTAGGAAAGGGGACCATCATAAAATTTTGGTCTGTTGCAGCTGTTAAATCACACTGAACTTCAGACTGCTGTTCCTTGGCACTGTCTCATCTTACAGAAGAATCAGTGCTTTGGTATTCCAAAGAGATACCAACCAGTAAGACTATCAAGACAAAAAAATAACACTGAGAAGGTATACTTTTGGCTTATGTCATTTATGATTCATTAAGATAAATTGCATTAAAATGCCACAGACAAGTCACAGAGAAGAGAACATCCTGCCTTAATACTGTAATTTCACTGCAGACCTTTTACAGTTCTAAAATGTTTCCAAACTACTGTGATTTACATCTTGATGATAAGCCATTTCTTACCTACTATTTTCTGGGTCAGTAGCAAAAGAATCAAAATAAGCTGGATATTCAGACTTATACATTGAAAGAGAGGTGATTTGGGCACTGCAAATGAGATTCTTCGCACCTAATTTTAACCTTCTAAAACCCAGGAATTTAGTCTGATCTGTGAAGGAACACAAAGAGCTTCTGCAGTACAGCTCATCTTAATTCCATCAGGACAAACAGAATCGTCAGCTTAAAATGTAGCCTTGAGAACTAATTTAGGATGGACATTTCACTGCATCCAAATTTCAACAAAGACCCCAAGTCAAGGAACAAGACCAAACATCATGTTCAGTTTATGCATGCTAAAAAAACCACACCTTATATATGGAGCCAAGAATTAATTGATAAACTTGTTAAGTTTTAGCAATTCAATCAAGATATGTTACATTAAGTCCAAATTATGCAAATATTAGAGTTTGTTCCAAAATAATACCCCTAGAACAGATATGCAAACATTTTCTATAAACTGTATTTTTCTTTTATGTTTTGCTTACTCTTTCCAGGACCATCTGGATCCTAAGGTCAATGGTGTTAGTCTTCTTCAATAAGAAGACGGTGGGGACTGCAGGAAGTCACCACTGTCCTGAGGTCTTTGCTGCAAAAAGTCTGAGCAGAGGCTGTTCTTTTTTAATCTTGGGTCCATTTAGAATTAAATTTTACCTTGAAACCAGTTTTTGCCAGGCTTGAAAAGCTGTATAGCTGTATTCCTTTAATGAACAGAGACTGATTATTTAACAGAGACTGATTATTTGGGGCCTCTGCTATCACCTTATGCATGTACTTTCAAGGTCATCTTTCATCTTGTGCTTGTTCTTTCAGGGCCCCTTGTTAAAATCCCATTCGTCTTCAATGGCCTTTAGGCTGTGATTTCCTAAAAACCAAAACTAATGTTTTGTTAGTTCTGCCTGCACATGTTTAAGTCACTGTTCTAATGATTTGAGTAGTTCACCTTACAACAATAACAATCCATTAGAGGATGCATGCATGTCTAGATGTATACAGATACTGATAAAATGCTTTGGTAAATGCTTATTAATATCTATTACTTGAGGCAGTATCCTGGGTTCACTATTAAAATTGCTTTACAACAATTTAGACAGTGACTACATCAGCAAGTAGTGAGGTTCAATATAATGAAAACTACAGAGCAAAATACTGAAAACCCAATGTATACATTATATGCATTCAGAAGCATTTGATTAGGAGTGTCTCTAATCTAGTTGCATGGACTAAGTGTCCGTTAATAGGTAAAGTTCATAGGTGCCCTGCATAGGTGCATATCTCATGTTAGTTAATTTGAATTACATAGTAAACTAACATTATGTAACCCACAGCACAAGAAAGATGCATAGTCGGTGCCAACTGGGAAATTTGCTTCAGAAGAGTGTTCTTGATGAAACTGAAACAATAATATTGACCCACCTAGAGGGCTTGGGCAGCTAAAATATTCAATGATGTCATTGCTTGTGTGAATTATATATCTCATTCTTCTTCTCCTTCTGACCTCCCTACGCCTCAATTTTCATAAGTTATTTCTTAGTTTAAAAGACTACTGCATTACAACTTAGCATGTTTTTCACTGTTGTCAAATAAAACTAACCACCTTTCAGAAAATATCTTGTAAATTTTGTATGTGGTCTCAGATAATTTTTTTCATGTCAATCAATTTTAAATAATAGAGTGAATTTTATATGCCCTTTGCTGTCTTTGCTTCTAGTCTCCTTGAAGACTCCTTGATTGATTGATTACTTTAAAATGAAAAAAAAATTATAGGACAATCTAGAATTCTAGAGAGTTGTAATGAGAAGCTCATTTGGAGACTATGGCTATTTAATTGTTTATCTGAAATAATGTATTGCAAATTATTATGATTTTGAAATCCATTCATGTATTATAATTACTCTGTGTCAAGAGGATTTTTTACTGTCGAGCAATTTAGAATAATCTTACACAATATAGAATAACTAAATGGAGCATACAGATCTTTTCCATGTTATTCTGAAGTAATTAATAGCACATTTGCTATTGCTACCATAATGAACGTTCTTGTACATTTAATATCTCTGTACTATTAGTTCTAGTAAATTGATTTAAATCCAAATAAATTTACTTTATTCAGGTCATTTTTCTACCACATATATGTAATTTAAATGCTAGATCTTTGTGGTTTACCCTTACTACTACACTAAAATCATAGAATCATAGAATCATTTAGGCTGGAAAAGACCCTTAAGATCGTCGAGTTCAACCATAAACCTAACACTGCCAAGTCCACCACTAAAACTTATCCCTGAGTCGTATTTACATGTGTTTTAAATACCTCCAGGGATGTTGACTCAAACACTTTCAAAGGCACCTGTTCCAATGTTTTACTACCCTTTCAGTGAAAAAATCTTTCCCAATATCCATCCTAAACCTCCCTTGGTGCAACTTGAGGCCATTTTGTCTTATCCTATCACTTGTTACTTTTGGAGAAGAGACTGCCCGCTACCTCGCTCACTACAACCTTCTTTCAGGTAGTTGTAGAGAGTGATAAGGTCTCCTCTCAGCCTCCCTTTCTCCAGACTAAAAAACCCCAGTTCCCTCAGCTGCTGTTCATAAGACCTGTTCTCCAGGCCCTTCATCAGCTTCATCCCTTTTTTGGATGTGCTCAAACACCTCAACATCTTTCTTGTAGTGAGTGGCCCAAAACTGAACACTGTGTTTGAGGTGGGGCCTAGCTAGTGTTGAGTACAGGGGGATGGTCATTTTCCTAGTCTTTCTGGCCACTATTTTTGCTACAAGCCAGGATGCTCCTGACTTCTTGGCCACTGGTGCACACTGCTGGCTCATATTCAGTTGAATGTCAACCAACACTCCCAGGCAGTTTTCTAGCCACTTTTCCCCAAGCCTGTAGCATTGCATGTGGTTGTGAAACAAGTGCAGGACCCAGCACTCGGCCTTGTTGAATTTCATACCATTGGCCTTGGCTCATTGATCCCGCCTGTCCAGATCCCTCTGTAGACCCATCCTACCCCCAAGGAGATCAACACTCCTGCAATTCGGTGTCATCTGTAAATTTCCTGATCTGCAAATTACCCCCTTTAAGACAGGAATACTCCATCTGTTGCTAGCAGGCTTGATATCATGTAGACTGACCCATGATCAAAAACCTCAAAATTCTGCTGGTGATACCAGTCTCAGAGCCAGTTATTGATCTGCTGGCTCTTCCTGTTTCTTCCCTTATCATTCCCTGCAACTGGAAGGATAGAGGAGAATACTACTTGTGCTCCTGATGCCTTAACTAGTAGTGTCAAGGCCCTGAAGTCTCTCTTGTTTGCCCTTGGACTTCTTGGTGCAACTTCATTGCTCCCTATGTTAAAAAGCAATAATGGATAATATTTCAAGGTCTGTACCGAGGTAGGAAGTTTCCTTGTCAGATCTTTAACCTGGGTCTCAGGAAGGCAGCAAACTTCCCTAAGAAGTGGGTCCAGTCTGTATATTGAACCTTCTGTTCCCCTCAGGAGAGAGTGTCCTATGACAATAACCTGTCTTTTTTTCATTATGAAAGTGATTTTGATGCAGGGTGTAGGCCAACTTAACCTTGGTGACACCTCCAACCTTGATGAAGCATCATCCGTGTCATAGTTCAGTTCTACTTGCAGAGCTTTGTAACTATTATGCAAGGGCACCTGGGAAGGTGAGGTAATGGTGGAGGAGATGTGTCTGCTGCACCGGGCAGGAACTTGTTGCCATTGCCCCCTGTGTCTTAAGTCACCACATTCTGCCAGGTGGAGAGAGGATAGGCAATCCTTCATCTGCCTGTTGGGCCTGTCCCAGGGAAGGTATGGTGCTATTCCAATAACCTATGTCTCTCGTGGACTTCCTGATACTCCTCAATCTACTCAGCTCTTCCGGGAGCTGTTCCACTAAGCAGAGGAGTTCCTGAAGCTGAGTGCACCTCCCACAGGTGTGCTCACTCCTGCTGTCTAGTACTGGCATGAGACCAGTGGACACCCTGCAGCCTGATACCTCGGTGACAGCATGTTCCCATTAGAGCTCTGTCTGGGAAGCTGTGTCAGTCATGGTGGGTGCAGAGTTTTGAGAGGATGTGGCCTTCTTCCAAGTAGACACCATTGCTCCCTGGGTGAGCTAGCAGAGGTACAGCACCCTTCCATGCAAGCTGACACATAAACTGCTGTGCCATGCTCTTGCTGACGTTATGCCCTGTTTGCATGCCCTGTTTGCAGTGCTCCTGGTCGCTAGCACTCCCCTGAGTCTTCTTTTATAAGTGTGGGAAGCCCGCCATGGTGTCACCACCACTGTTGTGGGAGCTGCAGGCTCCTGGCTGCTCTATTTGGCTCCCCCTGAAGTTCCCCGCCAGTTTTGGGGAACTCCACTGTGCATCGTGCTAGAGCACTCTACTGCAAATCCTGCTGGCACTTGAGCTGCTTGGCTTGGTGACTGAGGTGAGGATACTTTGTACCAACTACAAACTTACTGTAAGTGTGCTTGTGATATATTAGAAAAATTAATGAAATGCTATAGGCTTATCTGTACAGGAGTCGATTTCTACAAGAGGAAGGTGAAATCTAAATGTGACTATCTGTGAGCACCCAGGAACTTTGGTTTGCCTCTTTTCACCCCCACTGTATTGTAGGCATGGCACAGCCCCATACGCCGAGTTGCTACATAGCTCTCCAAATACGTATGCATGTACATTCAGATTATCCCATTTTCAAATAATTCACAGTAATTATAGAGTAATTACTATAGAAATACACAAAATTTGTGGCGTGATTTTTTCAAACATATTTTGAATGACTTAAAATGCCTAATCAGTTTTAATATATTCTGCAAATCAATAGATTTTGTTACTTTAATGAATTATATGGGCATCAGACTTTTCCAAAAACTGTATTCCTAATGTGATTTTCCATGTACAAAACAGTATTCTGCTCAGGTAATTTTGCATTTCTTAAAATTAGGCATTTAGCCTAAACTAATTACATCTTTCTTTATTGAAAGTGATAGATAATAGTCTGTATAGAGAGACAAACACTTATAAAAGAATGACCAAAGAGAGAGATTAGATAACTATCTCAGATAAGAAACATAATTACTAGAGCACCTGAGTCCCATTCTTTTTGATCGCTTTCATCCACACTATTTTTATCTTCTTAGTCTCAGTCTGTTATCCCCTATTACAGGGATTTTAAATCACTTGCAACTGGTTACTTTGTCCCTTATCTGCAGTAAAAGGATGTCTCCAACATACTCTAGTATCTTTTCACACTGTCTGGAGAGAGGTGTATGACATTAGATATTCACTCAAAGAAAGAATCCAAATCCAGAGCTAAATTATCTAAGTAAAATAAATTATTCCTAGCTGGAGTTGTTTATGTGAGGTGGGAATAAGAAGCAATATATTTAAATATAAACCACAAAAATTAAGGAATGAGCATGTTGCAGACAGCTAGGTAGTCAGAAGAGCAGTTGGAGATATTTTGCAATTTTTAAAATTGCTCAAGTGAATGTAGTTGCCATTTATTCCATTAAGAGTAAACCTCCATTTCAGAAGCTCACCCAGGTGGCTTACTACTGCATGTGTAACCATGTATTTTCTTGACTCTCACCCCAAAACAGGAAGCTTTGAAGAAATCTGGCACAATTATGTCACAGAGGAAAATGTTTCTCTTCTTGCTCTTGTGAGTCCATGCAGGAAAAACACTGCTCTTATATCTTCTAGCCTATGCACATTTCTTCCAAATAAATCAAGCCTGTGAAGTAAGCATTCATTCGAATTGAACCACTTATCCCTCAGTTGAGGAAGAAAAACTGTGCAACTTTCAGAAATGCAGAATGAAATAAGGCTGACATTATTCAGAGCCTCACAAAACATTTAGAAGCACCATATATAATTGGAAATTTGAGAGTCCCATAGATTTAGTGAAATGGAAATAATCTTATATTACTAGAATATCATCAGAAAAACAAAACAAAACAAAAAAACAAACCAAACCTGGAATACGTCTGTGGGATATTTTGAAATGCATACCTTGTTACATATATACATATTTATTACACTTTATGCTCTGTTATGTGTGTGTATGTGTATATACGTATTTTATGAATCTTCTATCTACTTGGAAATGGGTGACAACTAGTTTTTCACTGCTGCATGCTCTTCATTAAACAAGGACTTTAAAATTAATTGTAGTGTAACTTCCATGGATGTTTATTAAATAAGCTGACAGAAAACAGATGTGTATAATAATTAGCAGCATAAGTAAAATGTGAAGAAATCCTTCCACTTTACAAAGCCTCATTTGGAGGACTGCATCTGATATGGGGTACCAAAACTGGACTGGGAGATTGGAGTGAGTTCAATATCCAGTCTGAACTTCTCCTGATGCAGCTGTAAACCATTCCTTCCTGTACTGTCTGCAGGCACCAGAGAGGTAATAGCAGCACCTCCCTCTCTACTCCTCCTCGTGAGGCAGTTGTACACAGCAATGAGGCCACCCCTCAGTCTCCCTGAAGATGAACAGAAATAGTATTCTGAGTTGCTCCGAAGACATGCCTTCTAGTCCTTTAGCCATCTTTATTGCTCTCCCATGGACACATTCTAATATTTTAACATCATTTTTATGAAGCTCAAAACTGCACACAGTACTTGAGGTGAGGCCACACCAATGTTGAGTGTTGTGGGACAATCACTTCTTTCAGCTGGCTAATTTCACTTAATGCACCCCAGGATATGGTTGGCTTTTAGGATGCCAGGGCACATTGTTGACTCATATTAAGCTTGCAATCAACCAAAATCCCCAAATCCCTTTCTGCAGGGCTACACCTCATCCTCTTGTCCCCCAGTCTATACAGGATTTCACCCCCTCAGATTTAGAATGGCATTTGTCCTTGTTAAATTTCATACAGTTGGTGCTTGCCCAGCACTCTAATCTATCAAGATGTCTCTGTAAGGCCTCTCTACCCCTGAGGGAATGAATAGCTCTTCCTAATTTAGTATCATCAGCAAACTTACTTAGTGTGCGCTCAAATCCTGTATCCAGGTCATTGATAAAAATATTAAAGAGAACTAGCCCTGGGGAAACAGAATAATTTGTAAGAAATCCTGTGGAATCTCCACCATTTATTCAGTTTTTAACAACATCTTAGACAAACAACTCTCAAGAAGGTTTATGTATGAATATTTTACCTTTGGCAGAGGAATGGACCACAGTACTTCTGAAAATCTCTTTTATACCCATTTGCTGTAATTGCTGTAATTGCATATTTTTAATAGAAATGTTATAATAAAGAATGAATTTTGCAGGGTAAGTTTACCCTTCTGGATCAACCCAGGGGAACAGAAATGTGAATTATGATGAGTCAATATAACTATGACTTAAAATATAATAACTGAAAGGGGAGAAGAGACACACAAACATGTTGTGAATGACCTACCAATATTTTAATTCTTTATTCAGAGTTTGTGATCCTGACTTGATACATGATATTATATTATTTCTCTATCTTGATTCATCAGGACTTTGAAATCAAAGATATGGGGTTCTATAGCATTTTGGTTTTATTTATGGTATGTTTTTCATTTAGTTCTATGCTTGCCTGCCAGAAGCCAGGAGCTGACTTTGCTACTAATAGGGAACTCCCACTCTTTCTCTGCTGCTTATTGCCAGTTTGAGATGTAGTAATCACAATAAGTTTGTTTTTAAAAAATTCTGTAGTTGAAATATATTGAGTTTAAATTTCTGGGGGGAAACAATCACAACATGTAAATGGAAGTGGAAGCTAGGAACTCTGGTTTAAGGAATAAGTAAATTCTGGATACAGGCTTTCAGTTATCATTCATTATTCTATTTATTATAGTCCTAAAATCCTAAAATACCCTCAGCTATACGTATTTTTTCTTACAGAATTACAGCTGCAGTATGACACGTCAATTTTTAACAACACAGATCATGATTCACTAAAGTATAATATCACTGTATCAAGCTGTATTTTTTCAGACAAAAAAATAAGTTATCTTTTAACATAAGTTTAGCAGCTGGAAAATAACAGCAACAAAAACACCCAAACCAAATCAGCACAATGTAGCTAGCCATCTATTCACTGGAACATGTTGTGTGGGTCATACTTTCAGAAATCCTACTGTAAAATGTTAAGAAAAAAACCCTGTATCTACTGTGCTTGTATTTTTCTTGAAAGAGGAAATATTTCCTGCATTAAAATATTGCACTTTGTAACTTCTTTGTAATTTTTAAATATATCTGCAAACTCATTACATCGTAGGAAGTGGAGGAGAAGTGGAGAACAAAGAGTACAGGGTCACACAGAAAAGACCTCAGGAATGGAAAAACAGCACAAAAGGAGTACCTCCTCAAGTATACAGATGAAAATGCTCACAGCCTGGAAAACAAACATGAGAATCCAACGTGCTGCGTATGGTCACAATCTTACAACATTTTTGGAATAATTGAGGTGGGCTACCTTACATGACTCACATGCTGTGACAGATAGATCCAGGATTTCAAGAAAGATAGTAGGAAAGATGATAAGGAGGTTGCCCTCTCTAAGAAGGAACAGTTTAGGTCTAGGGAGTTCCCCTGTGAATGGCTGGCTTGCAAATTTGTGGGTCAGTGTCAGGGGAGAGGCAGCGTGAGTGACATTGTGGTAGGAATTTTTTCAGGACCACTCAATCAGGGTGAGGAAGCAGAAAAAAAATTCTTAAATATCTCAAGGGAGTCTCGGTATCACACACCTGGGATCTTATGGGGGACCTTAAACTCCCTGCCAGCTGCTGAAAAGGTATGGCAGGATGCAAACAGTTAAGGTTTCTAAAGGGTAAGGATAATGTCTTGGTTTATATACCGAATGGAACAACTGAGGAGATAAACATCAGGATCTACTATTTACTAATAAGGAAGAATGGGTTTGGGATATGATAATCGATGGCAGCCTTGTTTGCAGTTGCCATGAAACAGTATGGTTCAATCTCCTTATGGGAACAAGGAAGGAGAATAGCTGAGTACAGACCCCGGACTTCAGATGAGCAGTCTTCAGTTTATTCAGGAAAATTGGTAGGTGGGTTCCTAGAGGCAGCTCTTAAGGGCAAGGGAGATAAAGAAAAGAGTCGGGTCTTTAAGGGCAGAATTTTCTAAGGGCAAGAAGGATCCATCACATTACTTGGCAAAGGATATATCAGAAGACCAGCATGGACTAAGCAGGGAATTCATGACAGGAGGTGACAGGCTTATAGACACACTTATAGGTGCTGGGAGTGGTTGCTAATGTTCTTATGAGGTCATTCTCAATCATCTTTGAAAGGTCATGAAGATTGGGGCAGCTCCTTATGAATAGAGAAAGACAAGTCTTGCACCCATCTTCCATAAAGCCCAGAAGGCAATATGAGATACTGCAGGCTTGTCAGCCACACTTTAATGCGTAGGAAAATCATGGAGTGAGTTCTTTCGGGAAACTTTTCTGGACACACAAAGGAGATGAAAACAATTCTGACAGCGTGAATTTTCTGAGGATGAATCAAATCACCACCACAATGAAGTGGGCTGAAAACTGTAAATGGCTCGGCTCAGAGGGCTGTGGTCATTGGAACAGAGTCCAACTAGCGGCCAAGGTAGTGTACAAGGTATTCAACCCTGTACAAGGGTCAATACTGTATCGAATAATGTTTAATATCTTTGTTAATGAGCTGGATGATGGGAGAGAGTGCACCCTCAGCAGCTTTGCAATGGTACAACACTGGGAGGAGTGGTCAATACACCAGATTGTTGCACTTCCATTCTGAAGGACTTTGAAGTCCTGGAGAAATGGACCAGCAGGAACCTCATGAAATTCAGGAAAGGGAAATGCAAAATCATGCCCCTGGGCAGGAATAATCACAGAATCACAGGTTGAAAGCAGCTTTGTGGAAAAGAACCTGTGGATCCTAGTGGACAGCAAGCTGACCAGAGCCAGCAATGTGTCCTTGTGGCAAAAACTGCTGTCAGCATCCTGTATTGCATTAGGAAGAGCGGTGCTTGCAGGCCAAGGATGTGATCCTTCCACTTTTCTAGATCATACATCCAGTTTTGTTCTCCCTACTCCTCGCAAAACAAGAAAGATAGTGATAAACTGAAGAGTCTTAGGGAGGGCCACCAGGATGGTCAAGGCTGGAGCAGTTGTGTTTTGAATAGAGGCTGAAGAACTGAGTCTTGTTCAGCCTGCAGAAGAGACAGTTGCAGGAACCCCTAACAGCCATCTGGTACCTGCAGGGTGAAAAGCCAGGCTTTTCATAGCGGTGCAAAGCAGGAAAGTGAGAAACAACAGGAATAAACTAAAATGAAAGAGGTTCATATTGGTTATATGGAAAAACTTTTCCCCATGAGAGCAGTCAAGTAAAGTGTCCCAAGAGGTTTTACAGGATCCATCCTTGCAGGTTTTTCTAAGGACTGGATCAAGCCCCAAGCAACCTGGTCTGAGCTGACTCTAATTTGCGAAGGATTTTGAATTAGAGATGTGCTCAGTATCTTCCAGACTGAATTATTTATGGTCCTGTGATTCTATGAATGCAGATTTTGACAACTGCTGGTATTTACAGACTTGTATCAGTCTGAAACTAGAAAGCTTTGAACACACTTTGCAGCTAAGTCATAAAAGGATAATATAAGTGGGGGTGGAAAGGGTGTAGGATGAAAGGCTATAGCATCTCTTTTACTGTGGGTTTGTTGAGGTTTTTTTTAACAGGCTTGGAGGGGGTAGACAGTGACAGCAGTATTATCAGAGAGCTAAGGATTTAAGAAACCAGGCTGAATTTCCATCTCAGTCTGGTAGCTGTGAAAGTAAATAAGAAACTTTTATGGAAGGTACTGAGTATTCAGTCTCAGCATCCTCAGAAACTCTTCAATGTCCCTTCATTAGAGCCTGGAGAATAAGTATAGGTAGTCAAACAGTGATGCAGGGAAAGGAAAAATGATCTCCTCAAAGATGAACTTGCCTTTTCTAAATCCATATATGTACTACACTAAGGTGCTAAATAGTTTGTCTCTACATGATGATTTTTGTTTTGTTTCGTAAGCATCCTTTTAAGAGTTTGAGATCTTAAATAGACTTGATGGTGTGGTGCTGGTTAACAAGAAACAAACACCTGCAGCTGTAAGCTACATTTATGTACTTTGAGAGTACAAAAAGAGTTTTTAACATAGAAACACTAGCATGCACTGCCTGAAAACATACTGCCCTTTAAAATGGTGCATCATTCCCAAGAAACTGTAAAGATGAATGTCAAAGAAATGTTGAAGTAAAGAAGACAGAATTAGGAATTGCAGTTCTTAAAATTCTATATCTTCCATTAATTTCTAACTTTAAAAGAACTAATAATATTTATCTGGTTTCTTAAATGCATCAGCTTTAAGACCCTACACATATTAATTTATTTTTGTGAATACTGTACATAATTTTATCCAGGAACACAGCTCTTTCCAGACTATTACTGACTCCCTGATCTTCATCAGTTGTTTCCTGGCCTTCATGTCTCATATGGATGGCATCCCTGGTGTAGCTTCAAAATATTGATAGTTCTTCCCCAGCTAAAGACTTCAATGTCATACAAAAATAAATATCATAAACATGAGTAATCCAGGGAACAAGGACATTATATATATTTTTTCATAGATTTATTCAAAATTGCATTGATAATTTGCTTCTCGACAACTCACTATGGAAAAGAGATAGTGCATTCCCTTGATAAATAATTTACTGTGAATCATTCACTGACCTACATAATAAGCTGATTTTCATATATAGCAGCTGACTTTCCTTCTAAGAATATATGTATCAGTTCTCACAATGAACTACAGGAAGCAGTATATGGCCAAAACTAGAGAAGGCACTATAAAGTAGTCATCTGTGGAACTGGTTAAAAAATGTTCCTCAAAATACTTTTTGTCACAAAACACATTTTATTCTAAGCCAAATACCTCTTTGCTTTATTTCTTCTTTCAGCTGAATATTATTAAATTGTCCAACACCTGTAAAAAATGAATTTTAAGATATATTGTGAAGCTCAATTGTTAAGTATGTTGCACTGCACTTACTGAGATTCATGAAATAATATGAAAATACCAAATTAAAATTTAAATTAAGGCAAGAATAACACTCAAAGTTATTCAAGTTTATTTAGATATTAAATACTTTTCTAAATTATTATTCTGAATGAAAATTAGTAAAATAAATTTTATTTGCTGAGAAGAGAAACCCCCAAATTTTTGAGTTTGGAATAAAAGCATAATTAGCATTTGAAATTCCCTTTGAAACTATCATTCCAAATTCTGTTCAGATCTAGTCTAATGGCTGTTAAGTGGGAGTCAGGAACTGCAGTGTCATTCGTTTACATTGGAGTAGTACTCCTAGGCTCCTTTGTAGTCTTCCGCAAGAATGCTATTCATTTGATCTATTTTATACAACTAATATAAAATGAGATTGAGTGCTTATTGGAAGTGCTTCTTTCTCTCTATTGACTATAATGGATGTATAGAGTAAATAACTTGGAGGCAGAAGCTTACATTTGGTCAAATGAATTGTTGCTGCTTACTCACTATATTGTCTTGACAGAATCGCTTCACATTTCGTAAAGCTAAGGTACAATTTTATTACTGCTTCATTATAGTGTTCTTATTAAAAAGTTTATTACATTTGGATGGAAATGCAAGTTAAACTGCATCATCCACTTAATGGAGAAGTTTCTGATCTTTTCAGAAAGTTGAGGAAAGATGGAAAACACATTACATCTAAAAGGTTACCAGGATCCTCAGTCTTTGAAAATGCAGACATTAACATTGGTCATGTGAGAGTATCCTGAACATGATCTCACTGCATTCATAGATGTGTTAAGTCTATGAAGTGAAGTTTTTGGCATTTGGCAGTAAATACATCTCATTGCCTTTATGCATGCATGTTGTGTTTTATTTCTCTAGAATGGGATAAAATAATTACTTAACACCATGAATTGCATAATTAAAGTTGATATATATTATAGTGAAGATGAATGGTAAACTAAAGTAAATGTAAGTGCTCACGAATATGCAAGTGCTTACACTGGAAAGAACCTTTGAAGTCACCTGGTCTGAAACCCCAGTCAGCATAAGGCAACTATGAAATTTGATTGTTTGCTCAGAGCTTTATCCTGCCAGCACACCTCAAGATTGGATTATTCACAGTTTCTAAGAGCAACATGTTAAACTGCTTCATAACTCTTACTGTAAACACATTTTTTCCTGAACTGGTCTTATTTCAATTTGTGAAATTCTTTATTTCTCCTTTGAATGGTAGTCTTCTAACATTGTCATTAAATCTTTACTTTTAAAATCATGCAACTTGTTTAATGTTACATAATGTCAGAATCATGTTTTTTAATTTTAGAAATTAAATTTTGTAGTGCAAGCCAGCTATTGTATGTTTCTTGTTTCTCTTGCACCTCCAGAGGATTAACACTTCTTACCTCTCACCTAATTATTTTAAGAAGAAATTAAACGTCACATAGAAACATTATTTATTCCATAGAAAACCATGAAAACAACGCATTAAAGGAACTCTCCTTTTCTAAACTGAATGTACATTTACTTTATATCAGAGAGTCTTTTGTAATATATTTTAATATTTTTTTTAATATTTTAATAACCAGACAGCAGGTGGAGGTCTCAATTTAGCAGCAGTAAATTGCCTAGGACTCTCATTGATTATTTGTCATAAATTAGAAGCTGGCTCTGTACAATGAGTGACAGAAAAAACCTAATTTTTTTTTGCACGATATCCATTGTTCTAATATTTTTTAAAATAAAGAGGTAGTAGGGGGTTTTTTTTATTGACTGTTACATCAGCCATGTGATTTTCTGACTCTAGAAAAAATTGTGAGTCTAATTTAGAACACAGAACTTTTTCCACTTTGTGTTGTGCAATTTATTGATTAATCAAGCCATTATTTGTTATTTTCTTGATGACAGCTAAAAACACTGTTAACCTTTTTATTGTTCTATTTTATTATGGGAAAAACTTATTTATAATTCACAAAACAGTACTCAGAAAGTACGTAAGAGACGAGATAGGAATGGTTAGGAACCACAAGTTTGTCCAGGAGAAAAGGGAAGGTAAGGCAAGGCAAGGAAGTTAATATTGGAGAAAATTATAAGAATTATCTCCAAGGAAAAAATGGGGGGAGCGGGAAAGGAAATTATTGCATTAATGGACTGTTCTTTTAATTTCAGCTTGTGGAATTCCTTCCCTCATTACTCTACCCTCTGTTATTTCTTTCCCTATTCCAAAATATGTAGCTATTCTTGTATGAATGTGTGTCTAACATGGACTAAGTTGAAATTTATAAAGTAATTTTCATCTCGAGTCTTAAGTATGTATAGTTAGTATTATATATCTTCCACTGACCCTTCAGATGGGCACGTTCAAATCCATGCCTTAGGATATATTATTGTATGCTGTTTAGTAAGAAGTTATTAATTACATCTTTTTATATTAAAAGAATATATATAACTGTAGTTTAACAAGTAAAAACCCCACTAATGACTTGCAGCTATTTCTCAGAAGAGAGGATCCATTACCCAACAATGGAAACACATTTTCAATACCAACTCAATTGTTATTTATAAACAAGTCTAGACACAGAAAAAAAAAAAATTAAACTTTCAAAGAAGGGATAGATGTTTGGATGGTATCTGCTTATTTTAGGAGAATGACGATTTTAGAGAGAGAGACAGAGACAGAGAGGAAGGTCAGCATTTAAGGAGCACTATCAATAGAAAACTGTGTTTCTGCATTCTCATTCTTTTTGCACTAATGTTATTCCTCTCTACCTGCACAACTTCTCTAACTTCCAGTGCTTAAAAATAAATAAGGAAATTCAAGATATAATAACTATCACTCTCCAATAAGAAATTACTTTATGCCAAAATTTGTTTTCATAACAGTGTGTTATTATATTGGACATGTCAAGGTGTTGGTAGTGGAGAGGAGCTTGAGGGGCGGCTTCTGCAAGGAGAGGCCAGGGGCTGCCTCATGCTAGACACAGACAGTTCCAGACATCTACAAAACAGACTCACCACAGGGCACAGCTGAGCCCCTCAGCCAAGATAACAGTGCCTCAGGGAAAACATATTTGAGAAAGGGTGAAATACTTTGCAACAGATAGGATAGAGGAGTGAGGGTGAAACAACTGTGAGAAACAACTCTACAGACACCAAAGTCAGCAAACAAGGAAAGGGAGGAGGTGCAGCCTGTGGGAAGGTATTTCCCAGAGCAGGTAGGTATGGCCTGAAGCAAGCTACAACATGAACAAACCAAGTTGGAGGAGGCTTATGACAGGAACTGTGGCCCTTGGAAGACCTATACTGAAACAGGCTTATCCTGAAGGACTGCAGCCCATGGAGACGGAGAGGAGTGGCAGAGAGGAACTGTTATGAAATGACTGTAATCTGCAATTCAGATTCCCCCATGGTACTGGGGAGGTTGGGGGAGGGAGTAGAGAAGTGACATTCAGCTGGAAGAAGTGGGAGGGAAAGATGTTTTAATTTTGTTTGTCTTTGTTTCTCACCATACTACTCTACTTTAATTAGCGATAAATTAAATTACTCTTCTGCTACTTGAGTCTGTTTTGTCTGGGATGGTAATTGACAACTGATCTTCCTGTCTTTTATCTTGACTCATGAGCTTTTCCATCTTATTTTCCCCCCTCATCCTGTTGACATTCAACTGTAATTCTCATTCCAGCCTCTGCAATGATCACTGTAGCTAAATTTCCAAAATAATCACATAAAATCAGTTCCAAGGGAAAGAACATCGGTTGCAAGGTGAATACAAACAATGGTTAGAAAAAAAACATTATTTGATGAACTAACTGGGATGTTATCACCATCACTAAAAAAAAAAGAGTCATATTAGTCAAAATATTCAGAAACCTTAAGGTATAATTACTTACTTCAGGGGTAATTTTGAAACCTACATTAAGGAGAGCAATCAAAAAAACCCCACTTTCTAACATTTCTGGGATTTCAGACTCAAGCTATTCCTAATACCAAAGGCTTGTTACATAAAAATCTGTGCACAACAAAAGAAGCAAAAATCTGTTTTTTACACATTTCTCAGCCTGATAAAATTTGCTTCTACTACTTCTTCACCCCAGAGAACTGAATAAAGAATCATCACTTTAAAATATAGTCTAGGAGGAAGGAGAATATTGTTCCCTGAAATCTTGGTGACTATACTGCAATTAATCCAAACTAATTTTAACTATGCAAAAGTGGTGCAGCCAGTTCAAATACCTTGCAATAGCTAGTATACAGGGATAGGCAAATCCAGAGGACTTTAACTGTCTAAAACATTTATTTTGGCTTAGCATGGATTGACTGAATGAGATGCTTATCTGTGTTCCCTTTCATTATAGAATGACTAACATACATTTGATATCTACTTTTAAGATTGATAGGACAGCTGAAATTCAACCTTGCAGTTCTACAGATATGACACATTTCTGAACTCATTCAGAGACTAGGTGCAATATGGTTGGTAGTGATGAAAGGTTTTTCAGATCATTGTGACAGCAGTAACACATCCCTTGAATTGAAAGAATGACTGTTTCTCCCTGCCTGTTCATTTTCTTTCCTCCCCCTTCTGGTGTGACGAAAGAGTATGGGTCCATGATGGTTCATTTCTGGAAGAACTGCTAATGTTCAGAGTATTTTCTTAACTTGGAATTTGTTTGCTTTATTTATCATCCAGTTCCAGCTGTCAGCATGTTACAATGAACACTTCCTATTATTATACTGAGCTTCTTTGTCTGCAAAATACAGCTTTTAAAAATGAAGTAACTAATACTGCATAGGTGATTATGGGAGCCATTGTGATCACATATGAGCAGAGTAGGAACAGCTGGTCAAATAATGTAGATTATAATATACAAATATCCTCACTAATACACAGCAGTGAGTTAATTGTTCTGTGTGAGCCATTATTGTCCATTGTTCCTGATTACACAGATTGCAACTAGCTATCCAAAAAAGTCTGTGAATCCTGGATATCTTTTTGAAGTTAGTACAAATAATTATTTGTCTAAAATTCGTTCATAGGATGGCAGTCATAATTCAGCATTATCTCTTATTCTTTACCCTATTTGATATAGTGAAGTATGAGCCAATCTTGGAGCAAAAACAATACCATATAAGATGAGCAATCATACACTAAAAATAACAAATAGTGACTAGTCAATGTGAGCAGCTGTGAACAGGCCATAGGCAAATATATATGAATAACAAGTACATTCAGACTCAGCATTAGTTTGCAAGCAATTCACAGATAGAAAAAATGACAAAATTTGTAATTAATAGTATTTATAATGAATAATTCAGTTGGCTCTACTTCTTCACAATTGTCATGACACTTTCGAACCATTTTTTTCATTGAGATCTGCATATTTTGCTCTTTTAATCTTTCCTTTATTAGTCTTCTCAGCCTAAATCTTAGATGAAAGTACTTCAGTTCCTGAAGTGATACCAAAAATATCATTCCACTTGAAATCTTCATTCTTTCTAGAGACATTAGTTTGTTATAGTTGTGATTATCTACATTCTAAAGGATTACCTTTTATATCATTTAAAAATACAAAGTATCACAACTTATTCCTTATCCTTTTCAGGAGGAGGCTTACAGACAACTGAAGCAATTTATATGCAAAGTGTTTTTTTTTTTCTGGCATTTACTTCCTACTGTAAAATGGTAGAATTAATAGAATAAGGTTAACCTGTACCCAGTCCTCATTTACATTCACTTTCCTGAGAAAAGCTCCTGATCTTATTCAGAAATGTCATAGTGCACTTTGCTAGAAATCTCCTTAGTATTAACTTCTTATTTATTTTACATATGTTCAATTTAAGGAACTGAAAATCCGTGTTTAACTGCAGTAAGTATAAGAATATACCTGATATGTTTTATATCCTTAACAATTAAGGTAGAAGTACCCTACACATTAGAAGGAACATAATAATACAAAACTATTGGACTAAAGTTGAAACCACTTGCCTGTTCCCTAACTAAACATGGTACAGAACATATTTGAGAGCATAAAGCAAAGAATTGCATCTATGGAAAAGTGTATTAGATTTTAATACCTGACAGAAAAATACTGATGTTTTCATTTAAAATATATTTTTTCAAATACAAACATACGTTAAAGGAAATTCCGAACCAGAGAACTCGATACATAGTTTATGTCAAATAACACGTGGAGCCAATTAATAGAGAACTAGGGTGGGAATCATCTCAAGAAATTTAATACATTTTACAGGTAGATGTTTAGCTTTTACTTAGTCACCACCACCTTCTTTCAAAGCAACTGGAAAGACATAACAGTAAGCAGACAGTGATTTATCTGGCCTACTTCAGGATCAGACTAATTATCCTCTAGAGCTACTGTATTTCCTCTATTGACTATAAAATTAATTAATTAAGGATATCAGAGTTAGATGTCTAAAACAAGGTCAACACTGATGTAAATAAGACTATGGAACAAACTGGTAACCCAAGAAAGAATTATTACAAAACTCACCAATTCTCCTGCTAAGTTTCTTGCCTACCTTTGTTCAAATATACTGTTAATGTGGACTTGGAAATAAATAGCATACATTACTACATAACTGTATACATCATCTTCCCTAGGGAAAGAATCAGGGAAGGAATCAAATTCAGATACCAAATCCATCATCATTACGATAAATCTGCACTGCAGAGTGGAATATGGTCCAGAAGGCAAGTTAAAGCCTGCATGGAGCTGGACAGCCCTCAGCAGATTGTTGCTTGGTTGGCTTTGGTGTGGTATCAAAGGCAGTCCAGGTGTTTGTCACGGTGTGCCCTGCAGTTCTGATTCCCTAGGTGTCCAGTTTAGCAAATCTGTTGACAATCCCAGTATAGTTTATATTACTATATTAGATTTAAGTTCAATTGAATCAAAAAAGGAATCATTGCTTCAAATCATCTGAGGAAGAATACAAATGAATCAGGTTTTAGGAAACAGAAATGAAGAATAAAAATCTTGGAAAAAATGAGAACTAAAATGGCTGACGACCTTACTTTAATCCCTTTTTGCAGAGGCATGACATATATTTGCATAATTCTACGTTGTTTTTTTTCTGTCTGTATTCCTTATATATTATGCAATACACTCTTTTTAAAAGAAAAGAAAATGTAATTTCAAAAGAGAAGGTTGGGATGTTCTGTTCCTGGCCCTTTCTCATTCACTGCACAGAATAGATGGTTCTCACTTAATGCGCAGCTACTCAATATTTTTGTTTTATTCTTATTGCTCAAGGTGTGGCCTCAAGCCAAATTATTGCACACTATTTAAGCCCTACTTTGAAGGCAGTTATTGATTTTGTTATGGACTTTCTTATAGTGATCTCCGCTAATGTATTTGAGCACTTCACAAACAATTTATCTTCACAACTATGAAAGAAGGGAAGGGAAGGGAAGGGAAGGGAAGGGAAGGGAAGGGAAGGGAAGGGAAGGGAAGGTGGTGGTGAAAGATCATATTCTCACGTTGGCACAGAACCAAGGCATACTGTGTCTAAGGTTATTTTGGGGTAACTGATGTGAGGTAGTATAAGACTTAACTTTTTAGAAAAATTTCCACTACATAATACTTCATATGTTCAAGCACAGTATCTTTTGAGCTTAAATGTTTTCTTTTTGAAAAGTAATCTCATTTTTCAATTCAGTTAAAAGTTAAAATTCAGTTAAAAACCTTCTATCCAACATAGAAGCTGGATGCTAAAGAGTGTATTGATATAGTAGTTACAAAGTATAATTCCAAATCAGAAGGTGCTTAGGGGAGAGATAAAGACATGAGAAGTTTGATTAAAAAACAATAAACAAGAAAAAAAAACCCTACCCATAGACCCAAAGCTAGCTAGTAGGTAAAACAAAGAAGCATTCATTAAAGCAACACTTCTTAGAAGTTTAGTTCAGAGATGGAAAAGGAGGTGCCAATCTGTATTGATGTTCTACAGTGCCTTTCCTAAGTATATGACTGTACTAAGAATTCAATTAAGAGGAGACCTGAACTGTATTTCCCATTAAGTATGTCTGTCTCATGCTCTCTACATTAAATTATTCTCATTAGATATTATTTATGTTGGAACAGTACAAGTGGTAAAATTTTTTAAAAAACAAAAACAAAACCACCCCCCCCCCCAAAAAAAAAACCAAACCCAAAAGCCCCAGAAATTACAGTTATTTTGATATGATTTTTAGAGTAATTTGATTTCCCAAGAAAACATAATTTTTCATGGATTCCGTTCAATTTGGGGAAAAAAAATCCAACCAAAAGTAAATTAAAATCTACTAGCAGGATTTTCATTTAAACAGGAAGTATTGCACAAGATGTTTTCATGTCACATATAACTCATCATTTTAGCTGAGAATATTTTTTCATGGAGAAAGTGAAATCCAGCTTAGGTTTACTTTTGGATATATGAGTTAAATCAAGCTCAAGTTTAATTTTGAGTACTCAGGGGTGTTATGGAGTGTACCATGGGCCTGCCATTGGCAGGACCAAAGATAACAAGTTCCCTTTTTTTAACATGATGCACCTATGAAGCCCTTCAACTTGTACATTGATATTGCAATTGAATCCTCCCCAGATTAAATTTTCACTGATGAGTTATCAGCCATTAATTTAGCTGTGCACTTAGTGTGAGCTGGTCACCTCACTGTACCATTCTCATGACTTTGCAGTTCAGATTTTTGACTTCTGATTATCGAACCAGTCTGCCAGAAATTGATAGCTAACACCATCACCCAGGTTCTTTTTTAAAGCACTGGCTAGATTTCCTATCCAAAAATGTGAGAACAATATAGCAAATTTTCTTCACTTCTAACCATGAAATGAATATCAGAAGTTTGGTTTAATTTTCCCATGTTTTCGGTGGGAACTCCAGCAAGTATCTTAAAGAAAGAAAACATGAATATGGTGATGGAACAATTCAGTATACAATATCTAAACGCTTAAAATACAACTGCGGCTAGCTTCATTTTTCCCAAAATGAGACAGCTTCTAGGTTAGGTGAGAACTTTTCCTTGTTTCAATAGAACACTAATAATAATTTAAAAAAAATTAAATAATTTAAATAATTTAAAATAATTTAAAAAAATTCATCCAGTATATCAAAGCTTAATCTAGCAAACATGTGACCTTGCTAAAGTGACCTTTGTCAAAAAGTGACCTTTGCTAAAAACAAAGAAGACAAATGACCTTGTGGGATCAATTGGTACTACTGAATGGTGCCACAAGTTGTTTGGTTCTTTTCCTGGCCACCCTTTCAAGCTTTGTCATGTTCATTGCAACTATTTGTTCTGCCTCTTGTTGTTTCTGCTGACTCAAATAGTGTGATCAGCAGAAGTAGGGAGGGATTGTGCCCCTGTACTTGGCACTGGTGAGGCCACACCTCGAGTACTGTGTCCAGTTTTGGGCACCTCAATACAAGAGAGATATCGAGGGGCTGGAGCGAGTGCAGAGGAGGGCAACAAAGCTGGTGAGGGGGCTGGAAAACAAATCATATGAGGAGCAGCTGAGGGGGGTGAGACTGTTTAGTATGAGGAAGAGGAGGCTTAGGGGAGACCTCATCACTCTCTACAACTACTTGAAAGGACACTGTAGAGAGGTTGGTGCTGGTCTCTTCTCACGGGTAATTAGTGACAGAACGAGAGGCAATGGCTTCACGTTCCAACAGGGTAGGTTTAGATTGAACATTAGGAAAGAATTTTTGACCGAAAGAGGGATAGGGCATTGGAACAGGCTGCCCAGGGAGGTGGGGGAGGCACCATCCCTGGCTGTGTTTAAGGGACGGTTAGATGCAGGGCTAAGGGACATGGTGTAGGGGATGACTTTGTAGAGTAGGGTAGATGGGTGGACTCGATGATCCCAAGGGTCTCTTCCAACCTAGATGATTCTATGATTCTATGATTATATGGCTGCCCCTGCTCTGCTCTCCACTCATGCAGAGAGCTGTTCACACTGCTCTCTCTTCCGGTTAACCATTGGAGCACTGCTAAGGTCCAGTATGTTACCTACAAGTGAGGTTATCTCTAGTGCTGATGATTGACCCCATTTTACAGCAGATGGAGGATTCTCAAACAGCTCCTCCTATCTCCCAGTTGGTAAAACAATCTTAAACAACTTCTACTTCATTCCATACACAAAATCTACTGCCCTTTTCATTTCCTTCCTAGGCTGTAATTTGTGCTAATCCTGGAAGTTTGAGACATACTTTGAGTACTTACCCCAGGGATTGTTACTTATAGTTTTCTAGTCCAAAAGCTATCATAAATTCAAAAGTTTTTCAGTTTATAACATGTTTATCTTTTAGTAGAATTGCCTCTCATATAACACGGAACATCAGCATCTTTTTAGTTAGTTATTGAGTTAGTTCCCCTTCTTTCTACCTAATGTTAACTCTCATTTATTGGACCTCCTTCCCCTTTGGATTTCCTTGGAGAGGAGAAATGTCAGGGGTTTTCTTTCACTTTATTGATTATACACCAAGTGTATGGATGCTTAATGGATCTTATTTGGCGGGATCCTTGATTTAAAATCTTGCAGAGAGAAAGATTGCTCATAACATTTGTTTGCCCTTTGTAAGACAGCTGGCTATTACCAAGACAAAACAATTTAAAAGGGTGAAGTCTTAAAGACTTTAAACTAAAACTTTATCAGGAAACTCGTAGGCAACCTTAATCTCAGAGATCACTAATCTCTGTAATAATGACTCTATAGTGTAAGAACAATTTGCTGTCTTGTACTTATTACAAAATCTTTGTTAGGGCAGTCTTTTTCTCTCAAGGAAATACAAAGTCATTGCATTATCAGCATCATTTTTCTGCAACACTTTAGATATAAACATGCTATGAGACACCTCTAATTGAACAAGAATTGCTTAAGTTTTATATTTGCCAAAAATATGTGTTAAAGAGAACTCTTAGTATTTCCAAATAAGAATATGATCTCATATCACTGTAATCCTCTCTGAGCAGCAGGAATTAAAACATTTACTTTCATTGTGTGGGTTGTTAGGAGATGAGCATTTGCAGACTGCATGATATGATATTATAATGATATGCTTGTTGCAATACCTCAGTAAAGATGGATCCTGGTATCTGTTATTGTTCTTTCTTCTTGTCAGGTCTGTCTAACTCTTCAGTAAAATATTTTTATGTTACCACTCTTTTTTTGGTGGCTATTATTCTATTCTCTATTAATACCATTAAAAATATTTTATTATATTTTCTCCCATTAAGCGCACCAGTATCTCTCTCTTCACATACCCCTTAGAATCTGCAGATTTTTTTAAACCAGATGGAAAGGAAATACTTAATCCTAGAGGAACTCTGATTTTATCCCTTAAGATGTTTGTGACATCTTTATTCCAGTCAGTAAGGTGATGAACATACTACAGAAGCTTATTTTCAGACATTTTGTTCCCAAAACGTTTAAATGCCATCTCACCCACTAAAAAACTCCGTTCAAGCTTCCCACAGAGCAAAGTGCTTTCAGAGAGTCTTCTATTTTTCCATTATTCTGGATTTACTATTTCCTTCCCAGTAAGGCTTCCTCCTCTTCTCTCCATACTGTGGTTATATGCTGTCTCCTGTCAGCAGGGCCAAGGCTGCCCCATGATGGGGACAGGCTGTGGAGTACCAATGAGCTCCTGAAACTTCTGGTGATGGGCAAACCAGGGCTGCAACCTAGTCAGGGGATTCCTAACAGGAGCAGTCAGAGACAGGGCCAGAAATAGGGCTGGAGATGGGGTCAGAGACTGGAGACAAGGCTACAGCTCACACCTGAGGTCCATCCAGGAATTGGGGTTGAAGACAAATTGTGGCATGTTGACATTGGCCTACTGCCAGACCTCCATCTGCGATCTCGGCTGTGAGGCTCAGACATGCCCTGCAGTAGGTTTGTTGGAGCCAGCTGAACCTGTCTGTTTCTGGTGGAGGGCACCCTCAGCCTGTCTTCAGAGACGCCATAACTGGAGCCCCCCACTGCCAAAACCAAACCTTGACACGTACACCCACTACAAAAGTCCACCAAAAATCTGGTTTAGGCAAGGACTGGGTGTGCAGAGTTGACCTGAATCAGGGCTTTAACATCCAGTTACTGTATCACAGAACTGTAGGTCTTGAAATCGAGGGCTACAAGCTGTTCAGAAGGGACAGGCAAGAAAGAAGGGGTGGAGGTGTCATCTTCTATGTTAAGGAATGGATAGAGTGTGAGGAGATGTCCCCAAAGCCCTTCCTGGGATCAGATGAAGAGACAGTTGAGAGCTTGTGGGTGAAAGAGGCGGGACAGCATGAGGGACACTATAGTGGGTGTTTATTACAGGCCACCTGATCAGGATGGGGAAGTTGATGAAGCCTTTTACAACCAGCTCAAAGTAGCCTTGCAATTGTAGGCTTTGGTTCTCATGGGGGACTTCAACCACCCTGATATCTGCTGGAACAGCTACACAAGCAAACGTCTGCAGTCCAGGAGGTTCCTGCAGTGTATTAACGATAACTTCTTAACTCAGCTGGTGGAAGAACCAACAAAGAGAGAAGCACTACTGGACCTAGCACTGACAAACAAAGAGGGACTGGTGGAGGACATAAAGGTTGGGGGCAACCTTGGTTGCAGTGACCATGTAAAGATAGAGTTCAGGATCGTGGGCAGTACGCATAAACCAATAAGTAGGACTGAAACCTTAGATTTCAGGAGGGCTAACTTCGACCTTTTTCAAGAAACTGCTAAGTGAAATCCCATGGGATACGGCTCTGGAAGGAAGGGGGGCTCATGAGAGCTGGTCGATATTCAAACATCGCTTTCTCCAAGTTCAGGATCGGTGCCTCCTTAAGAGCAAGAAAACAGGCAAGGGAAGCAGGAGACCTGTGTGGCTGAGCAGAGAACTTCTGAAAAACTCAAGTGGAAGAAGGAAGTTTACACTGAGTGGAAGAAGGCACTGACTGCTTGGGAAGATTATAAGAATGCTGTTAGGGTATGCAGGGTTTAAACGAGAAAAGCCAAGGCCTCCTTGGAATTAAAATTGGCAAGGGATGTCAAAGAAAAAAAAACTAGAGAAAATGTGGGCCCACTGTTGAATGAGACAGTTGCAATGGTGACGGAGGACACAGAGAAGGTGGAGTTGCTAAATGCTTTCTTTGCTTCAGTCTTTACTTCTCAGGCCAGCCCTCAGGAGCCACAGAGTTTGGAAGAATCAGAGAAAGTCTGGACAAAGGAAGCCCTTTCCTTGGTGCAGGAAGACCAAGTTAAGGAGCAGTTAAGTGACGTGGATACCCACAAGTCCATGGGTCCTGTGCAGCCATACAGGGAGACCAGGACCAGCCGGAGGATTGGGCAGAGAGGAACCTGATGTACTTCAATGAAGGCAATTGCTGCAGCTGGGGAGGAATAACCCCATGTGCCAGTACAGGTTAGGGGCTGACTTGCCGGAGAGCACCTCTGAGGAGAAAGACCTAGGAGTCCTGGCGGACAATAGGATGACCATGAGCCGACAATGTGCCCTTGTGGCCAAGAAGGCCAATGGCATCCTGGGGTGGATCAGGAAGAGTGCGACCAGCAGGTCAAGAGAGGTTATCCTCCCCCTCTACTCCGCCCTGGTGAGGCCCCATCTGGAGTACTGTGTCCAGTTCTGGGCTCCCCAGTTCAAGGAGAGGCAACTGCTGGAGAAGGTACAGCAGAGGGCTACAAAGATGATTAGGGGACTAGAACATCTCCCTTACGAGGAAAAGGTTGAGGGACTTGGGTCTTTTTAGTCTGGAGAACAGAAAACTGAAGGGGGATCTGATCAATGCTTATAAATACTTAAAGGGTGTGTGTCAAGAGGATAGGGCCAGGCTTTTCTCAGTGGTGCCCAGGGATAAGGCAAGAGGAAATGGGCACAGACATGAGTATAAGAAGTTCCACCTACACATGAGGAGGAACTTCAGGAACTTTGAGAGTGGCAGAGCACTGGAAGAGGCTGCCCAGGGGGGGTGGTGGAGTCTCCTTCTCTGGAGACATTCAAAACCCTCCTGGACAAGTTCCTGTGCAACCTGCTGTAGGTGGACCTGCTTTTGCAGGGGGGTTGTACTTGATGATCTTCAGTGGTCCCTTCCAACCCTGTGTGATTCTGTGGTTCTTTGAAAGGGATTTTCGGAGATCATCTAGTCCAACCTATAGGCTCCAGGGCATGTGGTTGCAGGGAGACTCCAGGTGAAGCCAATAAGGGTCAGTAAGATTCAGTGTTGTCTTCAGGTTCCTGGCATTTCCAAGGAAGGTGACTAGGACAATGTTTTCTCTTCATCTCCATCTGGCCATATCTCTGCAGGTGCTTCATAGCATTTTGTTGAGACTTTTGTTCAGAATGCAGTTCACTGTACAGTATCTCCCATTTTCCTGCTTTTTTCGTTTTGGAGGATGCTTTTACGATATAGCCAGGACATGTGCACTGCCAAGAGATTTGCAAGCAGTATTCTCCAACACAGTTTAGACAGCCTCTCTACCCTGGAATCAATGCCAAGTCCTATCTTTATCACTTATATGTTCCAATGAAATTTATATTCCAATTCTGCTATAAATGGAAAATTGGACTCCTTCTGAGTCCTTTTATCAGTCGCAAACAAATCACATGCTGTAAGCATATGTAAGAGGAGCGTGTCTGCTCCTTTAAGAGTTTCTGTTCCAAAGAGCCACAAACCAGAACATACAGACACAGGATAAGGGAGGTTGTGACAAGAACAAACTTGGTCAGTGGCAAGAGTTTGCGGAGTGTGAGAATATTTCTTTTTTTTTCGGTTGGGAGGATAAGGAAAGGGAGGGAGACAAACACAGACATATAACCTGACCAATTAACATTAACAAACAATAATCATGCACAAACCTGGTCAGTCACCTGGTCAGATGGGCTATTAAAAAACTGCAGGCTAATCGGCACTTTGCAATGGATGAAGTTGCAAACCCGGAAGTACAGGATATTGAAGGGGGTCAGTGAGGCCGTGCCAACTTAAGAGGCAATGTGCAGGGGAAGAAGGAGTGAGAGTCTTAGAGCTAGTGGCTAGAGCAGGACTACAGGTCACAAACAGTGTGCCTGGTGCTGGCCACAGGGCAGGGGTGTGATTTCTGTGTCTTCCACAATCTTGGTGTGCAAGGTGCATGCATGTGGTTTCACTAACAAAATTCAAGCTGGACTTGCCAGTGAGTAGGAGGTGATGGGAATCTTCCACTCAAAGACAGTTATCACATTTTATATCTTGCAGGGTCATGGGATCAAGTCCACAGTTGTTGAAATAGCTGCTTTGTTGTCTGATCACTTAGAAGGAAAAAAAAAAAAAAAGATATTACAACAGAAATTATTAAAAACTTTATTTTTTTTCCTTGAGCTATAAAACCCTTTACCAAAAATGTAAAAAAAAAAAAAAAAAAAGAGTCAAATTTGTACCATCTGAGACTTTAAAAAGTCAAGAATAAGAATTTTCCCTGAAATCAAGGTCCTACCATCTCCACCAGTAGGACAGCTACCAGTAAGACAGCTCATAAAATAGAGCGTTACATGATTGCAGTATAAAAAGGATGCTGGCTTCTAGACTGTCTTGAACTTTTCCATGGTGATAAAGAGTAGCCCCAAAGAGACTAAATTATAGGAACCTAACTAGAGTGGAAGAAATTAATAAATAGGAATAAATGTAGTGAGGTCTGTTTTTGAATTAAAAGTTTATATTCTCTTTAATAAGCAGAGATTAAAACAATCATTCTTCATCATGGTAACTACAACACCCTTAAACAAAAAAGGGTTTACAAATAACAGCTTAAAGGAAAATAACCTTGTTATCAAGAGTGACCTAATTTTACATACTTAAATTTTTCTTAGCTACTGTAATAGTTTGTAATTGTAATGTATGTATGGGGTTGTGTGTTTCTTTTCCCTGCTGAAAAGACACAAGACTCAGAGAGGGAACATGTGTTTGCTTTTTGTGGATATAATTTTAGAATAAACTATTGATTGCAAAATATCTTATTCCAATAGCAAGTCATCACAGCATCAACACATCAAGACAAAATTCTCCTTTCTAATTGCTTGGTTTGTAAAATATGTTGCTCACAACAAGGAGACTAACAAAAACAGATGTACTCTGTCAGCCAAAGGGGAAATATCTGCATAACAAGTTAGCCCAGGAGAGGCTTATGTTAGCATAGAAATGTGATCATTAATGTACATTATCATTCTTCATCACTCTGTTCTCTGCTTTCATCTTCTAAAATCCTGTGTACTACTAGCATTGGTATGTACCATTTATAGAACATGCGATACTTCAAATACTTAATGGATCATCCAAATAAGAAAGAAGGAGGCAGCTGAGACATGCTTTCAGAAGCAGATCGTTACATCAGGGATTTGCTCACCACAATGTGGAGACACGTCTGGAGCAGCGTATGTAGATGTAGCAGTCAGCTTTAATCTCTCCAGCTGAGTTACAAGTGAGGACAGGGCAGCTATTCAATAAAGTGCCGCAGAGGCTCATGTGCTACTGGAAATAGTAAATCAAATTTAAGAGAACCACAGAGGACAACTCCATTCGGTTGGCATAGTCAGCAGGTGCAATTCAAGTGCTTAACATTTCAGGCACAAACATATCCCAGGAGGGCTAAAATTACAGTTTTTGATATGCCACGAAGAGGTCATGATTTGTTAAACTGAATGCTTACCACTCACCTCCCTTTGTCTAGGATGTTCAGAAGTCCTCTGAAGTTTCTAGTTTTATAGTTTGTTTAGACCGTATGTATGTAAGGAAAATTTAAAGGAAAAAAAAAAAAGTAACTGCAGAGTACTCGTAGAATACTTCAGCCAGGATAATGTAGTTCTCCTGGTTCCTTTCTTCTCCCTCTTCCTTTACTTCTCCTTCTCCTTCTTCCTCGCCCTCTCTTTTCCCTCCTCCCCATTCTCCTTGCCTCACTTCCTACTTCTCCTTTTCCTTTTGCCCTCTCCCTTGAATTATAAAAGTAGGAGTACATCTGAGCAAGTACAAAAATGATGCCAAGACCCTCTAGACCAAATAGATTTGAACGTGTAATTCTCACATTTCATGAGGCAGAGGATAACAGTTGAAAGAAAAGGCAATAGTTGGAATTTGATTAGGTTATTCATGTGTTTTACCATAGATGAGAAGGGGAGGGAAGAGGGAGGGATGGAGGGGACGGAGGGGAGAAAATTAAAAGGAAGCAATATTATTGAAGTTAGACGTGCTAACATTTCCATAAATGGCTATGGCACAATTTTCCTCAAGAGGGAAGTATTCCTTCTTATGAGAAACAGCTGAAGGAACTGCGTGTAGTTGGTTGGCCTTGGGTGGATGCCAGGTGCCCACCAAGCCACTCTATCACTCTTCTCCTCAGCAGGACAGGGAGGGGAGAAAATAAGATAGAAAATAACTTGTGGGTCAAGATAAAGGCAGTTTGATGAAACAAAATCAAAGGCCACATGCAGAAGCAAAGGGAATGAAAGGATTTTATTTTCTACTTCCCATCAGCAGGCCATGTCTAGTCACTTTGCAGGAAGTAGGGCTACAGTATGCATAGTGGTGGTTCTGCAAGACAAACAGGATGTACCTCCCCACCCTCCTCCCCCCTCCCCTTTCTCTTAGTTGTTATTACTGAGCACTGAGCTCAGTACTGAGCATACTATTATATAGTATGGAATATCCCTTTGGTCAGTTTGGGTCAGGTATCCTGACTGTGTCCCATCCCAAGGTCTTGTCTATCCCCAGCCTTCTGTTGAGAGGGCAATGTTGGAGAGAGAATCTTGATGCTGTGCAAGCCCCACTCAGCAGTAACCAAAACACTGGTGTGTTGTCAAAACCTTTCAACACAGCACTGTAAGGTCTGCTATGGGGAAAATTAACTTCATCTTAGGCAGACGCTATACACTCGCCTTGTTTAGCCTGGAGAAAAGGAGGCTCAGGGGAGACTTTATTGCTCTCTACAACTACCTAAAAGTAGGTTGTGAAAAGGTGGGGGTCAGTCTCTTCTCCCCGGTAACAATGGATAGGATGAGAAGAAACAGCCTCAAAATGCACCAGGGGAGGTTTGGGTTGGATATTAGGAAAAACTTCTTCACTGAAAGGGTTATCAAGCATTGGGACATGCTTACCAGGAAAGTGGTTGAGTCACCATTCCTGGAGATATTTAAAGATATGTAGAAGTGGTGCTTAAGGACATGGATTACTGGTAGACTTGGCTGTTATGTTTATGGTTTTACTCAATGATTTTAGAGGTCTTTTCCAACCTAAGCTATTCTACAATTTAATGAATTCCAAAGCAATGTGAAATTTGGAAATGGAATTTCAGGGAAAATCTGCTCTTCAAAATGTAAATCAAAGTGTGAAAAATACAAGTTTAAAAAATAGATTTTTTTCTTTATAAAACATGGCTAAAGAGAGAGAAACAGTGAATAAAATAAGCAAAATTCGGTTGTCCTAACACACTAATGATCAGGATGACAGGATGACGGGATGACAGGAAGATGGTTTGATTACGAACACAAAACAAAGTCTACATTTCATTCAGTTCTAATTTGATTATTTTACCTGAGATGATAATAATTTTTAACCATGGATAATGTTATCAATACAGCTATTTTAACAAACTAAATTGCTGCACTTAAAAGTGATACAGTTTGTGTTGATGTACAACAAATTCAATGAAAGATTAAGGAGAATGAGAAGAGAACAAATGCGTATTATGATAAAATATAACACATTTAAAATAATATAAAATTTATATAAGTTTATAACAGATATAATGTTATAGATTAATCTATAAATTATAAACATATTAATATAAAATATAATTTATATATTAATTATATAATACATATGTAAGAGTTATAATATGTAATTTTATAATATAAAATTTACTCTAAGCATGAAATGGAATGTCAGGTTAAAGGCATCCTTAGCAATACAAATATTTTGTTTGTACTTGTATAATTGTAAGTATTAAATTGCTTCATCAACATATGTGATTCTGGGAAGACACCGAAAGGTCATACAACTAATTTACAAATTACAAGTGACAATCATAGTAAAATATGATTTAAGTAAAACAAATGCAAATTTAAGATAGATTTCCAGGAAGGAATTATTTATGGACTAAACAGAAAGCATAATAAAATCCTTCAAGGAATTATTTATATAGAACTTAGAAAAACTTTGGAGAAGCACAGAGAAATAGTTGTCTGGTTTGTTCCATCCCTATGTGAAAATCAGGATTCTTAAAAACGCATAAGGAAAATGCATGTGGCCAAAACTACTGTTGCCTATGTTCCAATTACAGACTTTTGCAAGAAAAATAAAATCAGATGTGGTCTGTTGCCTACGTTCCAATTACAGACTTTCGCAAGAAAAATAAAATCAGATCTGTAGAGAAGTTGTATTGGGTTTGAGTGGCAAGGTTTTGATAGTGAGGAGGATACAAGGGTGGCTAATAAAACCAAAAACAGATAAAGAAAATCAAAGATCAGGAATTTTTAAGAGTATGCAAAAACCATAATTGATTTTTCATTTTTCTCTGCTTCTTGTGGAAGCCAATAAATAGCAAAATTTACCTTAGTTAGCCATCTTAATTGGAAAATAGTCCTTCACAACAGATTCTGGTGATATTAAAGGTCTAATTAGCTACATTTTTATTTACATATTTTATTGAATATATAAGCTTTTATTCTTAAGCAACTGTGTATCAATCTTGTGATTGTTTTTTATGTGTTGTTTATTTTCTTTATAACAAACAGCTAAAATGCAAATTTTAATATAAAATAGCAGTTGCTAAATATATGCATATTCATCTTGTCTTAGATGCTGTAGGCTAGTAGTCAGCTACTGTCTTGTGTGTGGTTGTCTTTTTCTTCCAAAACTTTTTGGAAGACAAGTTAGAGGAGTCACAAAGCAGACACTGCACAGTTCTTCCTCACTTCCCATTGACTCTTAACTGCTAACCTTGTCATAAGGGTATTGATGGGAGGCTTATCATACTAATTTGTATCATCTACCTGTTCTTTCGGTTTCTGCTAGTATTTCCATCACCTTCTCTTCTGGTGCACGTTTCAGGAGTCCTATATACTTCATCTAAAATGCTTCATATGTCTTCACCTGTGTCCTGGTTTGGGAGTGGAACAGGGTCAACTTTCTGTTCAGTGGGAGAGGCTCTTCCTTACACTTGTTGCTGTGGCAACCAGGGTCCGCTGACTTGGTTGTTTACCCCATGGAGGGGTTGCACCTGTGGGGAGGAACTGGTGACCCAAACTGACCAACATGGTGTTCCATTCCGTCTGCCGTGCTCAGTATAAAAGCTGAGGGATGGGCCTTTGTCTTTGGCTTCTTGTCTTTGGTTCCTTCTTCAATGAGGAGAACCCCATGAGTTTGTCTAACTTTAATCCCCATCATAGTGTTCTGGAATCCAGTTCCCATTCACTGAGTCTGGGACTCTCCTAGTGCCTGCTGATGATATCTCCCTGGGAGCTTGATATGGTTTTGTATGTATATTTATATACATTGTATATATTTCATTATTTCCTTCTTGATTTTATTATTTATATTTCATTAAAGTAGTTTATTTTTTTTGTAAACTCATGAATCTCTTTATCTCTCTTCTTCCTCTCCTGGAAGCGAGAGGCAGGGGTCAGCATCTTGTCTTGTCGTTGGTCAACCTGGTCTAAACCATGACAACCTGTTGATCCCCTACCATATCAGGATTTCTTGATACCTTCAGTACATCCTGTGTCACATCTATCCCTCTTCTCTAGGTTCTCCAGCTTGTTAACCATTGTTGGCAAATGTTTCAGCCTTGACTCATTTCAGTAATTTACCATTGGTTTGTGTCTCTTTCCTGTTTCAGTCCCACTTCTGAAGTTACCCCCCAAAGCTTCATTCAGCTTGTAAATGTATCCTTATTTGGGGAATGTGTCAGAATTTTAGGTGTCTTGGGATGTCTCCATAATGAAAGGGAAAAATGTACATCTAGCCTACATGAAATGTGAATCACCTTATCTTGCTCTGATGCCTCTGCAGTGAGGAAAATGTGGCAACACTTTTATCTCAATGAACTGAAATGAATGTTTTAATTTGCATGGGAAGATCAAGGTGCTTTGTATGTTTTATCTGGCTATTTGATTTAGCTAAATTAACAAAATTGAACTTAGGGTATTAAAGATTGATTTTTATTTTGCTTTATACAAATAACCTTTCAAATCTGAAAGTCATGAAGACAGACTACACTCAGTCATCAACACGTAATTAAGATGATTATTTTCTCTAATACTAGAGAACTCTTTCAACAGCAGAAGTGATCATGTGAAGTTAGATAATCTTTTCTGGTTTATGAGTTTATTAAACACCAGTAAAAAAACCTTCAATGCCAGTATAATTGCCTTTGTACTATTCTACCTGATTTTTCCTCACAGAAGTCCTGATCCAATGACAATTAAGTTTAATAGAAATGTTCCTTTGGCTTCAAAGGACAGGTTCCAAGTGAGAGCAAAAAGCCAATTGAAAATTCTATGAACAAAGGCACATTACATTCTCAACATGACTAGCATGAATAACAAAGTGTGACGAGAGACCACGACTAACTTATGATTCACTGGAGGAAAGAAGATGGGACTTTGAACTCTAGTAATTGCATTTTGTATAAGTTTGCACTTAGCACCTATTAAATTTGCAATTGCTGATTTACCTTTTAGGTGTTATTGGGCACTTGAAGTTTCACCATTCTTCAAATAAAGAAAAAAAAACCTAAAAGGTAGTAGTGCATCAAACTAGAATAGGTAAGACATACACGTTTCTAAAATGCATTATAGTGAAGTACGTATGTGGAAAAGCAGTACTGTGAAATAAGTTGTAATTGAATGCTGGGAAAAAAAATGTAGAGAAATCACATACATATTTCCCAGGATATCTTCAAAAGCATAGACGGCTAGAAATACTTTTTGCCTATTGTACACTCTTTCAGTTTTACAGTGGAGTAAAATAAGACAAAAATATCCTTCTGCCTTTGAAGACAAATAAATCAGGAAACAAAACCATGGAAAATCATATGCAAATATCACAGATATCTGCTTTGAATGATAGGTCCTCATATTACAAGATCAAGCTTGATATTTATATTTACTCCACATTTTTGTCTCAAAACTACTAAAATAAATTATAAATCTCTTTCCTCAGTTCTATAAATGCATTCAGCAAAATAATATCATAGCAATGTTCACATAGACTGTTCTAGAATATGAGACTGATAAATGAGATAAATATTTATAAAGAATGGAAATTCTTTTTCCTGTAAGAGGACATATTTGACTGTTTCCTTTAAAAAGTTTTGTGTAGATTTTTGGAGGAAAAAAAGTATTATCCTCCAGGAAAGTCAAGTTCTTTTTTCTTCTGTAAACGCTTCTTACCCATATTTATATTCAAAAAAAGCCAAACAAAAAAAAACAACAACAACAACAAAAAAAAGGAAACAAGGAGACAGAGAGAGCAGGAAGAGAGAAGAGACAGACAAAAATGGAAAGAAATGGAGGGGGAAGAAAAAGGAAAACACATCTAAATTGAAAGACTTTCCTTATTATGCTTTTTGTGCGTGCAAAGCTGGGACACTTGGTTGGTTTTTTCTTCTATGTGTGATAGATGTTCTATTCATAATATGAATCACTACATCATATGCAACTTTATGCTGTTTATAAAATGCCCACTGGAATAACTGCTAACTTTGTATATTAAATGAATGAAAAATATGTAGCTAACCATCCGAAAGTTAAATAACATTTTTGCTGCTAACTTTTAGATGTACCGTTATGGTAAACACTCTCTTGAGGTAGTTATCAAAATACGTCAAAACTCTTTACATTCTATGCCAGTGTACATACATTTGACATTTTTTCCCACCTTATTTCATGCTTACTTTAAAACTTCTACCGTCCTTTCTTGTGTGAAATTGAAACCAATTGAATGTCTCATTGAAATGAATGAAAAAATAAACAGCTGTTTTATTAGTATATTCACAGTTGGCCAGAAAATATCCATTATTGTGATAGTCTTTTGAAGTTTTAGGTTAATGCGGTTTTGATATAACAATGCCTGCAGGTGTCTGACTTTCAAGGTTTCAGCCGAAATCACCGCAACCAGACCGACAGATGGCCCTTCCCACTCCCCAAAAGAGGAGAGGAAAAGATGAGGAGATTTAGAAGTTTAGAATGAACTAAACTACTTTAATGAAGAATTAATATTAAAATAAAATAAAAAAAAAAAAGAGAGAAGAAAATAATGAAATAGATACAATATATACAAAACCGTATCAAGCTCCCAGGATGACAGTGCTGTCACTGGCAGGCACTAGAGAAGTCCCAGACTGGACTCAGCGACGGATGGGAACTGGATTCCAGCTCTGGAGCCAGGAACACTCGGATCGGGATCAAAAGCAGATGAACAGACAGGGTCCTCTTCGGATATCAGCCATCGCAGGAAGAGAGTTGACCCTTTGATCCCTCAGCTTTTATACTGAGCATGGGGCAGGTGGGATGGAATACCCCAGTTGTTCAGGTTTGGGTCACCTGTACTGTCCACTCCTCCCCACAGATGTGACCCCTCTACATTTTTTCCGTTTCCAACCCTCTACGGGGCAAACAACAAAAATTGGCTGACCTTGGTTGTTACAGCAATAAGCATAAGCAAGGGCCTCTCTGCATACCATTCCTTGGTGTGTAGCACAAACATTGGTCTTATCACTCTGAGAACGAGCAGTTTTCTCCACAATATGCCGTTAATTTCAGATAGTTAGAGAAGGCCCAGCTAAAATGTAAAACTACAGAACACAAAATTCGTTCAGTTTTACTTCAAACTGGGACACTGACTTTCAGACAAAACCCAAAAACTAAGAATGTGTTGCCTAGGTGCGTCTATCTCATAACAACTCTTAAGATGAGCACGACACAGCCTAGAGCAAACTAACATAAACACCCGGGGGAAAAAACCCTAAATACAAAGCCTGACTGACTTAGTCAGAGGAAAAGCCAGTCTCATTCAGTATCCTATCTCCAAATGTTGTAAAAATTGATGCCTAGGGAATAGAATAAACTTCAATAGCAAGACCTGAGTTTTGTTCTATTTAATGTATTTTGGAGCCCTCAGTGTATTTTGTTTCTGTAATCTGTCCCAGTTTCACCAGAACTAAACCTCAGCAGCCACAATATGACAAAGAGCTCCAGAGCTTATTTTTACATGTTATTTGAGGAACATTTTTATTTTTCTGGCTTTTAACCTTCTTCCTACTTCTTTCAGCAGGTATTTCATAATTCTTCTTAGATTTGAAAAGACAGCAAACAATTAACTTTTATGATTATAATTTCTATAGACCTCAGTTATTTCCCCCGTTTTGCCTGCTTACCAGAGGAGCTTACTTAGTCACTGCTTACATGGAATGACTTATTTCCTTTTTTGGAGTCTTTTAGAAGTTCTACAAAATCTTTCCTGAGCTAAAAGTACTAAACCAGAACTCATTATTTGTTATCTAGTCAAACTTTGATAATAGAGAAATTCATAAAATAGTTTGGATTGGAAGGGACCTTTAAAGGTAATCTAGTCCAACCCCCCTGCAATGAGCAGGGACGTCTTCAACTAGATCAGGTTGCTCAGAGCCATATCCAACCTGACCTTGAATGTTTCCAGGATGGGGCAACTACCATCTCTCGGGGAAACCTCTTCCAGTGTTTCAACACACTCATTGTGAAAAATGTCTTCTTTATATCTAGACTAAATCTTCCCTCTTTTAGTTTAAAGCCATTACCCCTTGCCCTATCTCAACAGGGTCCGCTCTAAAGTCTGTCCCCATCTTTCTTACAAGACCCTTTAAGTACTGAAGGCCACAATAAAGTCTCCCTGGAGCCTTCTGTTCTCCAAGATGAATAACTCCAACCCTCTCAGCCTGCCTTCATAGGAGATGTGTCCAGATAGCTCTTTCCTTGTCCACTGACGTAGCCACTCCATCATAGAAGGCCGCTTGGTTGGTCAGGCAGGACTTGCCCTTGGTGAAGCCATGCTTCCTATCTTGAATCACCTCCCTGTCCTCCATGTGCCATAGCATAGCTTCTAGGAGGATTTGTTCTGTGATCTTCCAAGGCACAGAGGCGAGGCTGACAGCTTGGTTGTTCTCAGGTTCGTCTTTTCTACCCTTTTTGAAAATGGGTACAATGTTTCCCCTTTTCCAGTCATCAGCAATGTCACCTGACTTCAAATATCATGGAAAGTGTCTTGACAACTACATCAGCCAATTCCCTCAGGACCCTGGGATGCATCTCATCAGATCCCATAGACTTCTGCATGTTCAGGTTCCTCAGGTGGAACAGCCTTATATTGGTAAATTTTGGATATTCTACTTGCATGTCTCTCTTCTTGGCTAAGAAGGCCCAAAATAATTTGCTCAAAAGAGCGTCAGTAATACTGTCCAAAGAACTAGGTGTGTATGATACAATGTAACTATGTGATGTAAATCTACATCTGAACTAGTGACCCTCAAGTTCTTCTAGATTCAGCAGAGAATAATAGACACTTCAAATCACAAACAGGGAATCACAGGATGGCTGAGACTGAAAGCACCTCTGGAGATCATCCAGTCCAACACTTCTGCTGAAGGAGGATGAACTAGAGCAGGTCAGTCTGGACCATGTCCAGTCGGAATTTAAATATTGCCAAGGAAAGAAACTTAGTAACTTTTATGGGAAACCTGATCTCGGTTTGATCAGCCTCACAGTATTTTTTTTCTTGCACATGCAGGCAGAATTTCTTGTGTTTCAATTTATGCCTATTGCCTCATCCTGTCACTGAGCAACACTGAAGAAAGTCTAGCTTGGCCTTCTTCAACCCCTTCCATCCCCCTCTAAGTGCTCCTAGCTATTTATGCACATGGATAAGATCCCACATGAGCTTTCTCTTCTCCAGGCCAAACAGTCCCATCTCACTTAGCATCTCCCTATGTGCCAGATATTCAGGGCCCCTCTCTGGACTCATCATAGAATCATATGGGGTTGGAAGGGACCTCTGGAGATCATCAAGTCCAACCCCCCTGCCAAAGCAGGTCCACCTACAGCAGGTTGCACAGGAACATGTACAGGTGGGTTTTGAATGTCTCCAGAGAAGGAGACTCCACCACCTCTCTGGGCAGCCTCTTCCAGTGCTCCACCACTCTCAAAGTAAAGAAGTTCCTCCTCATGTTTAGGTGGAACTTCTTATACTCAAGTTTGTGCCCATTTCCTCTTGTCCTGTCACTGGGCACCACTGAGAAAAGACCAGCCCTGTCCTCCTGACACCCTCCCTTTAAGTATTTGTATGCATTAATTAGATCTCCCCTAAGCCTTCTCTTCTCAAGACTAAAAAGACCCAAGTCTCTCAGCCTCTCCTCATAGGAGAGATGCTCCAGGCCCTTATTCATCTTTGTGGCCCTTTGCTGTACCCTCTCCAGCAGTTGCCTCTCCTTCTTGAACTGGGGAGCCCAGAACTGGACACAGTACTCCAGATGGGGCCTCACTAAGGCAGAGTAGAGGGGCAGGATAACCTCTCTTGACCTGCTGGTCGCACTCTTCCTTATCCACCCCAGGATGCCATTGGCCCTCTTGGCCACAAGGGCACATTGTCAGCTCATGGTCATCCTGTTGTCCACAAGATCTCCCAGATCTTTCTCCTCAGAGCTGCTCTCCAACAGGTCAACCCGCAACCTGTACTGGTGCTTGGGGTTATTTCTCCCCAGGTGCAGCACCCTACACTTGCCCTTGTTAAATTTCCTGAGATTTCTCTCGGCCCAACTCTCCAGCCTGTCCAAGTCTCGCTGTATGGCAGCACAACCTTCTGGGGTGTCAGACACCCCTCCTAGTTTTGTGTCATCAGCAAACTTGCTGAGAGTACATTCCATCCCTTCGTCTGGGTCATTGATGAATGGCCCATATTGAAGAGAACTGGACCCAGTTCCAAGGCCGGGGGAAACCAATTGTTACAGACTTCCAGCTGGATTCTGTGCCCCTAATCACAACCCTCTGAGCTCTGTCTTTCAGCCAGTTTTCAATCCACTTAACTGTGCATTCATCTAACCCACACTTCCTAAGCTTAGCTATGAGGATGCTGTGGGAGACAGTGTCAAAAGTCTTGCTGAAGTCAAGGTAGACAACATCCACCTCTCTCCCCTCAGCTATCCAACCAGTCATGCCATCATAGAAGGCTATCAGGTTAGTCAGACATGACTTCCCCTTGGTGAATCCACGTGGACCACTTCTGGTAGCTTTCTTTTCCTCCATATGCTCTGAGATGACGCCCAGAACAAGTTGTTCCATCATCTTTCCAGGGATGGAGGTGAGGCTGACCGGCCTGTAGTTTCCCGGGTCCTCTTTCCTGCCCTTTTTGAAGACTGGGATGACAATGCCCTTTCTCCACTCCTCAGGCACCTCACCTGGTCTCCAGGACCTCTCGAAGAAGATTGAGAGCAGCCCTGCAATTACTTCTGCCAGCTCCCTCAGCGCTCTCAGGTGTATCCTGTCTGGACCTATGGACTTGTGCATATCTAGCCTTCTTAACTGATCTCTAACTTGGTCCTCCTCCACCAAGGGAAGATCTTCCTTTGTCCAGAATTTCTCTGATTCTTCCAGATTCTGTGGCTCCTGAGGGCTGGTCTGAGCAGTAAATACAGAAGCAAAGAAAGCATTCAGTAACTCCACCTCTGCATCCTCCATCACCATTGCACCTATCTCATTCAACAGTGGGCCCACATTTTCTCTAGTTTTCTTTTTGCCTCCAATATAATTGAAGAACCCCTTCTTGTTGACTTTGACATCTCTTGCCAATTTTAATTCCAAGGAGACCTTGGTTTTCCTTGATTCTTCCCTACATAGTCTAACAGCATCTCTGTAATCCTCCCAAGTGGTCACTCCCTTCTTCCCCTCAGTGTAAACTTCCTTCTTCCACTTAAGTTTTTTCAGAATATCCCTGCTCAACCACACAGGTCTCCTGTTTCCCTCGCTTGATTTCTTGCTCTTGGGAATGCGCTGATCCTGAACTTGGAGAAGGCAATGTTTGAATATCGCCCAGCTCTTTTGAGCCCCCTTGCCTTCCAGAGCTCTAACCTATGGGATTTCACCTAGCAGTTTATTGAAAAGAACGAAGTTAGCCCTCTTGAAATCCAGAGTTTCAGTCCTACTTGTTGTTTTTTGTATGTTACCCACAGTCCTGAACTCTATATTTCTATGGTCACTGCAGCCGAGGTTGCCCTCAACCTTGATGTCATCCAGCAGTCCCTCTTTGTTCATTAGTACTGGGTCCAGTAGTGCCTCTCCTCTTGTTGGCTCTTCCACCAGCTGGGTTGAGAAGTTATCATCAGTACTCTGGAGGAACCTCTTAGACTGTATATTCCTGGATGTGTAGCCTTTCCTGCAGATATCTGGGTGACTGAAGTCCCCCATGAGAACCAAAGCCTGCGATTGCAAGGCGACTTGGAGCTGGTTGTAAAAGGCCTCATCAATTTTTCTATCCTGATCAGGTGGTCTGTAATAAACACCCACTATACCTCTCCTCTTGTTGGCTCTTCCACCAGCTGGGTTGAGAAGTTATCATCAGTACTCTGGAGGAACCTCTTAGACTGTATATTCCTGGATGTGTAGCCTTTCCTGCAGATATCTGGGTGACTGAAGTCCCCCATGAGAACCAAAGCCTGCGATTGCAAGGCGACTTGGAGCTGGTTGTAAAAGGCCTCATCAATTTTTCTATCCTGATCAGGTGGTCTGTAATAAACACCCACTATACTGTCCCTCATATTGGCCTGCCCCTTAATCCTCACCCACAGGCTCTCAGCTCTCTCATCTGACATATTCCTATATGCCTATGTCTCTCTTTTACTGGGGAGCTGGAGACAGCACTCTTGGTGTGGTCTTATTTCTACTGGCTAATTTAAATATCAGCTGCAGAATGAGACAAACCATGCTGTAGAGGTGCTTGTGTATTCATGCTGGTTATAAAGAAGATTTGGGTCATAAGCAGCACAATAGAGATCTGAATCCTGTTCACTTTCACCTAATTTTGCTAATCCCTAAATACTATCTGCAGTTATTTCCATTTAAAAACAAGGGACAACATGCTGTCACCCACTTTTTCAGTAAGAGATGGTAGCTAAAGCATTTCCCAGAAGCTTGACATAACTGTTACGATACTAAACAAATAATAAGAAAGAAGGGCAAAAGTAAGAAAGTATCAAGAAGGGATGATCTCTGTGATCTTGAAAATGGATCACTGTGCAACCAGGAAACCAGCAGTATTTCCACAGCAAAAAAAAACCCAGCATGTACAAACTTGAAACTGTAGTCTTAGGACTATGTAATTTTGAAGAGACATTTTGTAGCTACGGTATTCTCAATGGTCTTTCTGATTTTCTCCAATGACCATCTAGTGTATAACACATTTGTAGTCATGAGTGGTATCCCAAGCTTATGACTGCTGTCCCAACAGTGAAACTGTAGGGTTAAGCTTTTGTTGCTTTTTCTCTTATTCCTGTAAATCTTATATTGGCAGCACTGAGAGCTGCCTCAGAGCAAATGGAAAACCTTTCCCCTCTTAATGGTTTGTGCAATTTCCTAGGAAATGGGCTGCATGAATCTGAATCCCTTCAGAGCAGCATGAAAGTTGAAGCCAGTTACCTCATTTTCTGGATGAGTGCTTTAGCCTCAAACTTCTATGCAAAAGTCAATTGATGCTATCTGTGTCTTAAAAGTGAGCCATCCTCATTTGAACATTACCTTTAAGAGGCAGACTACGTATTTTAAATCCCAGAGGACATATATACTTGGTGTAAAGCTAAAGTCAGGAGCTCTGCACTCAAGAGAAATGGGTATGTTTAGGTTTTCTGTCAGCCAGACAGAAGCTAGCTATGTGGAGTGCCCCTCCACATAGGGACCAGCTGAAGTGTCTCTACACAAATGCACGCAGCATGGGCAACAAACAGGAGGAATTGGAAGCTATCCTGCTACAGGAAAGCTATGACATAGTAGCAATTATGGAAACTTGGTGGGATTAATCTTATGACTGGAGTGTGGCCATCAATGGCTACAAGCTGTTCAGAAAGGACAGGAGAGGAAGAAGGGGTGGAGGTGTTGCCCTCTATGTAAAGAAGTGGCTAGAATGTGAAGAGTTGTTGCTAAAGAGTAGCCATGAGCAGGTCGGAAGCTTATAGGTAGGAATTGAGAATCCACTCAACAAAGTCGAGCCTCAGGATTCTACTACAGGCCTCCTGACCAGGCAGAGCCTATCGACGATGCCTTCTTACTCTAGCTGGAGGACTCTAAATTTTAAGAAAGCAAACTTCCAACTCTTCAAGGAGTTAGTAAATAGGACCCCGTGGGAAACGGCCCTCAGGGACAAGGGAGCAGAAAAAAGCTGGCAGATCTTTAAGGATGCTCTCTATAGAGCACAAAAAATCTCCATCCCAACATGTAGGAAAATGGACAAGGAGGGCAAGAGACCGCCATGGTTGAGCTGTGACCTGCTGGTCAAACTAAAGGGCAAGATGGAGCTACACAGGAAATGCAAGAAGGGAAAGGCATCCTGGGAAGAGTATAGGGACGTTGCCCGGCTGTGTAAGGATGAAGTCAGGATGCCAAGGAACAGCTAGAACTGAACTTGGCAAGGGATGTAAAGAAAAACAAGAAAGGTTTCTACAGGTACTTTAACCACAGAAGGAAGGTTAAAGAAAACATACCCCCCTTGATGAGCAACAGTGGGGAACTTGTATCAACGGAGGAGGAGAAGGTGGAAGTTCTCAACAACTTTTTTGTCTCAGTCTTCACTGGCAACCCCTTTCCTCCTACCTCTCATGTTGATGGCACACAAGTTGGAAACTGAGGTGATAAAGTCCCTCCTATTATAAGTAAACACAAGGTACATGATCATAGAATCATAGAATCATAGAATGGTTAGGGTTGGAAGGGACCTCAAAGATCATCGAGTTCCAACCCCCCTGCCATGGGCAGGGACACCTCCCACTAGAGCAGGTTGCTCAAGGCCCCATCCAGCCTGGCCTTGAACACTTCCAGGGATGGGGCAGCCACAACTTCCCTGGGCAACCTGTTCCAGTGTCTCACCACCCTCATAGTAAAAAATTTCTTCCTGAGATCTAATCTGAATCTTTTTTCTTCCAATTTAAAACTGTTTCCCTTTGTCCTATCATTACACCTCCTGGCAAAGAGTCCCTCCCCAGCTCTTCTATAGGCACCCTTCAGGTATTGAAAGGCCGCTATAAGGTCTCCCTGAAGCCTTCTCTTCTCCAGGCTGAACAATCCCAGCTCCCTCAGCCTGTCCTCATTGGAGAGGTGCTCCATCAACTCAGGAGCCTGAAGATCTACAAGTCCATGAGACCTGATGAGATACATCCCAGAGTCCTGAAGGAACAGGCTGACCTAGTTACCAAACCACTTTCCATGATATTTGAAAAATCATGGCAGTCAGGTGAAGTCCCTGCGGACTGGAAGAAGGCAAACATCACACCCATTTTTAAAAAGAGTAGAAAGGAGGACCTTGGGAACTACCGACCTGTCAGTCTCACCTCTGTGCCTGGGAAGATCATGGAATGATCTAGATGCCATGCTTGGGCACACGAAGGACAGGGAGGTGATTCGGGACAGCCAACATGGCTTTATTAGGGACAGGTCCTGCCTGAGAAACCTAGTGGCCTTCGATGATAAAGTGACTACATCAGTAGATAAGGGATGACCTATGGATGTCATTTATCTGGACTTCAGTAAGGCCTTTGACACCGTTCCTCACAACATCCTGCTTGCGAAATTGGACGGGTATGGATTTGATGGGTGGACTGTTCAGTGGATAAGGAACTGGCTGGATGGTCGCATCCAGAGGGTTGTACTCAATGGCTTGAAGTCCAGATGGAGAGCTGTGACAATTGGTGTCACTCAAGGGTCCGTGCTGAAACCGGTGCTGTTTAACATTTTTATCAGCAGCCTAGACAGAGGGATTAAAGACACCATCAGCAAGTTTGCAGATGACACCAAGCTGTGTGGTGTTGTCAATACACCAGAGGGATGGGATGTCATCCAGAAGGACCTGGACAGGCTGGAGAGGTGGACCCAGGTGAACCTCATAAGGTTCAACAAGAGCAAGTGCAAGGTTCTGCACCTGGGCCGGAACAATCCTTGATATCAATACAGACTGGGGGATGAGGTATTAGAAAGCATCCCTGAGGAAAGGGACTTGGGGGTGCTGATGGATGAGAAGCTGGACGTGAGCAGGCAGTGTGCACTTGCAGCCCAGAAGGCCAATCGCATCCTGGGATGCATCAAAAGATGCATTGCCAGCAGGTCCAGAGAGGTGATTCTGCCACTTTGCTCTGGTGAGACCTCACCTGGAGTATTGTGTGCAGATCTGGAGCCCTCAATATAGGAAGGACATGGACCTGATGGAGCGGGTCCAGAGGAGGACCACGAGGATGATCAGGGGGTTGGAGCACCTCTGCTACGAGGACAGGCTGAGGGAGCTGGGGTTGTTCAGCCTGGAGAAGAGGAGGCTCAGGGGAGACCTAATAGCAGCCTTCCAGTACCTGAAGGGGGCCTACAGGAAGGCCGGGGAGAGCCTGTTTAGAAAGGCCTGTAGTGATAGGACGAGGGGCAATGGCTTTAAGTTGGAGGGGAACAGATTTAGATTGGAGATTAGGAGAAAGTTCTTTACTGTGAGGGTGGTGGAACACTGGAACAGGTTGCCCAGGGAGGTGGTTGAGGCTCCTTCCCTGGAGATATTCAAGGTGAGGCTTGATGAGGCCCTGGGAAACCTGGTCTTGTTGGAAGTATCCCCGCTGACTGCGGGGAGGTCGGACTAGATGACCTTTGGAAAGGTCCCTTCTGGCCTGGACCATTCTATGATTCTATGATTCTATGTAATATAAGTTTCCCTGCTTATAGTTGATAACATGGAAATTTTTTTCTAAAACACCATAATATAACCACAGAACCTCAGATCGTTGCCTACTTCTTGTATTTGGCCATAAGTCGCAGCACATTTTAACTTCATTTAGGATTTAGATGGATAGAAAATCAGTTTGTCCTATCCCTAGTGTTCTGGAAAATCTGGGTAGGTGACCCAAAAAGAAACATCCTGTGCTAAAACTATAGTACAGTCTGAATGACTGTGGGTCCAGGCTCTGTGAGTATCATTGTATGCATCTAACCTACATTTTTTCAATGGCTCAGATGATTCTCTTGACAATTTAGGCATATTTGATAAAATACTCCAGGAAATCACTTCAACAACTATCAAAATGAACCCCAACTCTAAGAAGGTTATCAATACTGTCTTCAGACCTTCTTATCTTTGAGAATTCTGTTGCTCCTTTTCACCATTTCAGTTTTTCCTTCTTATATTTTTCACTATTCAGTTGTACAAATGGAATATTAGATGCAATTTTCTTGATGAGAAAGAAAATGCACAAAATTTTGAAATAGGTTTCCTTATGCATTTATACATTCTTAAATAATTAAATGTGTGTTGCTTTTAATAGAAAGAAGTTAATATCTTTCAAAAATGCCAAGTTTGGGAAACGTATTTTATATATAGAGAGAGATATATATATAAAGTGTATATATATATGTAAATATGTTCATATACATATATGCATATGCATTATTAGATTCATTGCTTTGAGACCACTTTCTGTGATAAACTAAAAGCATTGAATAAGTACAGTGATAATTTTCAACATATTTTGAGTGCATTATTGCAACTTAATTCACTAATTTTTGTAAAAACAACTGAAGATTTGAGAGTCATGGAAGGAAGAGAGAATTGTCTAGTTAAAAGTCTCTAAGAGATTAAAAAACTGGTCAAATTAGAAAGAATGGCATCCTATAAGATAGGAAATCAACATTTGAACACTGTAGAAGATTTATGTTTGACAGAATTAGGTGGTCCACTATATTAACTCAACTGTATATGGGACTCCAGTATTATATGCTGACATAGAATCGGATTGAATATGATTAAAGGTATTACAGGGATGCTGCTTTGCATGTCTATTTATTTTGCCTAATGAAAAACAAATTTTATTTTCAATATTTTACTTGTTATATATGGAAGGTGTTACTGAGAATATTTACGAAAATATTACACCAGTAATATAACTAGCTCTGTTAGCTGGAGGCTAATCTAATTCTCCCTGGTTACCAAACTTGCCACTTAGGCTGAACTATAAGTATTTTTAGAAGCTTCTTTTATGTTTAATATTAGTAAACACTTTTACAATTTAGCACATGCAAATATACTGCTTCTAGGAATGAAATACCTTTACTCTCCTGTATCTTTACAATGTCCTCCAACATATGTTAGTTTGAAGCAGAAAAAAAATCTGTAAATAAAACTAAAAATACAGAAGAAATGTGATCACCTTCAGCTGATTTTAGAGCTGAACTATATAGAATTCAGTGTATATAACTACTTCAAATCTCATCTGAGGCTTTGTTGTTTAATATTTGTTGTTTCATTTTTTTTTTTAAATTGCATTCCAAGCCAGATAACTTGGGGTTTTTCTCAGTATGACTTAAATGAAACATATTCCTGGAAAACAAGGTAGACTTCCACTGTTTTGAACAAAGCATGAGGATACGTCTTTAACTGGAAGTCAGTGGATGGGGGTGATTCATCCAGTTACTGAACAAGATAAATCTGCTGATGAAAAAAAAATTAATTTAGCTATTTTACAGGTTCTACTTCTAGAATAATACCTTTGGTTTCCCCGTTTGAAAAAGCTTACTAGCTTGTTTCTTTCTTTGCTGGTGGTGGGGTATATAAATTACCATCTAATTAACTTCTAAATTACTTTCATCTAACTAGGGAACTTTATCTAGATTAAGTACTAAAGGTCTATTAGAAATCAACTGAGACAACTGTGCTTTCCATAGGCAACAAGTCATCCCCTTTAGGACTTTGTTAAGGACCGCTCAACAGTTTTTCTGAAATTCTGTGAAAGAATCCTTTAAGAATATTTAAGACCAGATGAACTAAATCTGAATGAACTGTTGAGAAAAAATGGTACAATTAATACATGAAATGGTGAGATAAAAGTGGTCCATTTCTATCTGTTGTTATTAAATAATCCTAGAGACAAAAAAAAGTCTCGCTGTTTTGTTATGATCACTAGCTTGCAATATGAAAATATTAATAAGGTTCATTTTTCAGGATTCTGATTTTTTACTAAAAGCACTTGATTTAAATTGCTTTTATGAATTCATAAAAATATATAAATGTTCAGTCCCAAATACTTTTAGTTAAATGTTATATTAACTTAGTTGATACATTCACTCGTATCTAAAAATAGTTTTAAAAACCCCTAACATTTGGGAAATTACACATCTTAGACATTATTGGCATATCATATGCTTCAATAATGAATAATTACAGCATGTCTTTATATATTAAGTAATCCAAAGCAGGAACATATGTAAGATTTATAAGTTAGAAACAGTTTAATTTAAATATAACTGGATAGCACATCGTGATGAAGCACATCATTCTATCGATTTCAGACTTAACATCAAAAAAGTCTAATGATCTTTGACTTTTATCTTGTGGAGATTGACTATGCAAACAAAATGGGTTTACTTTAAAAGGGAAGGTGCCATCTGTAAAGCTTTATAAAATTTCAAGCAATTTAGCCTTACAATTTCATTAATTGCCAAAAATAAGCCTTTTTCAGTCTCTGCTCACCTGTTCTCTATGGAGGAGATAATTTACTGAGGCAGAAGTCAAGCAGAAAAAGGATAAATGAAGCAAAAAAAGAATTAATTGGTATGTAGATAATAAACCAAGGCCTGATAATGCATTTCATAGATAAGGGCAATAAGACAAACTGTGTCTGGTAGAAGAAAACCATAATGAAAATATTGAATAAAAGTCTTATTTATAAAGATTTATTTTAACCTTATAAAAAAGGAAACCTATTTAATTCAGCTCTGTTACTTCTTAATTCAAATTCAATTTGAATGTCTTTCTGCTTTATCAGCATGCAATTTGGCATGTGCATCTTAATAACTTTCCTGAAGCTGATTTGAGATGAGTATAGATCAAAAATCAAAGTTAAAAGTTTAAGGTTTTCTTTGGCATATTCTGTTTATTGATTTTTGCTTATTGCTCACTGGAGATGTCATCTGCATCAGAGTTTCCCTTTAAGCTGTCTTGATTCTAAAAAAATAAGTATAATTGGTTTTGAGTGTGATTCAGCTTACCAGTTTTAGACATCTACGGTACAACAAAGAACTGCTCCTTAAAAGTGTCTTTCTTATCCTTACGATGACTAATCCCTTTATACTTAAAATTAGGCAAATTTAATTAAATTTCAGATTATGTATTATATTACGGGTAAATTTAATTCATTCTTATTTATTGATTTCCTTGTTTATTTATTTTTAATAAAAGTAGAGAGACTTAGAGAAGTAAGGAGAGTTAGAGGGATATGCAAACTGTGGTGAGATGGAAAAAAAAAAGTTTATTAAAAGGAGCTTTGACTTTCAAAAGACAATAAAAGTAATCCACAAGGGACTTAACTACCTGAATTTCTCTGCCTACCTCTTTATGCTCTTAATTCCTTAAAGTCCTTGTTCAGCTGTTACCCAAGCAAAGAACCTTAATTCTCTACTTAATTCTTACCTTTAATCTCTACTTTTCTTGTCACAAAAAATTTTGCCAAGTACACACTGCTTACCAACTTTACTGTTGGTTTATGGCTAAGCCAGTCATTCTAGATTGCTTTATGATTGATGGAATAAATAGATACTTCCAGAATTTAAATCTCTCATCCTAAAATTTACAAGTAAAATAGATCAGTGGAATCTGGAATATGATAATTAACTAATTAAGAAGTCTACAGTAAGAGGAAATGATTTCCCTGAAATTTATTTGTTTCTTTTTAATTGGCTTTACAAGGGATGTAACATGAATAATTCCAACATAAATATTAAAAGAGTTGATTCTTAAAATTAGATGAGACAAACTTCATCTGTCTGCTTAAATGTCTGGTTTTGGAGATGCCCATAGGTATACAAGTCTTGACAGCACTGGAGCCTACATTTCACTTAAGCTGCCGGTGTTTTCCTCTCTATCCCCAGATCTGGCACGGAGCTGTCCTTTCCTTCTGGCTGGGTTCCTGTAATATACTGCTGGAGAAGAAAAAAATTAATGACAAAGACGATCATGCTGTATCAATGACTTCATAAGCATTCTACAAGCAGTGAAGAAATATAAAAATGCAGTTTCCATTTTTCTCTATTAGCATGCCTTTGATGAGACATCAAAGAAATATTTCTAGAGATTCTGTAGGTCAAATGATGCAAATAATGAAAATGATGACAAATCCTTTTGCTGAGAGTGTATGTAAATAGGAGTAGTTAATTCAAAATTATATAGCATATATCAATACATGAATAACACTGCATGAACATTTGAGAATCTTATTGGTGATATGCTAGTACAGCTGAACCTGCTAGACCTTTATCTATCTAGGAACCTGAATCTATCTAGGAACCTGAAGGTGCATAAGTCCATGGGATCTGATGAAATCCATCCATGGGTCCTGAGAGAGCTGGCAGATGAAGTTTCTAAGCCCCTCTCCATCATATTTGAGAAATCGTGGCAGTCTGGTGAAGTTCCCACTGATTGGAAAAAAGGGAACATAACTCCAATATTCAAAAAAGGAAACAAAGAAGACTCGGGGAACTACAGGCTGGTCAGTCTCACCTCTGTGCCTGGCAAGATCATGGAGCAGATCCTCCTGAAATCTCTGCTAAGGCACATGGAAAATAAGGAGGTGATTGGAGACAGCCAACATGGCTTCACCAAGGGCAAATCGTGCCTGACAAATTTGGTGGACTCTTAAGATACTGACACCGACTTGGTGGACAAGGGCAGAGCAACTGACGTCATCTACCTGGACTTATGCAAAGCATTTGACACTGTCCCACACAACATCCTGGTCTCAACATTGGACACCCACGGATTCGATGGATGGACCACTCGGTGGATAAGGAGCTGGCTGGACGGCCGCACCCAAAGGGTGGCAGTCAACGGCTCAATGTCCAGGCGGAGGCCTGTTACGAGTGGTGTTCCGCAGGGGTCGGTATTGGGACCAGTACTATTTAACATCTTTGTTGGAGACATGGACAGTGGGATAGAGTGCACCCTCAGTGAGATTGCTGATGACACCAAGCTTGGTGGCACAGTTGACACGCTGGAGGGAAGGGATGCCATCCAGAGGGACCTGGACAGGCCGGAGAGGTGGGCTCGTGCAAATTGCATGAGGTTCAACCAAGCCAAGTGCAGAGTCCTGCACCTGGGACGTGACAACCCCAGGCACAAATACAGGTTGGGTGGAGACTGGCTGGAGAGCAGCCATGAGGAGAAGGACTTGGGAGTGCTTATGGACGAGAAGCTCAACATGAGCCGGCAGTGCACGCTGGCAGCCCAGAGAGCCAACCGTGTCCTGGGCTGCATCAGGAGAAGTGTGGCCAGCAGGTCTCGGGAGGTGATTCTGCCCCTCTACTCTGCACTCGTGAGACCCCACCTGGAATACTGTGTCCAGCTTTGGAGTCCTCAACACAGAAAGGACATGGACCGGCTGGAACAGGTGCAGCGGAGGGCCACGAAGATGATCAGAGGGATGGAGCACCTCTCCTATGGAGACAGGCTGAGGGAGCTGGGATTGTTCAGCCTGGAGAAGAGAAGGCTCCGGGGAGACCTTATAGCGGCCTTTCAATACCTGAAGGGTGCCTATAGAAGAGCTGGGGAGGGACTCTTTGCCAGGAAGGGTAATGATAGGACAAGGGGAAATGGTTTTAAATTGGAAGAAAAAAGATTCAGATTAGATCTCAGGAAGAAATTTTTTACTATGAGGGTGGTGAGACACTGGAACAGGTTGCCCAGGGAAGTTGTGGCTGCCCCATCCCTGGAAGTGTTCAAGGCCAGGCTGGATGGGGCCTTGAGCAACCTGCTCTAGTGGGAGGTGTCCCTGCCCATGGCAGGGGGGTTGGAACTCGATGATCTTTGAGGTCCCTTCCAACCCAAACCATTCTATGATTCTATGATTCTGTGATTCTATGATCTTCTCTCTCTGGCTGTTAGCACATTTGAGATGGCCAAATTAAAAATCCTTGAAAAAATGTCTCTTCTCTGTATACCTTCGCCACACCTTTTGAACATGTTTTTTCAAATATTTATGCAACTTAGACCTTGTTTTCTGGGGTCAGTACTGGTCACAAAGGCAATGTGAAGCAGTCTAAACATATCCTTTTTTTGAAGAAAAACAAAACAAAACAAAAAACCCCACAATAAAACAAAGAAACAAAACCAAATATTGTTTTAGGGAACAACAGTGTCCATTTTGATCCATCCAACTATGAACTGATATACTTTTTGAAAACTTTTGTTTCTGGGAATTAAAGTAGAAATGAATTGATTCTATTAGAATGTCTGTAACAGTCAGTTCTACTGCTATCATGGATGACATTCTCACATGATTAGTTATGTGTCATTTTAAACAAAGCACAAGTATGAAGTATAACCAGCCTGGTCTTTGTGAACTTTAAAAGACAGATGAAATAGAGGAAATAGCTGAAGGTGGATTTTCAGAAATTTCCGTACCTTGGGTCCAGAGAAATTCCAGTCAGTTTGGTGCCCCAGCTATCTGGCACATCACAACAAAGTCACAAGTACGTCAAATTAGTAACATTTAATGAGTACTGAATATATTTAATGTTACTGCTTCTCTATTTTCTATATCTGATTTATTTCACTTCTCAGCTATTGTTTGTTACCTCAGTTTATTTTTATTGTTTTTCAAGCTATAATGTACAGAAACTGCACATTTCTATTTTTAACATCACATTAAAACTGCATCACAACATATGCATAATAAGTTCCTTTTATTTTCTCAAAAAAGATGTACGTTTTGTCTCCCAAATTGCTCAGGGCAAGGAAGAGATGTAACAGGGAATGCAGCCTTTGAAAGTCCTGCTAGATGGGCCAGAATTAGGCTGGTCTGCAAGAGACAGCAAGGGAAGAAATTGCACGGAAACTCAGAAAATAATGAAGAGCAACAAGAAAAATGACAAAATGGGCAACTCTGAGGCAGGTTAAACATGTCTTTACTTGAAATAAATGGGGAAGGGGAAAGTGCTCTTTAAAGGCACTAACCCTTTACAGTAAGGTTACAATATATAGAACAACAAAGAGATATGAGATTCAGTTTGAAAATGAGATCTGGTTCCAGTTCATCAGTTAAGCACACTATGCCTGTTCATGGTTATGGAAAGAGAAATTGTCGCCTTGCTTTTATAAAAAAGGAAGTTGTAAAGGTACAGTAGTGGCTGCTGTTCCCTCACAGCTGTCTTTTCTTAAGGCTGAACAAGCCCCAGTCCTTCAGCTTCTCCCACCCTGACCATTGTCATGCCCTTCTCGGGACTCACCCAAGTTTATCAACACTTTACAATGAGGAGACCCCAAACTGGACAGAGTAAAACAACCAGAAAATGTTCCACAGCAATATCTATTTAATATTTGTTGCTTTTTTTTTTTTTTTTTTTGACCTAATATAAGATTTAATAAAATTACAATCTTTCCCTCCAAATTATGTCCAACATAACCAAGTGTTTCTAGTAGATCTCTGAAAGGAATTACACTCAGGGATATTATCCCTATCCAAACTGGTTAAAGTTACAGAAAGTACTGATGTTTTACAATCCTTTGCAACCACTGTTCAGTGGATATCCCACAATACATTCCAGAACCTGTTTGAGTGTTTGATTACCTTCATTGTGATTTTTTTTGTCTAGTAACTAACCAGAAGGTTTGTTGCTCTGCCACTTGCGTGAATTGTTTCTTGTCCATTTTTTTGTGCACCTCTCTCAGAGGCACCTTCAGAAAACTCTAAGCAGAATTCATAAAATTAAAATATTTTAAAATTAAATTTGAGGAACGTGTACAGTATATGTCTTTAATATTCATACAAATTAATTATTTTCATATACTCAAACTGAAGTAGAAAAACTTGTACCGGCAGATGCTGCTTTTATATTTATAAAGACAAGAACAGGATGGTGCAATTGTCCTTATTGTTGCAGCTTTTTAAGGGAGAAGACAAAGAGCTGTTCTTGTTAGGGGACTAGATATTAATCTGGTTTGTTTTTCTTTAATTAAAAAAAAGTTTCAGTCTTTGAGTAACTGCTTTGATTAAGTCATATATCGCTATTCAATTTACTATGACTTAGGTTGTTTGGCAAAATTATGATTTTGCTAAAGTTTATGTCTTCTGATGAGATGATTCATGTTCTATTTAACCTTGTTAGGACAATCCCAATAATGTTGACTTCCTGTCATTTTCATAATCAGTTTCAGGTCAAGTTGACATAATAAGAGCTTATTCATGCTTCACTGAGCAGCCACAGACATCATACTTTCACAAGAATGCATGACAGCCAGGCTAAGGAGTATGTCAGGTAAAGAGCAGGGCAGGGTTCAGGCTTTTATCTTCCTAGTTATGCCCTTGGGCAAAATGGATGAGGGAAAGGTTGTGAATGTTGTTTACCTGGACTTTAGCAAGGCCTTTGATACAGTCTCCCACAGTATCCTCCTTGAGAAACTGGCTGCCCATGGCTTGGATGGGAGTACTCTCCACTGGGTTAAAAACTGGGCTGGGCCCAGAGACTGGTGGTAAATGGAGTTAAATCCATTTAGCAGATGGTCATGAGTGGTGTCTCACAGGGCTCGGTACTGCGGCTGGTTCTCTTTAACATCTTTATCAATGATCTGGACAAGGGGATTGAGTGCACCCTCAGTAAGTTCGCAGACGATACCAAGTTGGATGGGAGTGTCAACCTGCTAGAGGGTAGAAAGGTCTTGCAGAGGGATCTGGACAGGCTGGATTGATGGGCTGAGACCAACGGGATGAGGTTCAATAAGGCCAAGTGCCGGGTCCTGCTCTTGGGTCACAACAACCCCATGCAATTCTACAGGTTTGGGGCAGAGTGGCTGGAGAGCTGCCTGGCAGAAAAAGACCTGGGGATGTTGGTCGACAGCAGCCTGAACATGAGCCAGTAGTGTGCCCAGGTGGCCAAGAAGGTCAACAACATCCTGGCCCGTATCAGATGGACTCAAGAGATGATTTTCCCCCTGTACTCGGCACTGGTGAGGCCCCACCCCAAGTACTGTGTCCAGTTTTGGACGCCCTACCACAAAAAAAGACATTGAGGTGCTGGAGCAGATCCAGAGAAGGGCAACAAAGATGGTGAGGGGTCTGGAGAGTAAGTCTTATGGGGAGAGGCTGAAAGAGCTGGGGTTGTTCAGTCTAGAGAAGAGGAGGCTGAGGGGAGACCTTATTGCTCTCTACAGCTACCTGAAAGTAGATTGTAGAGAGGGGGAGTCAGTCTCTTCTCCCAAGTCACAGGTGACAGAACTAGAGGAAACAGCCTCAAGTTGCGCCAGGGGAGGTTCTGGTTGGATATTAGGAAAAATTTTACACTGAAAGAGTTATAAAGCACTGGAATGGGCTGCCCAGGGAAGTGGTTGAGGAACCAGTCCTGGAGTGTTCAAAAGCTGGGTTGATGTGGATCTGGGGGACATGGTGTAGTGATGTTTTTTTCACAGAATCAAAGAATCACGTGGGGATGGAAGGGACCTCTGGAGATCATCGAGTCCAACTGCCCTGCCAAAGCAGGTCCACCTACAGCAGGTTGCACAGGAACTTGTCCAGGAGGGTTTTGAATGTCTCCAGAGAAGGAGACTCCACCACCCCCCCTGGGCAGCCTCTTCCAGTGCTCTGCCACCCTCAAAGTAAAGAAGTTCCTCCTCATGTGTAGGTGGAACTTCTTATACTCATGTCTGTGTCCATTTCCTCTTGTCCTATCCCTGGGCACCACTGAAAAAAGCCTGGCCCTATCCTCTTGACACACACCCTTTAAGTATTTATAAGCATTGATCAGATCCCCCTTCAGTTTTCTGTTCTCCAGACTAAAAAGACCCAAGTCCCTCAGCCTTTTCCTCGTAAGGGAGATGTTCTAGTCCCCTAATCATCTTTGTAGCCCTCTGCTGTACCTTGTCCAGCAGTTGCCTCTCCTTCTTGAACTGGGGAGCCCAGAACTGGACACAGTACTCCAGATGAGGCCTCACCAGGGCGGAGTAGAGGGGGAGGATAACCTCTCTTGACCTGCTGGTCACACTCTTCCTGATATACCCCAGGATGCCATTGGCCTTCTTGGCCACAAGGGCACATTGCCGGCTCATGGTCATCCTGTTGTCCACCAGGACTCCTAGGTCTTTCTCCTCAGAGGTGCTCTCCGGCAAGTCAGCCCCCAACCTGCACTGGCACATGGGGTTATTCCTCCCCAGCTGCAGCAATTGCCTTCATTGAAGTACATCAGGTTCCTCTCTGCCCAATCCTCCGGCTGGTCCTGGTCTCCCTGTATGGCAGCACAGCCCTCCATCGTGTCAACCACTCCTCCCAGTTTTGTATCATCAACAAACTTGCTGAGGGTACACTCCATCCCCTCATCCAGGTCATTGACAAATATATTGAAGAGGACTGGACCCAGTACTGATCCCTGGGGGACTCCACTTGTCACAGACCTCCAACTAGATTCTGTGCCCCTAATAACAACCCTCTGAGCTCTGTCCTTCAGCCAGTTTTCAGTCCACCTCACTGTCCATCCCTCTAATCCACACTTCCTAAGCTTACCTATGAGGATGCTGTGGGAGACAGTGTCAAAAGCCTTGTGGAAGTCAAGGTAGACAACAGTCACCGCCCTCCTCTCAGCTATCCAACCAGTCATGCCATCATAGAAGGCTATCAGGTTAGTCAGACGTGACTTCCCCTTGGTGAATCCACGTGGACCACTTCTGATAGCTTTCTTTTCCTCCATATGCTCTGAGGTGATTTTGTCAGAGTTGGGTTGCTGATTGGACTAGATGATCTTGAAGGTCCCTTCAACCTAGATGATTCTATGATTCTGTGATTCTAAAATACACTTACATCAAAATCCAGTCTTTAATTTTAACCAAAAAAGCTTAAAAAGTTTTACTTTACATAAGAGTATGAGGCATTATAGAGTTCTGAAAGTGAATAGTTGGTCAGTCAAAAAAAAAAATCCACTCGATTTGAGACATATACCAGGAAGCCTACTTTTCATAGACTGCAAATCCCTTCTTCATGTACATTGACCAGTGGGAGTTTGCTTTGTGAAGTACCCAGCCTGGAGTACTGCATTGAACACTGGGGCTACTAACATAAGAAGGACACGGACCAGAGAAGGGCCACAAAGATGATCAGAGGGCTGGAACACCCTCCTGTGAAGAAAGGCTCAAAGAGTTGGGGTTCAGCCTGGAGAAGAGAAGGCTCTGAGGAGATGTTATTGCAGCCTTCCGGTACCTACAGGGTGCCTACATGAAAGTTGGAGAAGGAGTGTAGTGATAAGATGAGGAGTAATGGTTTTAAACTGAGATTAGATTTAGATTAGATATAAGGAGGAAACTTTACTCTGAGGGTGGTGAGGCACTGGAAAAGGTTGCCCAGAGAAGCTGTGGATGCCTCATCCCTCGAAGTGTTCAAGACCAGGCTGGATGGGGCTTTGAGAAATCTGGTCTAGTGGAAAGTTCTTCTGCCAGGGCAGGGGTGTTGGAACTAGATGATCTTTAAGGTCCCTTCCAACTCTAATATTTCTATGATGGTGAAGTACATGTTAAAAACTAATTTGACTGGATAAAATGAATGGATTTTTAACAGATGTCATATTAAAATTTGGTTTTCAATGGTATTAAGAACTAGATCTGTCATCAAAATTCCCCACTACCCCAGAAATGAAATATTTTCATTCTTTAAATAAAATGTACTTCCGGTTAATTTTAGCAGTCTTGCCCAGCACACTCTTTTCAGATGATAAATTTGCGTTGCCAGTGTTTAAGTTGTGTATTATACAAATAAAGGCATGAAGTCCTTGTTTAGTTAAAAGAACAAGGTAAAGTTTCTAACAGACTTAGTTGTGATCTGACTGGAACATTCTCTTGAGTTAGGAGAAACAGTTATCCCTAGTTATTCTGTATATTGTGGAAATGATGCAACATTTCACTGGCCCCAATTAAGTGTCTGATACAGAAGAGGTTATGAACTGTTTATGCTTTTTCCTACTATGAATGTTTAGGGGGTCATTAAATCCATACCAATGCCTGATGGCTCTCACCATGTAGTCTGGTTAATTAAAGGGAATGTAATATCACAAAGGATGCCCCAGATAATTAAATTTCCTGGTGTCGCAAGGAGCCACATTTCATAATTTTTTTTATAACTGGATTGAGATGATTTAGCATTGAGCTGTGTTGGCGTGTGTTGGATTTTGGTTCTTTTTTTTTTTTTTTTTTTTGTGCCACTTGATTTTATTTTTGTTTTTTTTTTTTTTTTTTTTTGAAGTGTTCAGTGATTTTTGCCCCCTACTCTGACTACAAGTCTACTCCTGCACCTCCTAGCTCAAATGGTTAAATCTTTTGCTAATTTATAGCTTAAATGTACTTAAAACTAGTTTATATGCACTAGGTCACTAGGTTTTGAGCCAATATTGTCTTCATTAGCTAGCTTTCTTATTTTCCATAGTATATTTATAGAGAGGTCATCTTTCTTCTCAGTCTTCATCTTGCCAGGCTAAACCATTCCCCATAAGGTGAAGACTCCTCAGACTCCTAATTGCGCAAGTAGCTCTTCTCTATCCTTTCTCCAGTTTGAATTGATCTTCTTTGAGCTTTGGTGCATAGAACACCAAACAGCTTGCCTCTATTAGGCGTCCTGTCCTGGTAAATTTCCCTTCATGTTGGTGCATCGTCATTATACTATGATGATTTAGTGATTATATTCTCATTAAAAATTGGTTGCATATTATTATAAGCCTCTAGATAGAATTTTGTTCAATTTTAAAACTATTGCAAATCTGAACCATAACAACCGTTTCGTAGGTGGTGAGTACATTATGAAAATGACATTGAGATGAAATTTTGTTGTGAGGTACTCTGTAATCAGCATAACATTGCAGATCCTTTACTATTGTTTTTATTTCCTTCCTAATCATGTTTTTTGGTGGGTTTTTGTTGTTGTTTTATTTTTCTCTTTGCTGTTTTTTTCCCCAGTTTCAGGAAATTATTATTTTTCAAGCCTTTGTTTATATATTACTGGGAAAGACTGAGATTTTTCAAAGGAGACTCTGCCTCAAATTATTTTAGAAGACAGATGATCAAATATTCCTTAATATGAAAACTTGTACACAAACTCTAATTGAGGCCTTCTGAAGGAAAACTTATATTTTACCATGTCTTTTGTATATTAAATTCTCTATTAATTGAAGAATAAAACTCTACTCAAAGTTCCAATAATGCAACTGACAAGCAGACTTGTAAAGATCAATCCAAATGTATACTAAAAAATGTATACAAAGTAATGCTAATATTGCAATTTAAAATACTTTAAGAATTAAATCTCAAGTATCTAGTCTTGAATTAGATGAAAATTCAACAATAACTGTGGGAAGAATATTATCCTCCAAAAGAGTGGTTCAGAAATGTTTCAAGGATCTCGTTTCAAGAAAGTATTTTCACAGCATATCCTGCACCCTAGAAATGACTACTTGGCATTTGATTTAATTAGAATAGCAAATTCCAGGTATTTTAAAAGCTTGGGATGAAAAAAAATAATTAATCAGCATTTTGCTCAGAGTTAAGGACACCCACTAAAGGATAACAGATGACATAGGAGAAAACATAGTGCTATCATGACTGAAAATTTAAGCAGTATAAATACAGCATCATAGGAAAGTGGGGAGTTGGAGTCAAAGACAAATAAGAAATGATAGATGGCAATCAGCTGTGAAAGGCGATGATGACAAGCAATTTGTGTTTGATATATAAAGAGGAACTGAACGGAAGAATCCTCTAACATTTTGGCTGAGATTCTCACAGAGATGGATGCCTTAGGGTCTTTTCACAGATTTCAGAACCAATTTATTTTAGTGCATTGCAACAGTTGATACCTTGTATTCATTTCTCTTTTGTTTAATGAATTTATAATGGTGGTATTGCATGTGCCACTTGCATTTATTCTGTGAAATGAAAGCTATTCAAAGAGGGTCTCTCACACATTTGAAGAGTTTATTCACATTACCTTTTTTTTGCGTCTCTGAATAATCACCTTGAGGTAGATTGCAAGAGCACATAGTCTTTGCATGTTACCGATTTTTCAAATATACAGGAAGCAAGTAGATCTGTGAAAGAAAACTGGTGTTGCATGTGTTTGTATTTATAAATCTAGCATCCTAAGCAAATGAACTGGCATTGTAAGATGAGAGCAACCCAAATAACCGAATAACTCAGCAAGTCACCATCCATGCATATGTTTTTAAGGTGAACACCTCAAGGAAGAGAACTATTCAGGAGATAATGTACCAGAGTAGAAGTCAAGGACCTCCAGGAAATAAAACACTTAAGACACCGACTGCTCATGATATGACTAAACACCTGAATACCAAGGCAAAGCAGCCTGCTTTCCAATTATTTCTATTCTCTTCTCTTCTCTATAATGAGCAGGACAGAAATAAAAGATAGCCAAGAACAACTAATGGTTTTACCTTGGTGGCATATTTGTGGATCGGTTGAACCGCTAATTAAACTTGCAGACTAGTCCTTAGCCTCCTGGGAAATGGATTAGAGGCAATACTTTGCTGTGACTTGATTATTCAAGCAGAGTCTGAAGGATGACAGGTACCACAGATCATGCCTCGTATGTGTCAAATTTAATTAACATTAGCCAGCACATACAGGTGCTTCGTAATGAGGGACACAAACTGAATTATTGATGAAGGGTTTTGTTTACATCAGAATCTAAACATGACCTTTTGATTTTGATATTCTAGTGTATGCAGGAAACAAATACATCTCTTGCTTTTCTTTTCCATTAACAGAATGCTGATGTGTTTCAGTGTGATAGCAGGTTTCTTCTTGACATGAATTTGCACTGTGTTTATGCTTCATGCCTTGAGCTTGGTGGGCCAGAAAAGGGTCCCTTCATGGTGGAACAAAGACTGAAGTTGTGCATTAAATTATCCTCTGGACTGACTCACTTTCAATGATGGTGAAGGGCTACCACCAGTTAGGTTCGTACTTATATGTGTTGTTCTCAACTAAGACTGGCAACATTCAAGACCTTCATTGCTGGCTGATGTGATGTGGACATGTGTTCCTGGAATTAATATGTATTGCATCAAATTAAACTCTGCTTTTTCCCTCTTTGCATTAAACATCACCTTTGAGTCATGTATGCACGGATGCTTAGTCTGACACCAAGACATCTTTATACAATAACTCCTGAGGATAGGGGTATAGAGCTGTATACCTATTCATTCAGCTAACTGGCAAGGTTAACTGTACTGCTACATGTATTTAAAAGGAGTATTTTCCTGTTTTCACACAAAGCTAGAGTATTGATCAATATTTCTAAGTGAATGCTAAGTATATTTATTCTCTTCTGTATAAACAAATAAACACAAATTTCTTCTAGAATGAAACTGTTATGATCATTTATAAATATGTAGTATAATACATTTTTATTTCAGTGCTTCTAGTTTTTAGATATAGTCACAGAATCACAGAATTGTTAAGGTTGGCAGACACCTTTCTAGGTCATCTGGTCTGATCCTCCTGCTCAAGCAGGATGACCTAGGACCAGTTGCCTAGGACCATGTCCAGACAGCTTATGAATATCTCCAAAGGTGGAGAGTTCACAGCCTCTCCAGTCAACCTATTCCAGTGCTCAGTTACCCTCACAGTAAAAAAAGTGTTTCCTGATATTCAGAGAGAACCTCCTGTGTTTCAGTTTCTGCCCATTGCCTCTTCTCCTGACACTGGGCACCACTGAAAAGAGCCTGCCTCCATCCTCTTTACACCTGCTTTTCAGGTGTTTATATACGTTGATAAGATCCCTCTTGACCCTTCTCCTTTTTCAGGCAGGTCTTTGAAGAGGTCAAAGCCTGGTTTCTGAAGTCCAAGGCTCTGAGCATGCTTTTCATTCTCCTCCCCAGTCTCAGCATTGTGAACACCATCTCATGGTCACTGCATCCAAGGATGTCTTTGATCTTCACATCCCCAGTGAGCCCTTCCTTGATGAGTATGAGGTCCAGCAGAATACTTTTTCTCATTGGTTCCTCTGTCACTTGCAGGAGGATGTTATCACCTATGCACTCCAGCAACCTCCTAAATTGCTTATGCCCTGCTGTGTTGTTCCTCCCACAGATCTCACAAATGATATTTTAACACCCATCACAAATAACATTTTTAACACATGCCACAAATGTGACTCTCTGAAAACTGGCTCAAAATCTAGAAATACATAATCTCTGGGTAAAAATTATTGTCATCTTGATACAAAACACATAGGCCACTTTTTTTCATAGTATTTAGTGAAATGTAGTAACCAGTTACTTGTCTGTGTTTTGCTTTTAGCCTTTTAATTGGCTAAAGGAATCACAAGTGTTTTTAAAAGAATCACTTCTGAAATTTCTATTATTTTTTTTTCAGCTTTTAAAGATCACTTGTCTTTGAGTACCAATATTCACTAGTCCTTGGGTATCTGCTTAAAAGAGTTTTGGCTATGTTTAGTCACAATCTTTTTTACTTTTTGGAGAGACTTGTAAGAGAATAATTTTCTCTGGAATAAAGAATCATGTTAGAAATCCACAACTTCAGAAAAATTGAAATCACAAGGTAGCATTTATTACCTAACCTCCTCAGTGATGTCAGCATTAATATACTATGCAGTATGAGGGTCTGGAAAAAATACAGCAACTTCATGAAGATATAAAGAAGAAGAACATTTAGAATAGGCACTTGGAAGAGGTGGAACCATTAATATAATAAATTATGATATAATTTATACAAACTGTAATCCTCTGTACTTTGTTGCTTCCAATAAAAAAAAAAAAGACCATGAGATAAAATATGTTTGACATCAATATGCATACCCTGTGGTCAATAAAAAATGACCAACTCCCTGGCTTTTACAGCTAACAATGTGTTATTTCTGACAGAATAATTATGTCATAAGCTTTTTTATGCTTCAGAAACATTCACATGCACTACATTTTACATTTCAGAAGTGAATGAACGGCATCAAGAATTGTAGATATTATAAATACCGATTTCTATTTGTTCCAGGCAATAATACATCTAGGCAAAAGTTCTTGGTCTGCCTGAATTTCAAAAACATGAACCATGATATAACATGGATCTATAAATGAAATAATATTAAGAATTAGATATAATTACTGAAATTCTTGGTGATGATCTGAGTTTATACACAATGTGTATGCAAGATAATAAACAACAGCTCTTCTAACATTCATTAGAATGCTGTGGGGTTCTTTGCACTACAAGTGCATGCACAGATTGCTAAAATCTTTAGAAGACAGTTGCATCACTGTTCTTAAGCTTAAGGCTTTGTTTTTCTCCCTGTCGCCCTCATAGAATCATAGAATTGTCTAGGTTGGAAGGGACCTTTAAGACCATCTAGTCCAACTATCAACCTAACTGTGATTAAAAAAACCCAAATCAGCAACAAACAAAAAACCCAAAACAAACCCACATTACTAAACCATGTCTCCAAGCACTATATCAACCCATCTTTTGAATACCTTCTGGGATAGTGCCTCAACCACCACCCTGGGCAGCCCATTACAGTGCTTAATAACCCTTTCAGTGTAAAATTTTTTCCTAATATCCAGCCTGGACCTACCCTGGCGCAACTTGAGGCCGTTTCCTCTTGTCCTGTCACCTGTGACTTGAGAAAAGAGACCAATCCCTGCTTTGCTACAACCTTCTTTCAGGTAGTTGTAGAGAGCGATAAGGTCTCCCCTCAGCTCCTTTTCTCTAGGCTAAACAATCCCAGCTCCCTCAGCCCTTCCTCACAAGGCTTATTCTCCACACTCATTACATATACGGATGACATCTTCCTTCATATCACATCTCACAGGTTTCCTTGTCTTTTGTTTTGTGTTAACTGCTATCCACACAATTAGCTTCTTACTTCTTTTTAAAACAGCTGAAATATACATTTACTAGCTGAAATAGCATCATTAACTTCTCTCTGTACTTCAATTTTTTTTAAGAAGTATAAAACCTGATTGCCTTTTTACTTTCTTGAGCTTCATATATATGAGTTTATGGATTTAAATGGAGTTATTCTTAACATTTTAAGAAGTTGGATAGATAATCAGAACCTTTTTTTTGTCATCAACACTAGTAATCTTGGAATTATTATTGCTCTATAATTTTAATTTCTTCTTGAATGTTTATTTTCCCATAAGCTGTTTCACTTTCAAAAAGCCACTCTTTTTATTAAAAAATACTCACTAGAGAACTCCTAACAAGCTTCTTAAATGCCAGTTATCACAGCTGAAACTGTCCTTCTCAATTTTAAATCAGTATTAACTGAATTTTTTTTAAAAAAGCACTTTTAGTTATTAACATGATAAAAAATACATCTGTGAAATTTTATAATTCAGTTTTATTTTCTTCTACTGTGAAACACATAGGATATTATTTAATTGCAGTACAGAACATGAAACAATCAAGACAATTATGAGATATGTTACTGTGTTAATCCTGACATGTGTTACTATTATTCTTCCTGGTTACCTGAATCAAGGGGGAGGCAATGAATCAGAAAATTAAATAGTCAAGTAATATGATATGAATAGGCAATTTTTTGCATTGTATCAAGCCATTAGATGGCATACTGCACTGCTGTCTCTAATTCTTTTCTTTTGCTTTGTCCTTCAATACTCTTTTGGCAAATGTGGATATTTCTTACACTTACTAATCAAAAGACTGATGATAATTTCACACTTCAACTTGATTTTCTGATAGCTGTGCCCCTGCATTGCCAGTGATTTAGTAATAGTATTGAAAATTCATTTTCATATGAGAATTATTTTTTGAAGATAGCCTGACAATTCAAAAATGTGCTCAAACATTCTGTGATCTTGTTAATACTGAGGTAAACTGCTGAATATGCTATGTTCAAGATGCATCAAACTGAAATAAATGTTTTAGCGAGATATTCATTATATTTTCAACCACAAGTTTTGTATCAGACTGAGACCTTCTGAAACAAGTCTGGATTCAAGACCTTTTAATGCCATGAATCTTAGAAAATTGTGCTCTTTTGTTTGTTTTTCTTAACCTGAATAAAGCTGTTCAAATGTCACACAAACTGAAAGTGAGTATCAGTTCATATATTTATGTGGTTATCTATCTGCTCCTGGCTAACAATTTTTTCATACTCAGCTGTCCTCCAGTTGCTCATCACTGCCTGTCTTCTCCCTCCATGCCTCATATGTGGGAGCTGAAGCATTTTTATGTCTCCGCAATGCCTTTCAGTCAAAATGAGCTATCAAACCCCTAGTATTTTAACTGTTTAAAGTAATCTGACTCATTTTCTGTTCCGAGAGATTTGGGACTCTTCTTAAAATCAGATAAGACTGTGGATTCAGGATTCAAATTCTTCAGTCAATATTTGCTTATTTTTGGCCTTTCTTCTCTTTCACCACCTGTTTATCACACTCATACAATGTGTTGGCATCACTACTTGTGATATGCAAAATCACAAAAAACTGTTTTTACAAAATCATACAAACATACAAAACTGTTTTTGTATTTACAAACATACAAACTGTTTGTTAATTACTAAAAATAGTTGTGCAAGCCCTATGAGCCATAAAGGACAGGTGAGAGTGAGCAATGGAAAAACAATGGAAGAGGAAACAAGAAAAATATATTCATGTCAGCTATGTAACTAAGAATTCTCCTATGTGAGCTTATCAGAGAAAAAGAATTTTGGAGAAAAAGAACTGTACAGAAAAAGGTAATGTAACCAGAGTATACCCTTCACTCAGTCAATGCAGTAACTTTTCTGTTGCAGTTCAGTTGTAAATGAAAGAAAATGAATTATCAAAGCTCAATAATATATGATCAAAACCAGTTGCAAATACCAGAGCAAAACTAATGTTAAGCTTAAGCAACTGAATTTCTCATTTCAGCTGCAAAATCTGTGCTACTCAATGTAGTATAACTAATATATTTTATTGTCAATTTTACCTTTCACAGTTGCTGGTGCATTTGGTATTTATAGACATTTTGTGATATTTAATGGCAAAGGACTTTTTCTCAGGAACTGAATAAGGAAATTGTATATATAATATATTTATATTCCCACATATAAAGTGGGAATAGAGTAAACTCTCAGAACTGGGCTTCACATTTCATGCATGCTGGGATACCTAAGCAAGGCAACCAAAAATAACAAAGTTGTTTGTGTGTAGACACAGGCATTAAATTTCATAGAGTCATAGAATATCTCAAGTTGGAAGTGGAATAAGAAAACATTGAGTGCAACACCCTGCTCCTCACAGGACTACCTAAAACTAAACCATATGACTAAGAGCTCCTTGAACTCTGACATGCTTGCCACTGTGACCGCTTCCCTGGAAATCCTCTTCCAGTGACCGGCCACCCTCTCAAGGAAGATCCTTTTCCTAGTATCCAGACTGAACTTCCCCTGACACAGCTTCATTCCATTTCCTCGTGTCCTGTCACTAGTCACCAGAGAGAGGAGATCAGCAGTTCCCTCTCCACTGCCCGCCATGAGAAAGTTGTAGACTGCAATGAGGTCCCCCATCAGCCTTCTCTTCTCCAAGCTGAATAAACCAAGTGACCTCAACCACTCCTCCCAGGTCTTGCCTTGAGACCTTTCACCATCTAGGTTGCCCTCCTCTGGACACACTTTAATAGTCTGATGTCCACATGTATACAAAACTGCACACAGTACTCGAGGTGTGGCAGAACCAGTGCAGTGTATGACCTCTCCAGACTGTCTAGCTGTGCTGTGCTTGATGCACTCCAGGACATGGTTGGCCCTTTTGGCTGCCAGGGCACTTTGCCATCCAATTTGCCATCATCCCAAACCCACAGATCTCTTTCCACAGAGCTGCTTTCCAGCCTTTCATCCCCCAATTTGTATGTATAACTAGGATTACCCTGTCCCAGGTGAAGAATCTGGCACTTGCTCTAATAAGATTGCTGTTTCATTGTATCTAAAGTTTCTTTGTGTCTAAATCGACACAGGCTTTCAGTCTATGAAAGCACAGATGTACTTAATCATGTCTTCTGACCAGCTGCTAAGAAGGGCATATCTAAGGTTTAAAAAAAAAAAAAAAAAAAGATGGAAAGAATATCTGTCAGGCTCTGGTCCATTTCTTTTTAGCTAAGGTTTTGGAACTGTTGTGAATATTATTCACTCTCTTCTTGATAACTCCTTGCTAACTTTTTCCAGCAGCATATATCTATCCCATCTTTCTCATTAGCAACTAAGTCAGTAGATTCATTATCATCTCAAAAATAGGTCATTTTGTTTTGTTTTTTTCCTTTAACGACTCCATGTCTCTTTTACACCCTATTCCCTCTATTAAAACTTATTCTATTTCCCAATAAATGTTCATTCATTAATTGTTAAATGTTTAGTAAATATGGTTAGACTGTGGGTTTTTTTGAGGTGGGGAGTGACTATATGATTTATTTTAAAAAACCTGACAACCATTTCTCTCAACGATAGACCTGTTAGGACTAAGGTTCATATTCAGGTGTTTAAAGCTAGGTGTCAGTGATGGAGTTATCTAACCTCTGTCACAGGTTAGATTCCAGTTTAGGATCCTGTTTTAATCAAAGGACATCAGATCTGTATTGTAAGTTGAATCTAGGGAACTTCACTGCTCACTGTTGCATGCCTACTTTAGAGTAAAATGAATAGTCTGTGTAAAATAAAGGCTGTGTTCAGCTTGCCTGCAGATAACCTATTGCTATTTGAGATGACCGAGGGTCAGTGAAGAGGGCTGGAAGATCAGGCAAAGGACATGCATAAGACTTTACCTTCTTGAGTAAAAGCTGTATATCCAGCAATGGCTTAGAACACCATAAATGCTAGTAAATGTTTATGCAGAAGCAATTAAATTGAGCTCTAGATCACTGCTGCTTGTGTTGGGCACATGTATACATGTGTGCATGTATGCACATGATAGAGAATGGCAGAAACATGTCTCTTTAATTAAATGCATTGTCTAGACTTACGAAGAAAATGTCATGGTTAACATTTCAGACCTTATGGGTTTTTTTTATCTTTTAAATTTCATTCTTTTTCTTATGATACTATTAAAAAAAAATCTTCAAAATGTGCAAAATGGTTGCTTTTCTCACTACAAAATATTTTTAATGCACATTTTGTGTCTTTAGCTCCTTTGATAATATTTGATGTATTCCTAAAAATATTTTTCTCTGCATAGACATTATGTGATTTTTATTTGAGAAGGAGAATTAGACATATACCTCAGAATAAACATAGCCTAAATTTAAATTCAATTTCCTAATCCATTATATATGTGTAATTGCCTTATAATTTCAGAGTCAAAAAGATTGTCTATAAAACATCTCTAGTTATCTCCAAATACAAGTACACAAATATACGAGATCTAACCACAGCATAAATTCAGACATTACAAATCTTCTACAGCTATTATTTCAGAAGATATTATTTTGTTGAGAACTATAGTTTAGACCTGGATGAAGAAATAATAGTGGTTTGGTTGTTTGGGGGTTTTGGAGGGTTGTTTTGTTTTTTGGGGCCTTTTTGTGTTTTGTTTGGAGTTTTTTTTTAGAAAATAAGATGAATGAACTATACACATTTAGGATATATTTTCAATAAAACTAATCTTTTGGTTAAGAAGATGGCAATTTTACAACTGCTTTCAAGGAGAGCAAACATCAAGTCAAAATTCCTATTAGAACTTCTTTAAACATACTGTGGTGGGACATAAAAAAAAAGTTAAAACAGGTTTGGGGAGTTTTCTTGGTTTTGTTTTTTCTTCTTTTTTTATGTTTTCTCTTGCCAGAATGGAAGAATATAGAATCATAGAATTATAGAACAAGAATATGAACAAAACCATCTCTAACAGGCAAATCCTTTGATAATTTTGCTAACAGAAAAAAGGTAGCAGAGACACTTTGCTCAACTAAATTGAAGGTTACATGTATCACAGTTCTTCAGAAAGCTGAAGATGAAATTAACAAAGGAATTTGGTATTGTGTCATGCTTTATATGCTGTGATTACCTCTTGAACCAGAGAAAAATTAAAAAAGGAAGAGAATAAAAAAAAAGTAAAAATTCAGTAGGTATTATTCATAGCAGGTAGTTTTAAAAATGTGCTACAGAGCAATGGAAGTTTCAAGCTTTCTTTGACTGTCTGCTATGAGAGTTATGAAGACACCAATAGTATTTTTTCATTATTTTCAAATACCTTCTGTTATGAAGTAACTATTACAGAAAACTGTGTCACAAAATGAAATCCTAGATATAATCCCTCAAGTTTCATTGGTAAGAAAAAAAAGCAGTTATGAGGACAAAAAATATAACAACACAAAGAAAGAATGAAATAAAGAAGTTGTGGAAATCTTGGTTGTTATGTGTCAAAATTTAATTGTACAAACCTGTGTAACCCACAGCTATGGCCTTCCAGGGTGTTTGATGTCAATAGTAGTCAAGAGTTTTACAGTGTGAGGTGATATCCAAAGCAAAGTGAGTATGAAACACTCACAATCAGTTTTGAACCATCCACCTCAATCGTAGTCTAGTCCTTGCAGGCTAAGAAGAAATTTATTTGTTTGATTCTTTGTTTGTTTCTCTTCCTGTTACATTTCATTACATTACATAAATCAAGTCTGTAGAACTTTAATGGTCAGTCCATCTTGCTCAGACTTTTTCCCTGCTCCAGCTTGGGTACTTCCATGAACTACCATCCTTCAGGATAAGCCTGCTCCAGTGTGCGTTCTCCAGGAGACACAATTTCACAGATTCACAGATTCGAACAGTTGGAAGGGATCTCTAGAGATGATCTAGTCCAACTCCCCTGGTAAGCAAGATTGCCTAGAGCACATTACTCAGGACTGCATCAAGGCGGATCTTGAAAATCTCCAGAGAAGGGGACTCCACAACCTCCCTGGGCAGCCTGTTCCAGTGCTCTGTCACCCTCACCATAAAGAAGTTCTTCCTCATTTTTGAGTGGAACTTCCTATGTTCCAGCTTGAGCCCGTTGCCCCTTGTCCTATCGCTGGAAACCACTGAAAAGAGTCCGGCTCCATCATCCTTCAACCCACCCTTTAGGAACTTGTAAACATAGATGAGGTCTCCCCTCATTCTTCTCTTCTCAAGACTAAAGAGCCCCAGCTTTTTGAGCCTTTTCTCATAAGGGAGGTGCTCCAATCCCTTAATCATCTTTGTAGCCCTACGTTGGACGCTCTCCAGTAGTTCCCTGTCTCTCTTGAACTGGGGATCCCAGAACTGGATGCAGTATTCCAGTTGTGGCCTCACCAGTGCAGAGTAGAGGGGGAGAATGACCTCCCTTGACCTGCTGGCCACACTTCTTATGCAGCCCAGGATTCCATTGGCCTTCTTGGTGACAAGGGCACGTTGCTGGCTCATGGAGATCTTGCTATCTACCAGGACTCCCAGATCCTTTTCCTCAGTAGTACTTTCCAGAAGATCCACCCCTAACCTATATTGGTGCCTGGGGTTCTTCCTCTCCAGGTACAGGACCTTACATTTGCCCTTGTTGAACCTCATTACGCTCTTCTCTGCCCAGCTCTCCAGCCTGTCCAGGTCATGCTAGATGGCGGCACAGCCCTCTGGAGAGTCAGCCAGTCCTCCCAGTTTGGTATCATCAGCAAACTTGCTGAGGATACACTCTGTCCCCTCGTCCAGGTCATTGATGAATATGTTGAACAGGACTGGGCTGAGTATTGACCCCTGGGGAACACCGCTGGTTACGGGCCTCCAACTTGACCCTGCTCCATTAATGACAACCCTCTGAGTTCTGTCTCACAGCCAGGACTCAATCCACCCTTGGTAAATCTGTGTTGACCACTTCCAATAACTTTTTTGTCTTCAATATGTTTGAAGATGACATCCAGAACAAGTCGCTCCATTATTTTCCCAGGGGCAGAGGTGAGACTAATTGGCCTGTAGTTCCCTGGGTCCTCTTCTTGCCCTTTTTGTAAACTGGAGTGATATTTGTCTTCCTCCAGTCCTCAGGCACTTCTCCTATTTTCCAAGACCTCTCATAAATGATGGAGAGTGGCTCAACAATAACATCTGCCAGTTCTCTCAGCACTCATGGGTGCATCCCATCAGGCCCCATAGACTAATGGATGTCAAGTTTGGCGAAGTGGTCTCTAGCCCAGTCCTCCCCAACAGAGGGAAAGTCTTCCTCTCTCCAGACCATCCCCCTTGTCTCCAGGGTCTGGGATTCATGAGGGGTGGCCTTGGCAGTGAAGACCAAAGCAAAGAAGGCATTCAGCAGCTCTGCCTTCTCTGTGCCTTCCACCACCAAGGCACCCACCTCATTCATCAGTGGGCCTATATTTTCCCTAGTCTGCCTTTTTTAATTGATATACTGAACAAAAATCTTCTTGTTATCTTTAACTGTGGTGGCCAATTAAGTTCTGCTTGGGCTTTCACCCTTCTAATTTTTCCCCTGCATATCTTTGCTACACCTTCATATTATACATGACTAACCAACCCCTTTTTCCAGAGATTGTAGACTTTCCTTTTCTCCCTGAGGTCCAGCCAAAGCCCTCTATTTAGCCAGATCGGTCTTCTTCCCCTTCTGCTCATTTTATGGGACCTGGGGATGGCCTTCTCCTGCGCTTTTGAGAGTTCCTCCTTGTAGTATGACCAGCCTTCCTGGGCACCTCTGCCCTTCAGGACTTCTCCCCGGGGACACACTCAACCATGTTCCTAAGTAGGCCAAAATCTGCCTTTCAGAAGTCCAAGGCAGCGGTTCCTTCAGGAAATATCTCCCTGCTGCAGGATCAGGTTCTCCATGGACTGCTGTGTGGATATCTGCTCCAGCGTGGTCTTCTCCGGAGGTTGCAGGGAAATACCTGCTCCACTGTGGCCTTCTCCAGGAGCTGCAGGGGAACCTTTGCTCTAGCACCCAGACCACCTCCTCCCCCACCTTCTTTTCTCACCTGCAGGGCTGCTTCTCTCATATTTTTTTTTAGCCCTCACCCCTGGGCAGTACTTTGCTCTAACTGAATACAATTTCCCTGAGATGTCACCATCTTGGCTGCAGGGCTCAGCCCTGCCCTGTGATGTGTTCGTTGGAACCAGCCAGCACCATCTGTGTCTGACATGGGTCAGCTCCAGCCTCACCTCACAGAAGCCACCCCTGCAACCCCTGCTGCCAAGACCTGGCCATATAAACACAATACAAATGTGCATAAATAATCCTTGCTGATTTGTTTGACGGGGAACAAGGTGTACAACTCTTGAACTTGCTCAGTTTTCAGGCATGTTAAAATTTGAAGTGTCCCACAGAAATTACACCACAAACCCACTGTATAGTGAGGGATTTTTCTGGTGCCTACAATTTCAGATCAAATAAACAAGTGCTGTCATAGAGGTGATTAATCAACCCTACTTCCAGTGAGCAGCAGTAAGAGGTCTCAAGGACTACGGTACTCTGTCACAACTCTATAATACTTCATGGAAGTAGTCCTGAGGGGACTTTCACTAAATTTTGCATAAAATAGATTCTTTCCTCTTATTTCTTTTGCATCTGTTAGATTATAACTGCAAAATTTTCTTAAAGGTCTCTGGTGATGTATATCGCATACTTGTAAGCTCATTTTGACTTCAACAGACACCTTGGGAATTTTCCTGGGGTCATTTTCAGACGTTTTATGCACCAATGTAATGAGAACTGAGTCAGAGCTGCTGTTTGTTGTCATAGGCCTCCCTGTTTCTCCTGCCCAAAAGGCACAGAACAACTTGCGTCCCTACTGCTTGAGGGGTATGTCTAAGAAGCATAATACTGACCCTCCTTTTCCTCCAGGTTCCATGTGAGATGCTGCAGATGGGAACATTATTTTATTCAAAAACAAAGGTTCAGAAATATTATGAGGGCTATACTGTAGCTGTGTTGATAAAGTGTGAAAACACAGTTCTGTGTTTCAGTCTCCAATTCATTGCCAGAGGGCTTGTTGCAGTTTTCAAGAGTGCAAGGGCTGCTGGGATGGGGATGAAGGATTATGTGGAATGCAAGGAGACAAACCTGTTACTCACTTGTCTGCATGGGCTTTTAGCAACCAGGTTTTCTTAAGGGAACTGTGTAGAATGGTTGAAAATAGACCTAACCAATTAAGGAGTTGGTAAGATCTGGAATCCTGAGGTCACACTCATTGCAATGGAAATTCCTGAATAGACAGAAAGTATATATATGTATATAATATCTGTATATATATATAAAGTATATATAATGTCTCTGTTAATGTTTTCATTTTGAGACCAGATTTCAGTAAATCCCTTCATATTTTATACTATTTTTATCCTATCCTTTCCTTTTTTGATATCCAGTTGTGACTACTGGAGCTTGGATCACACAAAAAAAAAATATATTTTTTTTAAAGTTCAAGACCCTGTAACCTGAAAGAAATATTTTTATGTAGAATGACAAAAAGGGTGGTTTTTTAGGTGAAACTAGGGAGTAGAGGAAATTAAATATTTTGTGTACTTTTGGAATCTTTTTTTTTTCTTTTAATTGCTTTAAAACAAACTGAGAGGAATATTTCATTGAGAAGGATGTGGAAACAAAGCATCTTGGCAGTTCCAAAATGTAATGTTTCTTTGTTAAGTTGCCAGAATTAAATGTTTTGATATTTTAAAGTTATTTCTTCCTTCTGGCCAAAGGTATTTGCAACATTTGCAAATGGAATTCAATCTCCTAATAGCTTCTGTTTCCTTATTCTTCTATTTTTGATACATGTCCCAACCAACCAGAAAATGCTCATTCTTTACATTAGGAACATTTTCTAGATAAAGAAGGACTAGTCTTCAGGAAGCAGTAGTGAGTGTGTGTGTTAGTTGAGGTTATAAGAATTCAAGGTCTTCTAATGCAGTGTTTTTCTTTAGACACTGAAGTTACCCACTGATTTTGAAAAAGGTGAGGCATGGTGACAGGACATTCTCAATGAATGTTAGAAGTCAGAAGGACAGATTGGTCTATTTTTAGATTATATTACTAGGCTTTTTTCAGAATAGCACTAAATTAGTCCAGTGAGTGATTCATGCTGCCTGTGTCATTTATTGTTGTATGGGGTCGATTGTCCTCTGCAGTGCCTATTTCTATTGACAAGTATATTAGGTTAAAGAGGCTACCTATTTTTTCAGTGCTTAAAATCTGATGAGATGACCCCAGTCTTTTTTATATATGTAGTAAAGAAAATTTTGCTGATTATAAAGGCCAATGGGCAGGATTCTGCTGCTAACTGTAGGTGTCTAATGCCACTTTAGGTGTTGTGGAGTATCCTGTTTGGATGTCAGATATTGGAGTTTTGGAGGTGGAGAGGCTGGTTGTTGGGGGGATTGTCAACTTTTTCGTTTTTCCTATAAAAATACAAGTCTTTAGAAAGTCCATTGTTATACCTGCCAGATTCACCGAGAGGTATTGTACAGCCTAAGGTTTATCTAGAGCTCTATGTTTAGCAGTGAAATCCCATCCTTTGTTAAAACGGCCTTAATGCAGTTTCCTAAAGGCTGGACTTGGTCCAATTTAGGTATAAAGATGTCTCAGATATCTCAGATATCTTAATGCAGGCATGTATGACACAACATGAAGATTTCCATTGATCATGATTAAAATTTAGAAACCTGGTTCATATATATGCACCAACTTTTACACCTTTATTTGAGTATCTGAGACCCTTGCTGATGTTAAAAAAACCCTTAAACAAAAAAAAACCCTTTGAAAACATTCAAACAGCAAGAACAACAAACCAAAACCACAACAAACCACACACTCAAGTAATTAAAAAAAAAAAAACTAAAACCTGAAATTGTATGAATCAACTTTAAGACTTTTTTCTATTAATATACTAGAATTCTTAATTTCCTTTGTTTCATCTTTTTGTGACTACAATTACAAGGCTTAAACAAAATATTGTCATATGGGAACCACAGAAAGAGCTTCAGAGTCTCCTGAAATCAATGCAATTTCTCTTTGATAGCGCAACTAATTTTCTTAAGAGGGTATCTGTGATTTGTTAACACACTGATTTATTTTCCTAAGAGAAAGCTCCAGTTTTCAGTTCTGATAATTTGTCACCTAGCCACTATAAGAATAACACCTATAAATTTGCTCTGAGACCTGTTCAGTCTAAGCACAGAAAAGTAATTTAGCAGTCATAGCTTATACTCAGAGGAGCTGCTATCTCCAAAAGTGCTACAGCTACCTCTCTAGCTTACCCTGCTAACAACCCTCTGTAATGGTTGCACAGCATGTGAACAAAACTGGTCCTGCATACCATATACTTGTAACAAAATAATGCTGCTGAATGTCCCTTGTAATGCTTTCCTTTTTTTTTTTTTTTTTTTTTTTTTTTTTTTCCCCCCAAAAATAAAAAAAAAAAAAAAAAAAAAAAAAAAAAAAAGTATTCTTTTCTTTTTTTTTTTTTTTTTTTTCTTCTTTCTTCCCCCCAGAAATTCAATAGCTCCAGCTGGCTTGTCTCTTTTCAGAGCAGAAGAAAGAGGCCTGGGAGAATGTGAAATTCTATCTAAGGAAATATCCCTATTATGCTGTTTGTTGTAATAGATGCTAAAACAGAACAAGTCTTCTTAATATTGGTGATCATCTCCTTCATAAATTATTACTCTTTCAAAATATAATTTAAAAACCTGACATCACAATACTGAAAGTCATTTATTTCTTTGGATTTGCACTCCAAGCTGGTTTTTGTTTTGCTGGCTTTTTGCTTTAAAGAAGTAGACAGATAACTATTCTAATAATGTAAGTTCTGTTCCTGTTAGGACTGATTGTTTCCTGATAAAATTGACAAAATAGAAAGTGCAATGATTCCAGTTCTTTCAGGATTTTGTTGGAAAGTAGGGAAATTGATGGGAAAGGATTGGAAAAATGCATTTCTGCTTGTGGCAGGGGACAAAATAGGAAGAAAAATAAGTGACAAAGCTCATGGATTGTGATAAAGACAGATGTCTAGGGCACATAGATAAAGGAAAGAGAGACCAGCAGAGCAAAAGAAATCACTCATCCTCTCCCGTGTTCTGAAGTGAAACCATTGCACTGAGCTGAAATTCAGTGTAGATGCTTTCATTCACTCATGATCCTAAGCTTTTGCCTTCTCTTAAATTCAAGTGGCTAACTGAACAGAATTTACTATCTTAAGAACATGCCTAGACAAAGAAACATAGTGTCATGCACTCCTTGAAGTATAATTTAATGCTGATGACACATACCAAGGAAATAGGAGACTTGAATTTAAATTCTGTTTCACTGTGAGGAAATCCAGATTGTACTGAGAGAGCCTTAACAGCTGGGTTATTAAATAGTTGAAGTAAAATAGAGGAAAGGAATAAAGAATTCATCCTGAGGAAGCTGTATGCGAGGAGTGCTGAAGTCTTGGACACCTAATTAATTTTAGATCACCAAATAGTGGATTGAAAAATGAAGGGCTCTTTAAGAAGAAAGCACTAGAAAAGGCTGCCTCCTTCTAATCCTGCACTGTAAATTATGAATTCAGTATTCCTCTAGTTTTCTCACACTTTTCCTTGTGAGTGTCATGTCCGTTCAAAGGCAAGTATTTCTCCAGTTTACTTGCACTTTGATAGTTTTTACACTCTCCTGAAACATAGGAGTTTTGTTTCTGAATCCTCTTATGCAGAAGACAGTACCAAGCCTATCTTCAGCACATCACAGATGAGCACTTCAACTCACACAACATTTTTTGGAAAAGATAAGAGGCACTGAACTTCTCCTTTGACCACCTATTTGAATGAAAGTTGTCATGGCTGCTCTTCTTTGACAAGCTATACCAGGTTCTGAGCTGACCTCAGAATTTAGAACTTTCATCCCTGAAAAAATATGGACTAAGCCGTAACTAATCAAATGTCCAGACACCACATTTAAGGTAATATAGGATCTCTTTTAGTCTTATCTGATATTAATAAAATATTCATAAAAAATCAGCAAATTAACATATTCATTACTGGCCTGATTGTCTCTTGGGGAATACTTGGACTACATCGCCAGACAGTTCATAAAGCATAAAGTTAATACTGCAAACTGAACTCTCAAATTGAAAAAGACACCTTCCATAAATGTCACAGTGCTCATGATTTATCTGAGGTAACTTCTCACATATATGGTAGGGGTTTTGATCAGAGTTGACTCATATTATAACAGAGGTACAGTGATTTCTTGTTTATGAAATACGATGAAAATAATTCTACAGAACTACATAGTCCTACTGTTCTGATACTTATCTTTCCCTGTCTCATATCGGCCAGAAGCCAGGATTTAAGGAAAATTCATGTTGTCACTCAGGACAGTAATGTGATTATTCACCCATAAGCAGAGTTCATAAGCAATTCCATCTTTCACAGAAGCTATAAAATGGTACTAGAAAATAACTTCATAGAAAGTTTGCCTGTAGAGTCGACTTGTTTTGCCTATATTTTGATTCAGGACAATTGTCCCTGTTATATTCAAAATATTGCTATGGGTAAAATGGAGAACACCATTTTTATGAAATCAAGGATTTGTTGCTACCCTAAATAAAATATTAGCAATCTAAGAAAAATATACTTTATTATTGCTCCTGTTACACTAGCACTTTACTCCTAATTAATACAGAAAAGTCATATTAATAATATGGATAAAACTCATACACAAGAAAATGTACTAATATCTACCCCTTTACCTCAGTCTTACTGTTACCCTTCCAGTGTCCTCTGGGTCATAAGGCTGATAGTGTCAGCTTTCTCAAGCAGAAAGGCAGTAGGTTCTGTATGTTATCAATGTCCCAAGTCTACACTAGGAAGAGTTTGATGTCGGAGATGAGGGCCACTTCATCCTCATTATTCAAGACTGATTGGGACTACTTTTATACATTTTCTTACTTCAGCCTCCTTCCTTGTCATTGGTATCCTGGTAAGTTTGAAAGTTGCCCAATAGCATCCCCCAGCCTCAGCTGACATCAAGGCTGCTGCTTGCTACACTGTGACCTTTTCGCTTGGTCAGACCTTTATTCTGTGTGGTACTAACAGAACTGAAGATGAAGCAGGGCAGGAAATGGTTACTTCAGAGACAGATAGTTGTTACAGCAAGGCAAATTACACCTTGGCCAAAGCAAGCTTTGTTTAGTCCTGAGACACCTCATGGTGAAATGAATATGAAGCCTACCTTCTTATACTAGCAACTAAAGAAAAGAAGTCCTATCTAATGAATTATAAACCCATGCACAATAAGTTACATATTTCTTCACTCTTAGACTCAAAACTGGAATGAGAATACAAGTTTTTCTGGTGAAGAAGCCTGACCTAGAGCAGAGCACAGCTTGGCTCTGGAGCTTCAATCAACTACAAAGATGTTAATCAATCTCAACTGCTTGATTTTGTCACCATTTGTCCTTGACATATTTTTACAAGAATAGCGTATACATTGTTTCTATAATATGAAAAGGATTTCAAAAGCTATAATGTCACAAGATTCAAGCAGACTTTTGTAGGAAAAGGAAAAAAAAATGTTTTTAACGCAAAAATGTGGAAACTAAAGTAGTTGTAAAACGGGGATATTGGAATAAAGAGGAAAAAGGAAGAAAACCCATTCCATTCAACATTAGTGTCAAGAAAAGGCTAAATAATTTGGTAGAAAATGATAATAATAATTAAAAAGTATATATTAATGCCATCATCCACATAGGATCATAGTTAATTTCTAAAAACACTCATGACCTAACCAACTGAGAACAAAATCTTATCATAAGAAACTTAGAGAAATATTATTAAGATTCAGAAACATAAGAATTTTCTCCAGGTGTTAAAAATAAAATTAGAAAACCTCATACTTTCTCCATCACAGTATATCAAGATTCTCTGATGTTTTTATGGGCTAAGATGCCTAATATCCCTTTTTGGTAATCACTGTCACTTACAGTAACAGATGTTTGATTTGAGGATGCAATTTGTTAAATTCTGAGTAGCAAATTACAGTCATACCATACAGCTTGTTAAATGATTAGTGTATAATCATATACTTATTCTTAGGTGTTTCACTTTTGGAACAGCTGAAATGTTTTGAAGATTTCATTTTTAACAAAGACATTAACAAAGCTGTAACTTAACATCTCAATGTAATGAACAGATCAAAATTGTTTTCAAATATTTGGTAATCAACTGATTTCCTGGTCAACATGATCATGCACGCATTTCAGTACTTCACAGTAAAACACATCAAGAACACATATTTATTGCAGGAATGTAGTTAAAAACATGGTTTATGAAGCTTTATGAAATATCTGAGTAACTGAATAACTGTTTTCTTAAGTGAATAACTGAAGACAAAAATATTTAAGCAAAAGTATGAAGTATGTCTGTCCAAATATATCTTTTTTGCACGTGGTAACAGACAAAAAAGAGACAGAAACATGGTGAGGTGGGTCCTATGACTGGAGTGTTGGAATGGAAGAATTCAAGCCCTTTAAGAATGACAGGCAGGGTAGATGTGGAGAAAGTGTTGCCCACTACGTCAATGACCAGCTGGGGCACATGGAGTTCTGTCTGGGAATGGATGAGAAGCCTACTGAAAGCTTATAGGTCAGGATTAGAGGGAGGGCAGTGACAGGTGACATTACAGTGGAGGTCTGCTACAGGCTACCAAACAATGAAGACCAAGCGGATGACATCCTGTATAGACAGATAGGAGTAGCCACACACTCACAAGCCCTGGTCCTCACAGGGGACTTCATCCACCCTGATATCTGTTGGAGGGACAACACAGAAGTGCATAAGGAGTCCTTGAGGTTCCTAGAACGTGTCAATGACAACTTCTTTCTCCAAGTGACAGAGCAGCCAACAAGGAAAAGTATTATGCTGGACCTTGTTCTCACCAACAAGGAAGAGCTGGTGGGGAATGTGAAGCTCAAGGGCAGCCTTGGGTGCAGTGACCATGAGACGGTAGAATTCATGATCCTCAGGGCAGTGAGAAGAGTGCACAGCAAGCTCACTATCCTGGACTTCAGGAGAGCAGACTTTGGCCTCTTCAGGGGTTTAATTATATGTCATTCATTCTATAAAAAACAGAATTTATATAATCAAGAAGACAATTTTATAGCTGTACAGATAAATACTCTCTGTGGTTTAATCAAGCCTCAAATCCTGCACTATTAGTCGTAACTTCACCAGACCATTCAGAAACAGGACACTCTGTGAACTTTCTTTCTATCATAATCCTCCTAAATTTTGTCCTCATAACCTGTCCACAGAGAGCTTGTGCACCTACAGCATAGGAAAATTCTACAAAACAATACCTAAGTACTAGACATAAGATTAATTTTAAATGAAAAACTGTTTGTTTCATCCCAGACTTACACTTCTCATAAGTTTATGGATAAAGCATACTCAGCTTTCCCTGAAAAGTAAGAATACCTTTCATGATCAAAGACTTAACCTGACCTCATCAGTTGGAGTATCAAGAAAAAGCTGTCAAGAAAAAGAGAAAAATTCTTCCTAAAATCCTTTCTATGATCTGTTTTGCAAACTTCCAAACATGTTCAAAATGTATTTTTCTGTTTTGTTTTGCTATTATATATTACATAAGCAAAAAAACACCTTTGTTATAGTAATTGTATTAAAACTGCCTTTAGGAAAAATGGCAGAATACATATTGACAGAATCCACAAATCCTTGCTTGTTTCATTTCCCAAAAGAGAAAAATCCAGTTAAAGGGATTTTTACTATTATCTCCAGATCTGGAGTATATCATTATTGACAATATCATGTAGGCTATTAACTTCATTTTTCATATTATTATACAGCACAGCTAACTCATCAAAATGTTTAAACAGAGACTGAAGTTAAATTACTAGATCTATTTGTTATGCTCAGTTCAGTTTGTATAGTGTGCTAGTGCTCTTGCAGAAGTTAATTTGCCTAAACTATTTGGGTTTTGTTTTGTTTTTTCTTTAAGATTTCTGTATTTCTTTTTCTGATATTCAAACCTCACCTGCCTCACATCCTTCCATTATGAAAAGGTTTTTTCTTTTTTTTCCAGAAGTCATATTTATTGTTACTCAGTTGAAAAAAGTCACTGTGGTGTTCAGAAATTATAAACTTTTAACATGTTTGGATAAGAGGAATAAGGAAACAATCAATCAAAAGGTATCACATAGGAATAGAAAGTATTAATATTCGTTTTTTGGCATTCTCATAAATTAGAAATATGCAGGAGCTATAAAGAAGACAAACAGAGACAGTCTATCAGTAATTGCATATTTAATCTTCCTCTATATTTATTGGCAATATATACATAATGAAATGTGAAGAAAGAAGAAAAGATGTAACGGTATTTCCAGAAAAATTGCACAGTGGTTAAATAACATCAGGAATTATCTGTGTCTATTCATCAAAGAAGAATCCAAAAGGATTCTACAGAAAATGAGCTCTTTTTTATGAAAAACAGTACCTAATGTAGGGAAACATACTAGATTGTCAGATAAATGAATAGGCCTTTTTATCTAAATTGTTCAGAACTTTGATCATCAAACTCTGCAAATATATTTTAGATTGTAGATACAGATTATTATGGAAAAAATCATTCTAAAACTGTAAAAAAATCATAGGTATTTTTACAAAGACTTTATTCTTTTAAATATTTCACTTGTTTAGGAAAATATCGAAAAGCCTTTCAAGACACAAATAAGTAAATCCACATAAAATGCACAATGATACAAAAAGCTCTGAAATCAGAAGCTGAGGTGCTCCACTTCTTAAAAAAGTGCTGTTGACCTACAGATTTTTATTGAAAGTATTTAAAATGACCCACAATTATTCAATGTTCTCCATCACATCTGGATGTTTGTAGACATGTTGTGCAACATGTATTTTTGTGAGATTCTTTTGCTTTTTCTTATGTTATATCTATAGAAATGTAAATAGACATTTTAAAACCCCTTCATCCTCAGTTCTCAAAATGTAAAGGAATTTAACAAATCCCTTCTTTTCAGCATTGTTGTGTGTATATTTCTTTGCATTTTTCACTATACAATAGGTGCTTCTATCCATTTGAATGTAGCTTACAGGTGTTCTCAATTTAACAATTGTTTACAGCTCAAGACTAAGATATTCTTTGTTTCTTCTTTGTCCAGTAAACAATACTCTATCTTTTATTGAAAGTGAAAATAATGCCTTCATTTCTTTTATTGAATTTAGAAAACACCATGAAATATATGATTAAAGTACATAACATATTTTCATTGATGTCAAAAAAATGTCAGAAGAAAATTTAAGAGATCTAATGGGACCTTATTTTACAAGAGAGAGGTCATTTTCCAATCATCTAACAAATAATGTGTCATAGAAAGAAGTTAGGATTGTAGAATTAGGTGTCAGAATGGTACAATTTCTTCTACCATGCAAGGTATCTTCAGAAATGGACCTATTTTAGAGATTTCTTACTCAACACTCAGGATGATTTCAAGACCTACAAGAATTTTTAATTCACCAGTTAACTATTATGCTTTTTCATTGAGGTCATGGTAAATTTGTAATGGCAATAAAATAGATACTCTAGAGAAAACTAAATTTTGACCTTTCTAACATTGTGATAGACAAAGTGTTATTTTATAGGAAGAAGCTATATGTAATTTTTTCTTTGCCTTTGTTTTATATTTATTGTCTGGGTATATGTGTACCTGTGTTTATGTATGCGTGTGTATAAAAAACACAATGCATGCATACATTATATCTGTATGTATTATGAATGTGTACATAGATAGACAATATACACAAGCATGCACTAACATCTACAAAAGCAGCAACTTCTAGTTTAATCAAATAGCTTTAGGATTAAACTTGTGTGAATATTTGCTCATGTACCAAATTACTATTTTGGATATTGAAAAGTAAATGGCACCTAAAGTAAAGAATACATGCAAATATACCTGGAATTATGAAAAGAGAAACTTCTTCATACACATCACAAGCTTTGTATATTGATTTGATAACCTTGATAACTTTCAGCTTTAGGATTTCAGAAATACTACCAAGGAATAAGTCTGGATGAATATAGAATTACGTATCTAGAGACATGCTAAAGGTTATAGAATTGTAAATAAGTAAGACTAAGTTTCTTTACTATTTTCCCCTTTGAAAATATTTTCCTAAACCAATCATATTAGGTGATTTTCATTATATCATTCTTGGGGTTTTTTCTTGGAATTTTAACTGAATCCTTGCTGTCTGGTTCTGTCAAGGCATTGCTTTGGCAAATGATGCTCCAGAATTTTACCTCTGTAGCAGGTCTTGAGGTTAATCCCCCAACTATAATGCACACACTTCGGGTGACCCCTGTCTTACTGGTTACAATACCCCTTTGTTTTCCATGTTGGTGTACCACTTCCTCATTTCATTGTTTGTCATCCTCTTTCTTCCCTGTCATTCTCAGTTTCAAGTTCTCCTCATCAGGTTGGCCAGCTTTCTGGCAAACATGCTTTTACTCCTCTTAGTCAGGTGGATCTCTTCCAAGCATTCCTTGATCCTCAAAAGGGTCCCCTGATGACAGAAACTACAGCTTGTTGCTGACATCAGCTGCACAAACAGTTGTTGACCCACCAGATCCTTCACTTTAAGACCTTTCTGGCAGGACTGAAGAGAAAAAATTCTAGTTCACCTTTATCTGTGATAATACAAGGCAGAATCATGAATGGTGTCCATAATTTATACATGTAAATTATTACATGTAATAATTTAATATAGAGGATTGACTGTGCATATACAATCCTTTAGACATAAACCATTGGCCAAATCTGGGACTAGGATTGGATCCAGCTGCACCTAGAACTAAACTTCTGAGAAGTTTAGAAAGTAAGGGGGTCCTTTCTGAACCTTGTGACTCAATGGGAGGGTCTCCCTGGCAGTTCTGTCTGACCCTGTCCTCTATGCAGTAAATAACCAAGTGTACCTTGCCACTGAATCTTGTAAAACATTGTTGTGTTGATTACCAAATTTTTTTAAATCACTGTTTTATATCAATAAATATTCCACTGCTTGTCTCTTACGAGTGAAGTTAATCACTCTGCCTGCAATATTCTCTCTCCCTCCCTCCCCTACTTTCATTGTTTTGTTCCTTCTTTCAATTTTTTTAATTCATACCATATAGTCCAAGAAAAAAAGGGCAGGGTGACATCTATGTGCATGTCAAATGCTCTATTTAGTGGCAGTAAGAGAAAGACAAATACACGTTTCTAAAGACTCTGTAGATGCCCACTTCATTTCCAATGCACAAAGATGCCTGTCTTCAAGTGAATATCTTTCCCTGGACAGTAAATAAAACACAGAAACTGAAAGTCTAGGTAGTTGTGTGTGATTGCACTAATTACAAGAAAAATGCATAAATCATTATTGAACACAAATTTACAATAACCAGCTCAAAAGGAAAAAAAAAAAAGTCTATGACTACAGGAAGTTGGGAGAATTAGGGAGATTATATTTTAGGAAAATATTATGTGCCCCATTTTCATTTTCTTCACTTGTTTTGTACTGCCGGTTGCTCTTCAAAATAGGTTGTCAGTCAATCTAGATGCAGGGCAGTCATTTGTACTTTCTTAAATTGACAGGAATGTAATAAAAATGTAACCAGTATTCCAGAAGCACATTTTTCAGTGTTCATTACTCACCCTATTAAGATCTTTTGGAAACCTCTTCCTTTGGTCATAATGTGGGACCCTTCCAGCTGTAAATAAAATTTGGGAGTCTAAGTAAGTATTTTGTGGCTAATGCATCCTCTGAATGAAAGAAGAAATGTTACAGGGGAGATAAAAGAGATTTTGAAATGCCAAGCTACTTTTATACTCCATGTATTCCTTACAGTTTTTCTAAGTGATTAGCAGTGACTTTGATCACCTGAAAACTTAACGGATATAATATTAATGATGCTATCTACTTTGGTATTAAAAGCTGCAGTTTAAAAATTCCCATTTTCTGAATATTCAAAAATCTTGAAACTTACAATACTGCAACAATTTATTGCAGAAAGCATATTTTCTGCTTATATGCTCTTCTTCAGCTCCAAGAATTTAGAATGAGATTTTGTACTGAGTAAAATATGCCATGAAAATTGGGAGGCTATTGTAATAAAATAAAAATGATTTTATAACAGAACTTAATAGAAAAAAATCTTTAGGTACTTATAGAAGGTTATGTGGAGAAGTATGGAGTTTTGTTTTTTTTTTTCTACTGAAATCACCCAGAGATAAGTTATTCTGAAAATATCTTTGGTCACCAGCAACCTAAAAGTTCCCATTAATAATTTTAGCAGAGTGGTAATGGCAAATACTGCCCCTAGACAGTTAGATACTTTACTAGCAAGGTAACGAACATAGCAAAGAGAAGGATTTGGTAACATACTTCATTTCCACAGTGCAGATGCATAAGTAATTTCCCACACAGAAAAAATAAAATTCTCCTAACAACAAATATTCAGGAGTTTGTCTATTCAAAGAAAATATGAGAATGCTAAGCATCAGATCTTGAAAACAGGGTGAGATTCTTAGGGCACCTGGTACATGCTTATGATGGCCATCTTTGCCAAGAACCAACTACAACCCAAACAGGTGCAGTGGGCTATGGCCAAACAAGACAATGCAGGCAAAACCTAAGTGATGAGCCTTGGCATGGGTGATGGATCAACAGGTGACAGGAGAACAACATCTGCACTTGCTGGTGAGGTATAGCAAGATAACAGCCTATTTGGTCAACAGTCTGTGTTGAAAACCCACCCAGTCATAAAGACCTGGGGAACTCTGTCAAGATCCTGCCCAACCTGCATAAAAGCAGGGGGCTCGAGGTGTTGGAGCTGGGCCCTGCCCAGAGCTTTACACAGACACTGATGGGAGTCAGTGTTGTGTCTTCTTGTGCTGGGCTGTTTCAACTCACTGCTGTGGTGACTGGGACAGGTCTCAGCTAACTATAACTGTGAATGTGTATGTGTTAGTAAAACTTTCCTTGACACAGCCTGTCTCTTGCTTGGTCCACTTCATAAATTGAGTTTAGTAGTATCACATTATTTGGTGTTCCTTTTACCACCTTGAGAGCATAACCTATTACTCTTATTCCTAATGCCTTGTCTTCAGCTTCTAGGAGTTTTTGTATGCTACTTTGATAAATAAGACAGCACTTCAGTTAATTTATTATGAAACTAAAACTTCTAATGAAATGCTGTCCTATTATCCATTTCATTTAAGGCTTAGAGAAAATTTTATACATACCATATAAACATGAGTTATACAAATTTCTGGGTTTCTCTGAATAATTTGAAGTATTGAGTATCTTCCACTGCTTCAATATCATTCCAGTAAACCTAAGAGTGCAGCCTCCCTTTGTGTAGACATTCTCTTGCTCCACCAGTCAGAGATTAAGAATTAACAGAAATTTCACAGAGATGCCCTCTATTTTTAATAACAGATGTAAATGAAACAGATTATTGGACCTGATCACCCTCAGGTCACTATTGTAAGTCCTCATATCTTCCCGAGTAAGAATACTATGGGTTTACACATAATAGAATCAGCAGGGCACTTTTGATAAGATACTCTGACCTACTGTATAATTAGACCATGAAATTTCTCTTAATTAATACCAGTTTCACACCCAATAACTGTGGATGAACTTTATTCGTGTCAATCATTGCAGTTACTGGTGATCTGGGAAGATGTTTGACAATGAGAAAGGGAGACATCATGGTCATTTTCAAAAAGTGGAAGAAGGAGGATTTGGAAAACTACACGTTGATCAGTTTAACTGAAATTAACAAATTTTTCTGGAAACTATGTCCAGACACTTCAAGAACAAAAAGGTGCTTGGGAGAGGTAAATTGTGCCAGACCAACCTGATTACCATCTACGATGAAACAAGTGGTTCAGTGGAGAATGAAAGAAAAGTGGATATTGTCTGCATTGACTTTAGCCAGGCTTTTGACATGAACATCCATCCTTGCATTATCCCTGGAGGCAAACTGAAGAAGTATGGCTTGGGTAGAGGGACTACTAACTGACTGTGGAATTGGCTGAACTGCTGAGCTCATAGCATTATGATTAGTGGTATAGAATCCTACTTATGGCCAGTTATTAACCATCCTTAGGGACTGATACTGGGGCCAAAGCTGTTCAACATTTTTCTTAATATCCCAGATAGTAGAATGGAGTGCACTCTCAGCAAATTTGTGGATCATGCTACAGGGCGAGAGGATTGTATCTGTCATGGTCATGACCCATGAGGGTTACCTGACCTGTGGATGTGTAAAGGTCATGACTGTGGGGTTTGCAGGATTCTATAATACACAAGGACTTGGAAGTTGTGTTTCTGTGAGCTTCTTTATGACATATTAAGGTTAGTAAAGCAAGTGTGTGTATATATATGTATGTATATAAAGCAAGTTACTATAAAATGACCGCTGCTAAGGTGTGTGTATATATATATGTATGTATAAAACAAGTTATTACAGATTTACTATTAGTAAAGTAAGTATACTATTATGATTGTTCACCTATATGTGAGGTGTTAATGGTGCAACACTTACCAAACCACCCCCAGGAGCAGGGCCACTTGACATCAGAAAAAATGTTAATTTTAGCTGCTCTGACCAGACTACTGATTTTAAATAATTCTGTACCTCTTAATCTACCTACATCTTTATATTTATCAGTGTTTTTCCTCTGCTGCTGCGCATTACAGCCACGTATCAAAAAACTAAGCCAAGCTTTCTCAGCAGGATGAAGTGTTTGGTCATTACGTTATTTTTCCTAGAGTTACTGCACTCTTCCAGAAGCAACATCACTTGAACTGAACAGTCAGTACTGAATTATCTGCTTTCATTGTTAATATTTGCACTTTAGAGTGCCTGTTATCTGATGAATTAACAACATTTAGCTAAGCTTTTAAAGACTGCTTTACACATGTGTGTGTAATTTCCACAGTGTGAAGGAAGAGGGAGAAACAAAGGGGAGGAAATGACACTGTGCAGTTGAGAGGGAATGAGGGGCAACCCTAGGAACAAAGCACTACATTCATGATTTTGAGTGTCCAGCTGCATTTCTCAGACCCCTTTCTCCCACAGTGAGACCCTCAGAGGTGTTATACTAGACCAAGAGAGTAGGTACTTTTTGAAGTGATAATGAGTACTGCCAAGACATGACACCATCCTGGAGATAAAAAGAATCAGAAATACTGTTTATCAAAATACCCACTATAACCCTCCTGGTCCTGCTGATGAGTCAACTTTACAAGGCCTCAAAATACTACCAGGATTTTATCAAGCAACAAGCAGGAGCCTTTTACTGAAACTTTTTCCTAGCTCTACAAGACTACTTATATTTTTTTATGTCACTGTTCATCCTCTCCCCCACTCCCCAGCCCCCGTCATCTTCTGTGCATTTCTTCAGACGGCTAAGCTCTCTTCCACTATACACAGCTTTTAAAAAATATTTTTTTTTCCTGTTTAATATCAAGGTGTTCTAGGAAGTAATAACTGAAAATAATACTAGGGTTTAGAACATTATTTTGCAGCCTTGCTGTGATTTGGCAAGACTGTATGTTTTAGTGTTTCTTACAGTGATCCATCAAAGTGGATATTGCAGACACCTTGAATTTTTCAAGAATCCTAGCTTCCCACTTGTCATGTATTTTCACCTCCAGGACCTGTTTCTAAGATCTGTGTGAGAGCCCACACATGTCTGTACAGATGAACATCTTTCCTAAACTGGATATTCAGGTCTATCTGAAAGGCAGACCTGAATTACATTCATTTATGTATGTAATGCTCCATATTCAAGCTATTATTGCAGGCTTATAAGGTGGATGAAAAATATATTGAGCATATTTTTTCAATAAGATATTTTGTTAAAAGTGCTTTCTTTTGCTGACTGTAATAAGTTCTTATACCTGTTCCGGAATGCAGTTCTACTTCTTTCAAGTATTTTTTCAGAATTTAAGGCTGTCAAGTACTGAATTACAGGGTCCTATGGTAATACTTGTAACTTTTTTTCCCCCTCTTGTCATTTCAGATTAATTTACAATAGTTTGTAGAACACTGATGCTTTAATTAGACTTTGGGATGTGTCAGATAACAAAATATTATTTTTAATTAAACAGATGCTATTTCAGTATTGTTTCTCATTTTCCTGTCTAACATATGCTTTCTAATATGAGATTTAGCATTTGCTCACAAGGCACATTTAGTTCATGCTGAAATTACTCATGTCTCTGTTTTAATGTGCTTTAGGAATGCTGACTGCAATTTGATAAAGTGTCAAAGATTAATCCAAAGATTTGTGGTTCTGACACTCATCTGAATCCCTGGAGCATGCCTGGAATGGCTACACAGCTGGACTATTTTGACTCACTAATTTAAATGCCTCTGTAGATACCTTGGTGTGACTACATAAACAGGTATATAGGCCAGATGTGATTAGCCATAATGGCAATCTGGTTATAAGGGGAAAATTACTGAACAGAAGAAAATGTCTGCTGAAATGCTAACAGGGAAAATGCCTGCCAGCCTGGGAACTGTAAGCCTGGGAACTAGACCTCTGAACCAGAAGCATCCTTGAGAAGTGCAGCTGGTATTTCTGAAGTACAGCTGAGTACCTTGAAAAAGGAGACAAGGAACTGTAACTGCAACTTATCGACTGAAAAATTGAAAAATAGTCTGAAAAAAGGAGAAAACATCCTGAGAAAGTAAGAAATGGAAACTGCCATTGGCTGTTTTAACTGCAAGAAAAGGAAAACAATCTGGAAAAATAAAAATTGATCTAAGAGTGTAGAAAACAGCATCTATTGGATGTACCAGGTCAAAACCAGAAATTAACACCAGCTATTGGAAGCTTGAAGTGGCAATGTCCCACGCCTTCTTATGTCCCTATAATGTAAAAATCATTTTTTATCCAAAATGGACCTTCTCTTCCTGTGCTGTGTATACTTTTCCCTTTCCTAAACAAGTCTGCATGAACTTCTACAAGATCTTGGACTCGCTCTGGGGATGCCTAGATGACTCTAAGCTATGGTGCAGATTGTCTTTGAAGTGAGACTCTGTCTGTTCTTTTACTGGTCCCCCTCTGGACCCACTTCTGGGGTCTGTTTGGTTTGTCTTCCCACTTCTGGGATGGTTGTACTTCTGCTACTGTTTGGCCCCCTTCTGAAATCTCTTTAATGCACTTGTTACCATATATACATAAATATACGTAAATAATCTATCATAAGTATATCTGCTGTTACATTATTGATATGTTTGGTTCACGAGTGATAAGTTGTGTAAATTTGTAACCTGTAATATTAGATATACTTTATTGCTGTTATTATTGATTGCTGCTATAATTGGTTGCTGTTAATCACTGTTGATCAAAGCAACTATTGATTGCTGATAATATTTTGTAATAGCTTCTTATATACATTCATTTTATTAATCATAGATATAATTGTTAGTAATTTTTGTGGCAACAAAGTAGAGAAAATTAGAGGATAAAGCCTCCATGTGTATTATGGAATCCTACGGACCTATAGTCTCGATCTCTACATACCTACAGACCACATAACCCTTTAGGTCATGACAAGGCCTGGTTAACAGCTACAAAGCACTGTAATTAACCCATGACAGAGCAGTGCTGGATGAGTCGCTTGCATGACTTCTGAAATTTGTCATCATAGTCAAAGTTTTGAAAACTAACATATGAATTCGGTAGGTATAATAGGTTCTGGTTTCCACTGGAGCTAGGACACGGATGTTTGAGGAGCTGAAGGAAAGCTAACAGTGGAAAATTAACATTTACTGACTCTAAGACCTTTTTTCTCCCTCCCTCAAAAAATGTAAAAAAAAAGGTGCTGTAATTTTTAACTATAATTTCATTTAAAATTATTTATGGAGAAGTCTATCACAATTGTTTGCACAAAATAGCCAATAGACACCATCTGCTTTCAAACAAGACAGTGCTTTGATTTTCCTTCTTACTTTAAAGTTCTTACAATTAAAAATTTCGCAGTATCATACTGATGTGGCTACCAGCCTCTCTCATTTTCAGATTTCAGATTTTCAGATTCAATACAACATTCAGGAACTCAGTTCATTTTACTGACCAAAGAGCATAAGAAACAACATCCCAACACTTTGTGAGAGGAGAATCCCAGTGTACTCTTACTGGGTACCAGTCTGGAGAAGTGAAATATTAGGGCTCCAAAGCAAGCTAAATTAAACCAGAGGCAAAGGCAGAGTGATCCAACTCTGCTGATTGAACTTCTGCCTTTACCTCCTTCTGAAGGTAATGCCTCAATGTAATCTCATAATTCTACTATTCTTTAAACAAGACTTGAAGATGCTACTTGTGTAGGCAGGGTCTCAGAGGGGACAGTGGTGTTTTGTCACTTGCTTTTTTCGCCATTTGTAAGCCTGTGGCCAGCATTACTGATCAGCCATGTGCTTATTGCCTGAGCTGTTTTAGAAAATCTAGTTGACTACTTGCACAGTAAACATCAGGGAACTGGAAACAGCCAATTAAATTCTAAGGCATGACTGAACTCTTATTTTTTTAGGCTGTCACACCATCTTGACTGAGGGTGCTAAAGTACTCCGAGCACAAACCATCCTAGTTTTTGTGAGTTATACCTACATTGTAATGCTGTAGAGTAACTGCCAATATATCATCTGTTTGTGTTGATTACCTGTCATTTTGACATGATTTTAAGGAAGTTAGGTGATGTCAGCCATCTGGATGTAATTATTGTTGTTCATTATGCCGAAAAAAATAATATGAAAATAAAATACCCTGAAAGAAATTCACCTCTGTATAGGTAAGCCATGGGTTTGAAACATGATTATATGTATCTAAAATCCATTATTCATTCTCTATTGTCATTGTTTCAGTAAATATTTGATAATTGCACCTTTTTGTATCATAGTCACTAGTTATGAAGTCTGCATTTTATGATCTTTGGAATTACAGATAGTACTCTTGCGATTTGTGATCTTTTAGTATTTACTTCATTGACGTCAGGATTTGTGCCACAATTAGATGTTTTTTTCTATATTCCTAAGAATATGAAATGCCGGTATCAACTCACAAAAATATTTCCCCCCTTGTCTATTTTTTCCAAATGAATTTTCTTTACACTGATGTTCTTTTGTTGTTCATTATAACTCTGAAATGTGTGTCTATGAACAGCATGGGATTTTTTCCTTAATTATGTCCATTTCAATCAACATTTTAACTCGCTATCATTGTTCAAGTATGGAGAGGTGGAAAAACAAAGGGAGAAATAGAAGAGGATAAGAGGCGAGGCGGCGGCAGCAGCGCTGGCAGCACCGGCGACGAGAACTGAGGTGAGCTCGCAGGGAGGGTTGGATTGCCCTGTACGGAGGGGTTTCCAAGCTCAGGGACCCCCCCCAATCACAGCCTGAGCCCCAGCCGGAACCCGGAAGTCCACGGCAGCCAATCAGGCATGGAGGGGGCACAGAGATTTAAAGGCAGTCAGAGCAGACACTTGGTCAGTTGGCGAGGCGGCGGCAGCTCGCCGATCTAGGCTGATCTAGTGTGTGGCACATGCAACAGGGGAGTGTAGGGGGAGAGCACATGGGCTGCTCTGAGTAGAAGGAAAACATCCGGGAAGTGAGAAGCGAGCAGAGCATAACAGGTCAGGCAGGCTAAAATAATAAAACAAAAAAACCCCAAACCCACCCCAAAACAACAACAGCAACAACAAAAAAAACCAACCCACAAAACACAAACCGAGTCACTTGCATGAAGAGATTGGATCCAATCATGGTTGGAACTCAGCCAAAGGTTATTAAAAAAACTGGGGGTACCCAAACAGAGACCCCACACAAACATGCAGGCACCCAGGCAATTGGCTGCAGTGAGTGTTGGAGCCTGGCAATGGAGGATGGTAGAGACAACATCTGTGTTAGGTGTGAGCAGATCAATGATGGCCGAACACAGTGGCCGAACTGACAGAAGAAGTGAATAGACTAAGGTCCATAAGGGAATGTGAAATGGAGTTAAATGTGTGGTACCAGGCTCTGCAGAGCCTGTAGCAGAGGGAGGTGACCCAAGGAACAGGGAGGAATAGATACAGGTGCCTGTTGGAAAAGGCAAGGGAAACCCTTCACAGCACCCCTCGTCTTTCCATTTGCCCTTGCACAACAAGTATGGGGCACTGAAGGTTGAGGGTGAGGCAAATGAGAGGGCAGAAGAAACACTATCTAGGGGGTTGCCTAAAGCAAATCAGTCTCCCCCCTCGCATCAGAATCTCTACCCTAAAAAAAAGAGGAGGGGAATTGTCATTGGTGGCTCCCTTCTGAAGGGGGAACAGAGGGCCCCATATGTCCACCGGATCCTTCCCACAGGGAAGTCGGCTGCCTCCCTGGGGCCCGGGTCAGAGATGCAACCAGAAGGCTGCCTAGTTTGGTACAGCCCTCTGACTACTATCCCTTAGTAATTATGCAGGTGAGAAGCAACGAGGTCAATACCGGAAATTTAAAAACAATCAAAAAGGACTTTATGACACTGGAGAAAATGGTTGAGGGATCAGGGGTACAAATAATTTTTTTGTCAATACCCTTAGTTGCAAGTAGGAATACTGAGAGAAATAAAAAGACACGCACAATTAACAAGTGGCTCAGAAACTGGTGCCACCAATGAAATTTTGAGTTTTTTGATCTCAGAGAACTTTATATGGCACCAGGTCTGCTAGCAACAGACGGAGTACACCTGTCTCAGAGGGGGAGAAAGATACTGGCATGTGAGTTGGCAGGGCTTGTTGAAAGGGCTTTAAACTAGGCTCGAAGCGGGAGGGGGTTAAACACAGGTCCAGTAGAAATAAGCCTAAGAAGAGCCTTCAGCCTGCCATCTCAGTGGCAGTGGGGAATGGTGATACATATGGTAGCAAAGACATAAGGATTAGTAATAGGGTGGCAACTACAGAAGGGACTGAGCACGGTCAGGTGGGAAATAGGGTTCATCGTCCCAAAAAGTGGCAGGACAACAAGCCCAGCTGAAGTGCATCTACACAAATGCACACAGAATGGGCAACAAACAGGAGGAGCTGGAGGCCATTGTGAGGCAGGAAAGCTACAATGTAGTTGCCGTCACGGTAATGTGGTGGGATGAATCGCATGACTGGAGTGCTGCAATGGATGGGTACAAGCTCCTTAGTAATAGGGTGGCAACTACAGAAGGGACTGAGCACGGTCAGGTGGGAAATAGGGTTCATCATCCCAAAAAGTGGCAGGACAACAAGCCCAGCTGAAGTGCATCTACACAAATGCACACAGAATGGGCAACAAACAGGAGGAGCTGGAGGCCATTGTGAGGCAGGAAAGCTACAATGTAGTTGCCGTCACGGTAATGTGGTGGGATGAATCGCATGACTGGAGTGCTGCAATGGATGGGTACAAGCTCCTCAGAAGGGACAGGCAAGGAAGAAGAGGACGGGTGGCCCTGTATGTTAGGGAGGATTATGAATGTCTAGAACTTATTGAGGGTAATGGTAGAGTTGAGTGCCTATGGGTAAGAATCAGGGAGAGGGCCAGTAAGTCTGATATTGTGATGGGAGTCTGCTACAGACCACCCAACCAGGATGTAAAGGTAGATGAAATGTTCTATAAGCAGCTGGCAGAGGTCTCAAGATCACTTGCCCTTGTCCTGGTGGGAGACTTCAACCTACCAGATATCAGCTGGGAACACCATACAGCTGAGAGGGAACAGTCTAGAAAGCTCCAGGAGTGTGTTGGGGATACCTTCCTGTCACAGCTGGTGAGGGAGCCAACTAGGGAAGGAGCACTGCTAGATGTGGTGTTTCTAAATAGAGAAGGACTTGTGGAGGATGTGATGGTTGGAGGCCATCTGGGGCAAAGTGACCATGAAATGATAAAGTTTTTGATTCTCAGGGAAGTGAGAAGGGGAACCAGCAGGACTGCCATCATGGATTCTGCAGGGCAGACTTTGGTCTCTTCAAGAGTCTGCTTGACAGAGTCCCTTGGGAGGCAGCCCTGAAGGGCAAAGGAGTCCAGGAAGGCCGGATGTTTTTAAAGGAGGAAGTCTTAAAAGCACAGGTGCAGGCAGTAAAGTGAGCCATCGATGGAAAAGACTGACCTGGCTGAACAAAGAGATAGGGTCACAGCTCAGGGAAAAAAGGAGAGTTTATGGCCTTTGGAAAAAGAGGCGGGCCACTCATGAAGATTATAAATAGGAGGAAGTCTTAAAAGCACAGGTGCAGGCAGTAAAGTGAGCCATCGATGGAAAAGACTGACCTGGCTGAACAAAGAGATAGGGTCACAGCTCAGGGAAAAAAGGAGAGTTTATGGCCTTTGGAAAAAGAGGCGGGCCACTCATGAAGATTATAAATGTGTAGCAAAGTTATGTAGGGAAAAGATTAGAAAGGCCAAAGCCCAGCTTGAACTGAACCTGGCCTTGGATGTTAAAAACAACAAAAAGAAATTCTATAGATATATTAGTAGCAAGAGGAGGACTCAGGACAGCCTCCATTCTCTATTGGATATGGGAGGCAATGTAGTGACAAAGGATGAGGAGAAGGCTGAGGTGCTGAGTACCTTTTTTGCCTCAGTCTTTAGTAATGGACTAGGGTGTCCCCTGAGTACCCACACCCCTAGGCCAGCAGATAAGGGCAGGGAGCAGAATGAAGCCCCTCTAATTCAAAGGGAAGTGGTGAGGGGTCTGCTCCAGCACCTAGACACAAACAAGTCTATGGGTCCAGATGGGATTCACCCGAGGGTACCGAGGGAGCTGGCGGAAGTGCTTGCGGAGCCACTCTCCATCATTTACCAGCAGTCCTGGCAAACTGGGGAGGTCCCAGCTGAGTGGCGTCTGGCAAATGTGATGCCCATCCACAAGAAGGGTCGGAAGGATGATCCGGGGAACTACAGGCCTGTCGGTCTGACCTCGGTGCCTGGGAAGGTCATGGAACAGATCATCCTGAGTGCCATTATGCCGTGCATGAAGGACACCCAGGTGATCAGGCCCAGCCAGCACAGCTTCATGAGGGGCAGGTCCTGCTTGACAAACCTGATCTCCTTCTATGACAAAGTGACTCGCTTGCTGGATGAAGGGAAGGCTGTGGATGTTGTTTACCTGGACTTCAGCAAGGCCTTTGATACAGTCTCCTACAGTATCCTCCTGGAGAAACTGGCTGCTCATGGCTTAGATGGGTATACTCTCCACTGGATTAAAAACTGGCTGGAGGGCTGGGCCCAGAGAGTGGTGGTGAATGGAGTCAAATCCAGTTGGTGGCCAGTCACAAGTGGTGTCCCACAGGGCTTGGTACTGGGGCCGGTTCTCTTTAACGTCTTCATCAATGATCTGGACGAGGGGATCAAGTGCACCCTCAGTAAGTTCTCAGACAACTCCAAGCTGGGTGGGAGTGTTGACCTGCTGGAGGGTAGAGAGGCTTTGCAGAGGGATCTGGACAGGCTGGATCGATGGGCTGAGACCAACAGGATGAGTTTCAATAAGGCCAAGTGCTGGGTCCTGCACTTGGGTCAGAATAACCCCATGCAACGCTACAGGCTTGGGGAAGAATGGCTGGAGAGCTGCCTGGCAGAAAAGGACCTGGGGGTGTTGGTTGACTGTTGGTTGAACATGAGCCAGCAGTGTGCCCAGGTGGCCAAGAAGGCCAACAGCATCTTGGCCTGTATCAGGAACAGTGTGGTGAGTAGGACCCGAGAGGTGATCATCCCCCTGAACTCGGCACTGGTGAGGCCTCTTCTTGAGGACTGTGTCCAGTTTTGGGCCCCTTAACACAAAAAAGACATTGAGCTGCTGGAGCAGGTCCAGAGAAGGGCAACGAAGCTGGTGAGGGGTCTGGAGAATAAGTCTTATGAGGAGAGGCTGAGAGAGCTGGGGTTGTTCAGTCTGGAGAAGAGGAGGCTGAGGGGAGACATTATTGCACTCTATAGCTACCTGAAGGGGGGATGTAGAGAAGCGGGGTCAGTCTCGTCTCCCAAGTCACAGGAGATAGGACAAGGGGAAATGGCCTCAAGTTGCGCCAGGGGAGGTTCAGATTGGATATTAGGAAACATATCTTCACCGAAAGGGTTATCAAACATTGGAACAGGAAGTGGTTGAGGCACCATCCCTGGAGGTGTTCAAAAGACGGGTAGACATGGTCCTCAGGAATATGGTTTAGTAATTTTTATTTCCTATTTCTTAGTTATTGTTTTGTCAGAGTTATGACTAGATGATCTTTAAGGTCCCTTCCAACCTAGACAATTCTATGATTCTATGATTCTAAGAAATAACAGAAACATTGAGTCTGACTTTTTGAACACCTATTCTAGCTTTTCACCACAACAGACTTGCAGAAATGCAAAAATTAATAACTTGTCTTTCCTTTCTTCTATTACTACACTTCTGAGCAAATCTACCATCCCCAAATGTGCATATGTTTTATTATGAACCTGTAAAGTTTATATTGAGATTTAATTAATTCTAAATTCTTTCAGAATTTTATTAATCTGTTAATGTAAATTTTTGGAAAATATAATCACAATGACAAAGAAATAAAACCAAAAATGTGGCAAAAAGTTCTCGTGATTCTTGAAAAAGAACTTGCATTGCATTTTCTCCTTACATTTCTATTAATATTTAAAAAAAAAATAATATTATCCTGCTTAATCGTGTTTCTGAGTTTCTGAAATGTCATTTACTCATATCATAAGAAGAAGGTAAATGAGAAAAGGAAAGAGAAGTCTCATTTAAGATCAGAATTTCTCTCCCAGAAGCATCCAAAACAAACTTCTACACATCTTTCCATTTCTCATGTCAGTTACAAATACAGAAGCTCTGGAAGGCTCAGATCCAAACTGTCATTCATGTCTATGTTCTTATTTCCATTGCAAGTGTTATGAAAACCTTCACATTTGGTTCAAATGAGGATAAGACACTCCTCAATTCAGAATGTATTAAATTTATTAAAGCACAATTGTCCCTAAAAACATAAAATCAAAAATACTGATTGCTCTCATTTTTGTGAGTTAAAGGAATTCTAGAGGGTATAGAATTTTTTTATATCATGAATTTGAAGTGTTATTGTTATGTCTTTGAATTATAGTTACTCACTACCAGAATACAGTTTCCCTTTTTGTAAGGAATAGATTACTATTGATGTTGAAGAGTTCTTTGATTACACATAGTGTTAGAAAAAGCTTTCATAATTACCATCATAGTTTTTATGCTACACCATCTGCTACACAACAGGAATGTTCAAATCCAAATATATTTTATCAGCTTATATTCTTTTTATAGGACTACTAACACAGTCAAGTTTATTTAAATGCATTATTTGCTAATCAGAAAGTTCTCAGTTAAACCAAAAAAGAAAAATTTGAAGTTTATGAAATCTGAAATAATTTAGGCTTTTTTTTAAGTTCACACTATTGTTTAAATAATTGCAGTGTGTAACAAACAACATATATATGCATATTTGTTTGCACAATACAACCTAGAAAGTTAAAGCTGTAAGTATTTAAGTATACCTGTTATAAGATTTTTAGTTATTATTATTTTGATAAGGGTTGGCATCTGAAAGATCAGTGTAAATGTACAAAATTACAGAGAAGTAATACATGGATTATTTTTGCAGCTTAATTAAAATTATTTTGTTTTAAAGTTGAATTATGAAGGAAATATTTTCTACTTTTCCCCATCAAATTGGAGGAAACCTTTATGAAATGTATAGAGAAGAGTATAATTTTTGTGATGAAAGACTGAGTTTGAAAGCATTTGCCTTTTGCTTGTCAGAAAGTACCACAGTAAAAAGTGATTTTTGTATGAGGTGGCAAGCATTCACACAGAATTTAGGTTCAGTCAGGTTGTGAGTAAACAAAAAACTGGAGTGATAAAATAATGAGGTTCTAGAGATTTATACATTGATGAAAATATCCACATACTTATGGATACTTAGCACATTTTCCAGGAAATTATGACAATCAGTACTTCTCAGGCCTTTCCATGTTTTCTCAAGTTCCATTACAAAGCATATTTAGAGAACATTTTCATAGAATCATAGAATCATAGAATTGTCTAGGCCAGAAGGGACCTCCAAAGATCATCTAGTCCAACCTCCCTGCAGTCAGCAGGGACACCCTCAACTAGACAAGGTTGCCCAGGGCCTCATCGAGCCTCACCTTGAATATCTCCAGGGATGGGGCCTCAACCACCTCCCTGGGCAACCTGTTCCAGTGTTCCACCACCCTCACAGTAAAGAACTTTCTCCTAATCTCCAATCTAAATCTGCTCCCCTCCAGCTTAAAGCCATTACCCCTCATCCTATCACTACAGGCCTTTGTAAACAGGCTCTCCCCAGCCTTCCTGTAGGCCCCCTTCAGGTACTGGAAGGCTGCTATTAGGTCTCCCTGGAGCCTCCTCTTCTCCAGGCTGAACAACCCCAGCTCCCTCAGCCTGTCCTCATAGCAGAGGTGCTCCAACCCCCTGATCATTTTAGTGATCTGCTAGATGTTTGTTTTAGGAACACATAGGAAAAAAATTGCAGCCCTAAATTTTTACTGCATTTACAATATTTACTACATTATTGCCATTTACTACAACGTTAGGTATCCTAGGCTATTATAAACAGGCATTACTAGCAAGTAAGACAGTGTAATAGAAAAAAATCACAGAATCACAGAATCACCATGGTTGGAAGGGACCTCTGAGTTCATTGAGTCCAACTTCAAAAAAACCAAACCAAAACAAAAAAGTAAAACAAAAAACCCACCCAACACCAAAACAAAAACAACAGAACAAAAACCACAACACCCCACCACATCACATCGACCCACAAACCAATAATCTTGGGAACTAGAGCATGCCCTGAAGAGCCATGTCTACACGTTTCTTAAATACCTCCAGGGATGGTGACTCCACCACCTCCCTGGGCAGGCTGTTCCAGTGCCTGACCACTCTCTCAGTAAAGTAATTCTTCCTAATATCTAATCTAAACCTCCCCTGCCACAACTTCAGACCTTTTCCTCTGGTCCTGTCATTAATCCCTTGGGAGAAGAGGCCAACACCCACCTCTCTACAACCTCCTTTCAGCTACTTGTAGAGGGCAATGAGGTCTCCCCTCAGCCTCCTCTTCTCCAAACTAAACATGCCCAGTTCCTTCAGCCTCTCCTCATATGACTTGCTCTCCAGACCCCTCACCAGCTTGGTGGCTCTCCTCTGGACACGCTCCAGCAGCTCAGTGTCCTTCCTGTAGTGAGGGGCCCAGAACTGAACACAGTACTCAAGGGGAGGCCTCACCAGTGCCAAGTACAGAGGCACGAGGACTTCCCTACTCCTGCTGGCCACGCTATTCCTGATATAGGCCAGGATGCTGTTGGCCTTTTTGGCCACCTGGGCACACTGCTGGCTCATGTTAAGCTGGCTGTCCACCAACACTCCTATGTCTTTTTCTGCTGGGCAGCTTTCCAGCCACTCTTCCCTGAGCCTGTAGCGATGCCTGGGGTGGTTGTGATTGAAATGCAGGACCCAGTGCTTGGCCCAAAGAGTTGTGTTGAATGGAATTAATTCCAGCTGGCAGCTGGTCACAAGTGGTGTTCCCCAGAGCTCAGTATGCGGGCTGGTTCTCCTTAATGTCTTTATTACTAATCTGGATGAGGGGATTGAGTGCACCCTAAGTAACTTCGCAAACACCAAATTGGGTAGGAGTGTTTGTATGCTTGATGTAGGAAGGCAGAGGGACCTAGACAGGCTGGATCAATGGGCCAAAGCCAGTGGTATGAGGTTCAACAAGGCCGAGTGCTGCATCCTGCACTTGGGCCAAAATAACCCCATGCAACTCTACAGGCTTGTGGAAGAGTCACTGGGAGTGTTGGTTGACTGCTGGCTGGTGAGCCTGCAGTGTGCCCAGGTGGCCAAGAAGGCTAAGAGCATCCTGGCTTATATCAGAAATAATGTGGCCAGAAGGACTAAGGAAGTTATTGTCCTCATGTACTGGACACTGGTGAGACTGCACCTCAAATACTGTGTTGAGTTTTGGGCCCCTCACTACAAGAAAGACATTGTGGTGCTGAAGTGAGTCCAGAGACGGGCAACAATGCTGGTGAGGGGTCTCGAGAACAAGTCTTATAAGGAGTGGCTAAGGGAACTGGGGTTGTTTAGGTTGGAGAAAAGGAGACTAAGGGGAGACCTTATCACTGTCTACAACTACCTGAATGGAAGTTCTAGGGAGATGGGTATTTTCCCAAGTATCAAGTGATAGGGCAAGAAGAAATGGCCCCAAGTTGTGCCAGGGGAGGTTTAGATTGGATATTAGGAAAAAAATTCTTCACCAGAAGGATTGTCAAGTATTGGAACAGACTTCCCAGGGAAGTGGTTGAGTCACCATTCCTGGAGGTATTTAGAAAACATGTAGATATGTTGCTTAGGGACACAGTTTAGTGGTGGACTTGGTTGCATTAGGTTAATAGTTGGACTTGATGATCTCAAAGGTCTTTTCCAATCTAAATTCTATGATTTTATGAGTGAAACAACACCAAGAACCTGACATTTACAATATATGCTAAGTCTTTCCAAAGAAAACATCTCCACAGGGCTAGCTAGTAAGAGTCACAAAAGTAACATCAGACACATCACCTTCTGGGACAGCCCCTGAATGTCATCTGTGATACCCAAGGACATCTAAAACACACCTGTTTAGAAAACTGAATCACTTTCCCCAAATTTTTTTACCAATCAGTAGATCGCATGGATTTCTTATGTCCATTGATTGATACAATCATCAAAAGATAATCTTAGAGAACTTTGTCTTTTTCAGTTTCTGTCATTGGGTTGATTTTGCAGTCCTACAGCTTATTAACACTGATGCGATTATATGGGTCATACAAATTCATATATAGATGAGATATAGATATATAGAGAGAGCTATTGATATTTATGCAAGATTAGTTTTGCTTCTCTTTTTCTGTATTTGTCTTCTGCCAACACTGAAATTACACTTTAATCCCTGTCTACAGTCTGTGTTTTCTGCAACTGTCAATGTTGAAAATGCTTTTCAGACTGTTGTATCAAAGCCAGTTTATTTGGCAAAATTTTCTCAAACAACAGCAATAAGGAAATCAGCTGATGATTTTTTAACTGCTGTCTTTAGACACTATCTTAAAAAATTCATACTTACTACTCACCACCTCTTGATGAGGATTCTTATATGAGTTTATAACATGCCATTTTTTGCAGTGTTGCCTCTACTTTAATTTTGAAGCTTTTTTAATATCTTTGAGATATTTTGAAGGATCACAATATTCCTTAAATAAAAAATTTCCAGACCCCTGAAGGTTTCTTCTTTGCTTTTGTCTTAGTATGTAACCCTTTGCTCTTTACCTTTTCTTTTTTTTTTTTTTCTTTCATGCTGGGATTTGTCCAGAGTCTTGCTCTTGTTGGTGTTCCGTAAGCAAAAAGTAAATTGCAAAGCTTTTTCATATGACCTAAGATGAGATTAGTCTGACCAAAAGTAAACATGCATATTTGAACTTTTCACTCCAGCTTCCTTTGAGGATAATACAGAAGAAACAGAACCACTGTTTTTCTGATCGAGACAGATTAAAAAGTAGGTCTAACTCATTTAACAAATTTATTTCTCTCTACTGAATATAAACAGGATCTAAACTGTGAAGCTTAAAGTACATATCAACATTGTGTTGGTAAAATACAGTTTACATGGAAAAATACAATAAGAAAATGGGACTGAAAAAACACAGTAGTGAAAGTGGAAAGCATAACATTTCTTTTCCGTGTTTCACTCTTGTGTATTACATCTGAATTATGTATTTTATCATGTTGTCACATCTAAAAAAAAAGAACCCCAGAAACCATAAAGGTCAGAAAACAGACTGTGTTGGATTTCCTAGGACATATATGAACATTTTTCACAACACAGACACATATAAACTACTAATTGATTGCATTTTAGTTTCTTTCATTACCTTTGAAAATTCCAGTAGAGTGACTGGTGATTGTACCAAGTTAAAAGACTTTTTTTCTGATTGCACTTTGTTTGGAATGAATTGTTCATTTCTTTTATTTTTTCCGAGTCCCAATGAACTAATAAAGAAAATTTTTAATTTATCAAAGAAAATAGGGAGAAATAAACATATACATATACTTATAGATAACACTTTGGGTAAGCACATTAAGTGCCTAAGCTTCAGGGAGGGAAAAGCATAAGTTATGTAACACTTCCATATGAGTCATTGAATCATGGAATAGTTTGGGTTGGAAGGGACTTTTAAAGGTCATCTAGTCTAACACCCTTGCAACGAGCAGGGACATCTTTCACTAGATCAGGTTGCTTACAGCCCCATCCAACCTGAATTTGAACATTTCTAGGGATGAGCCATCTACCATCTCTCTGGGAAACCTGTTTCAGTGTTTCACCACCCTCATTGTGAAAAATTCTTCCTTATAAGCTTGCAAAAAACTCTAAATTAATTGGAACTTTTACCAAAAAATAATAGTATGTGATAACTTTGTGGCAGAGTGCCTACCTTATCTTTTGTGACAACATAGCATGGATAAAAATATACTTTCCATTATGAGAGTCACCACCAATATACCTATTAACGTTCTTCACAAGAAAGTTGTGGCACATAGGAGTGAATTAAACGTTTGTGAAAAATTATTTTAGTGCTAGAGTTAGCAAATAGTTCATTGACATGAGTTTTCCATGTTTGACACATCTTTAGCAGTTTGTTAACTTAAATTTTTATTCAGCTTTATTGGAATACGCAAAGCAAAATCAGACTAAAACACAAAACCCACTGTAGCAAAGATACTCAGATTACAAGAGTACTGATTCTGAATAAAAAATTCTTACTGGTCAGACACTGAATATTCAAGAACTATGCTGGAAGCAATTGCTAGTGTTGTACACTGTGTACCTTGATGTTTCTTTTTTTTGTCTGTTAGTACAGTTACAAGGCCAAAGAGGTCTTAGTGAGTGACAAAGGTGTCTAGATGATAAAAATGATTAATTATAGGAAAATTCAAATCTCATTTCCCAATACTGTGAAGGCCTAATTAAGGCTACCATTTTAAAATCTTGTCATTATTTTCACACTGTAATGGTACGTTATTGTACAAAAAAGTTTCTGCTTTTAGCTTCTGTTTAAAATAAAACAGCTAGGATACTAATGGTTATTTTTTATATAGTGCTTATCATAATTTTGTTATCTCACCAAGGTAAAATAATGTATCTTAAATAGTAAATCAGACTAAAGCTTTTCAAAAGCCTTGCTGCACAAGACACTGAGTTACTACACATGAAAAACTTTTAACAGTTTACTTACGGTTAACAGGATATTTACTTCTTTAGAGACTCTCAGCGTCTAAGGGATTTAAATATTTCTGAGGTTTCAGATAAGAAAGGCAAAGGAAGAAGTTGCAGATGTAAGTGTCGTGTAACCCCCTGGGTAGCTTGCAAACTATTTCTTCTGTTCAGGGTAGAGAAGATGCTTATCTATTACAAACGTCAACTTCAATCTACAGAGCTTTTTTTGTTTCTGAACAAGATGGCAGCTGTCATAATAACCCATTGTATGAATCCATTGCCTGAATTGTTACAAAAAGGATGTTCTTCACAACTCATCAATACTCCTCATAGTAAGGAATAAATCTTCTTAATAATGCTCTTATTAGTGAGTTTGGTTCAGGATTTGTAAATCTTATTTGACATCTAGTAAGGTAATCAGACTGGTAGTACATTAAAAAATTCTCAATAAAAAATTTAATGGAATGAGAAATCTCATTTTAGACATTGTATTGATTGTTTCTGTAAGCTGAAAATTAGATCTCAGCAGGAGGTGGAAATTTGTTATGTCCTCCCACACAGAGGGGGTATAGTAAAGGTTTCAAAAAATACAAAACACTCATAAGCAGTAAAACAAAAAATAAAAATGCATAGAGGATAACCTATCTTCATTACAAGATGTCTCTGGTATCATAACTTAAAAATACTATTTTATAGTACTAAAGTTCAACAATATTGTAATTTTTTTCAAGCAAAATTTTAGTATACAGAACATTTCAAAAGAAAAATCCCAAGGGGTTCTTCTGTTGTACCCTCAGTCAGTTTTTTCAGCCAAAGGGTTTATCAAACCAACAATGTTTTTCTTATATTAAGTTAACCAGAACCGCAATAGAATTCCATGCAGTCTAACATTTACAATGTATGGAGCAGAACATAGGCTCACTACTCAGCCGAGGATGCTCCAAATTTAAAGGTACAAATACAACCCACTTGCTTGAATCAATTTAATTCTAAATAAATTGAGATATTTTAACTCACAGATTGAGGTCCCACCTACAATTAAAATGTTGAGAATTTTCATGATAGTGATACAGTTTCTAGAGTAAATATCTCAGTTTCACATGCAGGATGCATCATAGATGCTCAAGGTGAAATCAGATACCTTCTCCGATGTGGTACTTGGAGTACAGGGTTTGGTCATTATGCAGATGTCCCAGATGGCTAATTTCTCTTTATACACAACGATGTACACTTGTGAGCTCTATGCACTTCATCTTTGTGATGTGCTTTCTTCATGTCTCATTTACATATCTAGACACCCTTGTGTCACCCTTGCATGACATTACTAAAGACACTTCTTAATGAAATTTGGAAGCCAAGACACTTGTACATCCCTATGAATGTCCAGCCAAGAACTGCTGAGCTGTAAATAGCTTTCACCAGATTCCTTTTTCACAGTCAATACCAAGAAGACAGAACAGTTGCCAATGCGTATTTCCCCTCTCGTCACAATTCTGAAATTTTGTTTTGTTGTTATGTACCAGTATTCCCATCTGCTCTATGATGCTAATACTCTCTGCTTCTCTAAAGCTGACATAAATTCTGTTTTTATTCTCTTTTCTGTTTCTTTTCCCTGGCACCTGTTTTAACTCAAAGGCTATAATAAAAATATTTTGTGTACAAGTAGTGGAACTCAAATCTCATCTTAGGACTCTCACTTCAGAGAGGTCCAAGTGGGATACTAATCATGAGTGCAAGACAAAAAGCAGTTTCAGACAGCAGCATGCAATGGCAGAAAAGTTGCTGCTGAACTGTGATTGGTCTTCACAGAGGTTTAGCTGATGAAATCGTCATGCATGTATATGGAGAATTTATCCCTTAGTACACCTTTAAACATTTAAAGATAACTACCTGTCGGATGCTGATGCAACATGAATGTCACGAAAAATGGAGAGCTAATAGACCCTACCAGAATTTCTCTCCATCAGTGCAAACTAACACATTTCTCCCATTGTCCTATTCCCAATACCATCAACTCTTAAAGAAAAATGATACATTTAAATGTAAGATGCATGAAGACATTTAAGAGTCAGGAAAAATGTGGAAAAAAACCTCGAATCAAAAACCTCTGCAGAACAAATCTACCTTTGAAAGTCCAAGAGCTTTTAAGTAGAAAACTCTTGAGCAGTGCATCCACTTGAGTCATATACATTCCCACTTCACTTTTTTTGACTATACATGAGCAAGTTAACAATGTTTACCAGTACCCGAAAACTCTTCTCTCATCTGAGTTATAATTCTTAGATACGTCTTAGTTTCAGCTGAAACAGCTGTTCTATGTCTCACACACTAAAGTGACCCATTTATATTCATAACATACTTTTTTTGAGTCCTTCTGTGAGTCAGTAAGAACTTCTCAGGTATCCAGACTTCTGCCGCGTTATTCATATTAGCACATCAGAAAATCATTGCAACCTACTTAGGCTGTGCTTAGTAAGGGCTTCTTGGGGATCAACATCAGCTGTACATAGCAGATGGTCTTAGCACTTCACCAAATTATTAGCAATCCTCCTGGTCCTGGCAGTTTTCTTGATGTCATTGTTTAGGCTGGGCTGGCCACTAAATGAACAACAGATGCTCTCTTTAACCTCTCTCTCCCTTCCCAGAGGAGAAGAGGGAGAGAATAAGAGAGAGAAACCTATGGGTTGAAAAGAAACTAATCTGCTTTAACAATAAAAATAAAAGATAAGAAAATAAATAAGAAAATAATGGAATATCTATAATACATACAAAACCAATATCAAGCTCCCAGACTGATGATCATGTTGTGAGAAATGGGCTGAGTTTTCCTTCAGCTAATTGATATATTTTTTGTTAGTGTGTCTGTATTGATGGAGGAGGCTCAGTGATAGCGGAGTCTCATCCATTGTGCCCAGCTAATCCTTAGAAATGCCCTGGGGCTGTCCAGGGATCCTGGTTTATGGAAAGTCATCTAGGTGAAGAGAGCCAGACTGATGGCAGACTGATAAGTGGACAAAGGACTATGAAGACTGACTAAAGACTGTGAAGACTGATAAGTGGATGAAGGTCATCTAGAGGGTGACTGACGAACATGAGGATACAACCACCAGGGTGCTTGTAACTGCTAACACTGGACAGTAGATGATAGTAAAGACTGTGAAATAACATGTAGCGTAAACAATTAATCAAAGGTGTGTTTAGGATAATGATTTTGTAGAGTAAGTGTGTGTGCCTTATAAGGTAAAAAGGTGTAAACTAGAACTGTAACAGGTCAGGCGGTTGGGAAGAATGTGAGCTCCAACTTCTCAGCCAATGAGAAGAGGGACAGTAACTCAGGCGGCCAGGATATGAAGTATAAAATATCTAAAAGCTAAAGGAACGGTGTGCCTCTGCTTTGAGATGCACCCGATTCAGCGTTGTTTCGTACAATAAATTTTTTATACCTTTGCTTCGGCGACTTTTTCCTCTTTAAATTCTAATTGTGAGCTGGTGTTTCTCACAATGTCATCACAGGCACTGGGAAAGTCTCAGACTGGACTCAGTGATGAATGAGAATTGGATACCGGAACTGGATTCCGGAATGCATGGATTGGGATCAAAGGCAAGATGAGCAGACAGAGTCCTCAGATGCTAGCCATTAAAGAAAGAGGGCTGACCCTTTGATCAGCTTTTATACTGAACATGATGGAGACGGTATGGGATACCCTATTGGTCAGTTTTGGGTCACCTGTCCTGTCCACTCCTCTGTAGCATATGAAGGTATGGACCCCGGTCAAAGGTGCAACCAGAATCGTTTATTATAACAAACACTCCGCTTATATAGTACCAAGTATCTTCTTTCCCAGCCCAGCCCAGGCCCCTGCAACCCCAAACTGCCAGGGGGGAGGAATTCCCCTCAATCAGTTGGAGCTGACAGGCATTGCCAGGCTTTGTTTATGAGTCGTTAGGACTTGCTCACCGGTTCTTCCCTGTCAGTGTTCCTGCTTCTTCTGTTCCTTCTTCTAGTCTCTGCTTCTTCCACAATCCTGTTCACCCACATCTCTCCCTTTTTTGTTTAATGTACAGAATAATACTTGTGTTAATATACATGTATATTATATCCTAATGATTACATTGAACCTATACTATTAAAACTACTATAAACTATAAAACTACTATTAACTATACTGTTAAGCTTATTGTTTTCTATAACTCTCTCATGCTATGGCTGGTTTCTACATGCAACTCTTTTTCTAACATGCTTTGCAAGGCAAGTACAGTGTGCATTTGAGCATATTTCACTTAATTTATGCTTCTGTAACACAGGGAAACAAATATGGCAAACATAACATAATCATTAACAGAACTATCAGGCCTGATAACATTAAAACCAACAATACATTTGTGAACAGCAAAGATTCATTGCTCTGTCGTTTCTGATGGTTGTTCGTGATGCTCGGCTTCTAGATACAGTCGAACGTATCGTGCTGGGATCCACTTGGGACCATTTCCTGTGGAAACACAAGCGTATCCTCGTCCCCAAGTTATCAATGGCACAGGGCCTTCCCATTGTCCAGTGGCCATATCACGAATATGGACCATTGGCCGTGTTTTGAACATTGGGGAAGCTCCGAAGTGTCGATTAACTCGTGTCATATCAGTGTTCTCTCTGTTTAGAAAGTTCAAAACAAAATTGGCTTTCCATAGTCCCTGTGATGGATCTCCCAGACTCCCCCTTTTTTGTTTAATTAGCAATTGCTTTAGCGTTTGATGGGCACGCTCAACAACCACCTGCCCTGTTGGGGAGTGTGGAATTCCAGTGATGTGGCGAATGCCCCATTCTTGTAAAAAAAGTTGTGTGTCTTTAGATACATAAGCAGGGCCATTGTCTGTCTTGATGGTTTCTGGTATACCCATAGCAGCGATAGCTGCCAGCCAGTGCCATTGGACCCCTGGACTCTTTTCTCCCGTATGTGCAGTGGCAAAGATATAATTAGAAAAAGTATCAACAGTGACATGTACATACTTTAGGCGACCAAATTCTCCAAAATATGTAACATGTTTGCCAAATTTGCAGTAGTGAGGTACCACGTGGGTTAACTCCCAGTTGTAGCAACGAGGCTATAGATTGGTATTCAGGGCACGTCAGGATAATATTAAGTGCTTGGTCAGTGGTTAGCTGAAAGTGCTTTTGCAGTGCCTTCCTATTTTGGTGAAAAAAGTTATGTGAAAGCTGTGCTTGTTGAAATAACTGCAATGTGGTGAGGGTGAGTGTGGCTTTGTCAGCAGCATGGTTGCCCTGGGCTAGGGGTCCTGGCAGAGAGGTGTGTGACTGTATATGCGTGACATAATAGGGTAATTTACGGTAGGAAACATAATGCCATAATTTTTGAAGTTGTCCGAATAACACTGGGTTGTTGACTTCCTTTAGCAAAGTGCCTTCTTTACACTGAACAATTCCTGTAACATATAAAGAATCAGTTATGATACTGAGATTTACATCAGAAAAAAGCTGAAAAGCACGCACAACAGCTGCAAGTTCAACAACTTGGGCCGATCCATCGACACATTTTATATCTTGGTTCCAGAGATCATCGGTGGATCACCAAAGGACTACTGCCCTGTGTGTTTTCCTGGAACCATCTGTGAATGCTGTAACTGCATTGGAAAGTGGGGTATGAGAAAGTAAGGTTAGACATTGCAGTCCAGTAGGTGTCAGCTGTCTTTTAGAGTTCAAGTCAGGATCATCCTTTAGCAATTGAAACAGGGGGTATAGATCTTGTGTAGTGATACCCAGAAAAGGTCTGAGCCAATTTTTGCAGATCATTCGGAGTCTTTATTTGTAATGCCAGCTGCAGTGCTTGTGGCTGGATGGTGTGATTTTCCATCCTAGATATTTCCAAGGTGGTTCATGTTGGACCTTTTCCTCAGCTATGTGCAAGCCTCCTCCTTGGACAGAAAGGTGGACTTGGCAGATGCCTGACTGCAGGTCTTTGTCCTTTTCGGCGTCTAAAAGGATGTCATCCATGTAACGATAAATTACAACATGAGGGTTTGCATTTCGGACAGGTTGCAAAGCATTTGCTACAGTTAGTTAGCAGATAGTTGGGCTATTTAGCATACCTTGTGGCAACACAGTGCAAAGATATCGTTGTGTTGGCTCTTCCTGATTGACAGATGGTACAGAGAATGTAACCCAGGGTGCATCCTTTGGGTGTAGAGAAATAACAAAAAAACAGTCTTTGAGATCAGTGATGGCTATTGGCCAGTTTTGAGGCAGCATAGAAGGAAGACCAGGCTGTAGTGCACCCATGGGCTCAATAACTGCATTTATAGCTCAAAGGTCATGTAACAATAGCCACTTGCCACTTTTCTTCAGTATTACAAATACAGGAGTGTTCCACAGGCTGGTGGTGGGTACAATCCTTCTTCTGGTCTCTGCTACTTCCACAATCCTGTTCACCCACACTTCTCCCTACGGGTGGGACCCCTCTGTGCTCTTCCACTTCCAACACTCCAATGGGGTGTATGACAAAATTGACTGATGTTGGTTGTTATGGCAATAAGTATAACAAGAGCCTTTCCACATACTATTCCTTGGCATTAACCATAAACATCAGACATTATCTGCTAGAAGTGGACACTGTCTGAAAAATATGCCAGTAATTTCAGTCAATGCTATTTTGTGTACAAGTAGTGGAACTCAAATCTCATCTTAGGACTCTCACTTCAGAGAGGTCCAAGTGGGATACTAATCATGAGTGCAAGACAAAAAGCAGTTTCAGACAGCAGCATGCAATGGCAGAAAAGTTGCTGCTGAACTGTGATTGGTCTTCACAGAGGTTTAGCTGATGAAATCGTCATGCATGTATATGGAGAATTTATCCCTTAGTACACCTTTAAACATTTAAAGATAACTACCTGTCGGATGCTGATGCAACATGAATGTCACGAAAAATGGAGAGCTAATAGACCCTACCAGAATTTCTCTCCATCAGTGCAAACTAACACATTTCTCCCATTGTCCTATTCCCAATACCATCAACTCTTAAAGAAAAATGATACATTTAAATGTAAGATGCATGAAGACATTTAAGAGTCAGGAAAAATGTGGAAAAAAACCTCGAATCAAAAACCTCTGCAGAACAAATCTACCTTTGAAAGTCCAAGAGCTTTTAAGTAGAAAACTCTTGAGCAGTGCATCCACTTGAGTCATATACATTCCCACTTCACTTTTTTTGACTATACATGAGCAAGTTAACAATGTTTACCAGTACCCGAAAACTCTTCTCTCATCTGAGTTATAATTCTTAGATACGTCTTAGTTTCAGCTGAAACAGCTGTTCTATGTCTCACACACTAAAGTGACCCATTTATATTCATAACATACTTTTTTTGAGTCCTTCTGTGAGTCAGTAAGAACTTCTCAGGTATCCAGACTTCTGCCGCGTTATTCATATTAGCACATCAGAAAATCATTGCAACCTACTTAGGCTGTGCTTAGTAAGGGCTTCTTGGGGATCAACATCAGCTGTACATAGCAGATGGTCTTAGCACTTCACCAAATTATTAGCAATCCTCCTGGTCCTGGCAGTTTTCTTGATGTCATTGTTTAGGCTGGGCTGGCCACTAAATGAACAACAGATGCTCTCTTTAACCTCTCTCTCCCTTCCCAGAGGAGAAGAGGGAGAGAATAAGAGAGAGAAACCTATGGGTTGAAAAGAAACTAATCTGCTTTAACAATAAAAATAAAAGATAAGAAAATAAATAAGAAAATAATGGAATATCTATAATACATACAAAACCAATATCAAGCTCCCAGACTGATGATCATGTTGTGAGAAATGGGCTGAGTTTTGCTTCAGCTAATTGATATATTTTTTGTTAGTGTGTCTGTATTGATGGAGGAGGCTCAGTGATAGTGGAGTCTCATCCATTGTGCCCAGCTAATCCTTAGAAATGCCCTGGGGCTGTCCAGGGATCCTGGTTTATGGAAAGTCATCTAGGTGAAGAGAGCCAGACTGATGGCAGACTGATAAGTGGACAAAGGACTATGAAGACTGACTAAAGACTGTGAAGACTGATAAGTGGATGAAGGTCATCTAGAGGGTGACTGATGAACATGAGGATACAACCACCAGGGTGCTTGTAACTGCTAACACTGGACAGTAGATGATAGTAAAGACTGTGAAATAACATGTAGCGTAATCAATTAATCAAAGGTGTGTTTAGGATAATGATTTTGTAGAGTAAGTGTGTGTGCCTTATAAGGTAAAAAGGTGTAAACTAGAACTGTAACAGGTCAGGCGGTTGGGAAGAATGTGAGCTCCAACTTCTCAGCCAATGAGAAGAGGGACAGTAACTCAGGCGGCCAGGATATGAAGTATAAAATATCTAAAAGCTAAAGGAACGGTGTGCCTCTGCTTTGAGATGCACCCGATTCAGCGTTGTTTCGTACAATAAATTTTTTATACCTTTGCTTCGGCGACTTTTTCCTCTTTAAATTCTAATTGTGAGCTGGTGTTTCTCACAATGTCATCACAGGCACTGGGAAAGTCTCAGACTGGACTCAGTGATGAATGAGAATTGGATACCGGAACTGGATTCCGGAATGCATGGATTGGGATCAAAGGCAAGATGAGCAGACAGAGTCCTCAGATGCTAGCCATTAAAGAAAGAGGGCTGACCCTTTGATCAGCTTTTATACTGAACATGATGGAGACGGTATGGGATACCCTATTGGTCAGTTTTGGGTCACCTGTCCTGTCCACTCCTCTGTAGCATATGAAGGTATGGACCCCGGTCAAAGGTGCAACCAGAATCGTTTATTATAACAAACACTCCGCTTATATAGTACCAAGTATCTTCTTTCCCAGCCCAGCCCAGGCCCCTGCAACCCCAAACTGCCAGGGGGGAGGAATTCCCCTCAATCAGTTGGAGCTGACAGGCATTGCCAGGCTTTGTTTATGAGTCGTTAGGACTTGCTCACCGGTTCTTCCCTGTCAGTGTTCCTGCTTCTTCTGTTCCTTCTTCTAGTCTCTGCTTCTTCCACAATCCTGTTCACCCACATCTCTCCCTTTTTTGTTTAATGTACAGAATAATACTTGTGTTAATATACATGTATATTATATCCTAATGATTACATTGAACCTATACTATTAAAACTACTATAAACTATAAAACTACTATTAACTATACTGTTAAGCTTATTGTTTTCTATAACTCTCTCATGCTATGGCTGGTTTCTACATGCAACTCTTTTTCTAACATGCTTTGCAAGGCAAGTACAGTGTGCATTTGAGCATATTTCACTTAATTTATGCTTCTGTAACACAGGGAAACAAATATGGCAAACATAACATAATCATTAACAGAACTATCAGGCCTGATAACATTAAAACCAACAATACATTTGTGAACAGCAAAGATTCATTGCTCTGTCGTTTCTGATGGTTGTTCGTGATGCTCGGCTTCTAGATACAGTCGAACGTATCGTGCTGGGATCCACTTGGGACCATTTCCTGTGGAAACACAAGCGTATCCTCGTCCCCAAGTTATCAATGGCACAGGGCCTTCCCATTGTCCAGTGGCCATATCACGAATATGGACCATTGGCCGTGTTTTGAACATTGGGGAAGCTCCGAAGTGTCGATTAACTCGTGTCATATCAGTGTTCTCTCTGTTTAGAAAGTTCAAAACAAAATTGGCTTTCCATAGTCCCTGTGATGGATCTCCCAGACTCCCCCTTTTTTGTTTAATTAGCAATTGCTTTAGCGTTTGATGGGCACGCTCAACAACCACCTGCCCTGTTGGGGAGTGTGGAATTCCAGTGATGTGGCGAATGCCCCATTCTTGTAAAAAAAGTTGTGTGTCTTTAGATACATAAGCAGGGCCATTGTCTGTCTTGATGGTTTCTGGTATACCCATAGCAGCGATAGCTGCCAGCCAGTGCCATTGGACCCCTGGACTCTTTTCTCCCGTATGTGCAGTGGCAAAGATATAATTAGAAAAAGTATCAACAGTGACATGTACATACTTTAGGCGACCAAATTCTCCAAAATATGTAACATGTTTGCCAAATTTGCAGTAGTGAGGTACCACGTGGGTTAACTCCCAGTTGTAGCAACGAGGCTATAGATTGGTATTCAGGGCACGTCAGGATAATATTAAGTGCTTGGTCAGTGGTTAGCTGAAAGTGCTTTTGCAGTGCCTTCCTATTTTGGTGAAAAAAGTTATGTGAAAGCTGTGCTTGTTGAAATAACTGCAATGTGGTGAGGGTGAGTGTGGCTTTGTCAGCAGCATGGTTGCCCTGGGCTAGGGGTCCTGGCAGAGAGGTGTGTGACTGTATATGCGTGACATAATAGGGTAATTTACGGTAGGAAACATAATGCCATAATTTTTGAAGTTGTCCGAATAACACTGGGTTGTTGACTTCCTTTAGCAAAGTGCCTTCTTTACACTGAACAATTCCTGTAACATATAAAGAATCAGTTATGATACTGAGATTTACATCAGAAAAAAGCTGAAAAGCACGCACAACAGCTGCAAGTTCAACAACTTGGGCCGATCCATCGACACATTTTATATCTTGGTTCCAGAGATCATCGGTGGATCACCAAAGGACTACTGCCCTGTGTGTTTTCCTGGAACCATCTGTGAATGCTGTAACTGCATTGGAAAGTGGGGTATGAGAAAGTAAGGTTAGACATTGCAGTCCAGTAGGTGTCAGCTGTCTTTTAGAGTTCAAGTCAGGATCATCCTTTAGCAATTGAAACAGGGGGTATAGATCTTGTGTAGTGATACCCAGAAAAGGTCTGAGCCAATTTTTGCAGATCATTCGGAGTCTTTATTTGTAACGCCAGCTGCAGTGCTTGTGGCTGGATGGTGTGATTTTCCATCCTAGATATTTCCAAGGTGGTTCATGTTGGACCTTTTCCTCAGCTATGTGCAAGCCTCCTCCTTGGACAGAAAGGTGGACTTGGCAGATGCCTGACTGCAGGTCTTTGTCCTTTTCGGCGTCTAAAAGGATGTCATCCATGTAACGATAAATTACAACATGAGGGTTTGCATTTCGGACAGGTTGCAAAGCATTTGCTACAGTTAGTTAGCAGATAGTTGGGCTATTTAGCATACCTTGTGGCAACACAGTGCAAAGATATCGTTGTGTTGGCTCTTCCTGATTGACAGATGGTACAGAGAATGTAACCCAGGGTGCATCCTTTGGGTGTAGAGAAATAACAAAAAAACAGTCTTTGAGATCAGTGATGGCTATTGGCCAGTTTTGAGGCAGCATAGAAGGAAGACCAGGCTGTAGTGCACCCATGGGCTCAATAACTGCATTTATAGCTCAAAGGTCATGTAACAATAGCCACTTGCCACTTTTCTTCAGTATTACAAATACAGGAGTGTTCCACAGGCTGGTGGTGGGTACAATCCTTCTTCTGGTCTCTGCTACTTCCACAATCCTGTTCACCCACACTTCTCCCTACGGGTGGGACCCCTCTGTGCTCTTCCACTTCCAACACTCCAATGGGGTGTATGACAAAATTGACTGATGTTGGTTGTTATGGCAATAAGTATAACAAGAGCCTTTCCACATACTATTCCTTGGCATTAACCATAAACATCAGACATTATCTGCTAGAAGTGGACACTGTCTGAAAAATATGCCAGTAATTTCAGTCAATGCAGTTAGTTAAAAGAGACTTAACTGAAAAAAAAAATTACTGAAAAGAAAATTGGTTCTGTTTTACCTCAAACCAGGACACTTGATGAGATTTGAAACCATATGTACCTGTGAACAATCAATGGATTTGCTTTCCCCTTGCTAAAGTGGAAAAATATCATATTTCAGCATGTCCAGATTTCTGGCTTAACTCTACGTATGTTTACAGATAGTGCCTAAATGGATTTTGTAATTAAATGCACGTGTATGATTACCTGAAACCCAGTAGAGTCATTAACTGATTGGACATAGTTCTGGTTTTCTATAGTTCATATGAAATTCTGAGTGAGCTAAGATCAAGAGTTACCTAAATACATAATGAAATAATATATGAAAGAACACATCAGCTTCTGATAATGTTCTTGAATCAACTGAACTGGTCCTTATTCAAACCTTATTCAAACAGTATTCAAGGATCACTTAGAAATGTACTGTCTAAAAGATATACATGTATAGCAAAAGGAACAATCCAATCTTGATCTCTCAAGGAAAATTTAGTCCTATGAAAACCTTGCCAGAATCCAATCTGCTTTATTTGAGCTACATCTCGGAAGAGTTATATACTGTAAATATTTACTGAGTTGTAATTTCCTAGCACCGTTTAAAAGCTTGTCCTATGTATGAGAAACACTGTGGTAGTGAATATTAAACAATAATTAATATCTACATGTTTTAAAGAAAAGGATATGCTGACAAACAGGAACTTAGTTATATCATTGTACTACAGAGTCATTACATGCACTCTTGAAATCTTTGAAATGTTATCAATGTATGAAAAGTTTCTGTATTTCTTCTGTGTATAATGTATAAAATATTAAGGCTACTTCTGATTTTTATACACCCAGTTCTTTTAAAAATTAGCTGAAAGCACGGCCTTCTAAGTGAATGTTCACATTGCTGAGATTCATCATGTTTGTATTTAGAATGAGTATTTCCTCCCTCCTTCACTGAGGGGTTCAGCATTTGATCCTGGTCCAGTGCTGCCAAAATAAAGTAAGTCTTAGAAGTGTTTCCACAAAGTCAATAATACATTTTTTTATTTGGTGTATCAAAGGTTGTCCATGTTTCACACTGTCAAATGAAACATAACATCCTAACACACGCTTGCTCTTTGTATTTTGGGAAGAGATTTGAGGTCAGTACATTAAAGGATTTCCTAGTTGCATCCTGATTCTAAGTCACTGCAAAGTGTTTGATCTTTGATACTGGTAATTTTACAGAATTTCTGTAACTGCAGCTGTTTGTACAATATTTGCTGGTAGAATGATGAATAATACAGGAAGCCAGATCTGCAAAAGTGTTCAGCTTAAAAAATACTTCTAGTTTGGTAGATAGTACAGAAACCAAATGATCAAAAATGCAATGCAAACAGAATGTTTATGGTTGTTGCAAACTAAAGGATTCAAAGGTGCTTTTTTCAGCCAGTACTAGCTAGCTTTACTCAGACTTCTGCCTTACAGGGGTGTTGTTCAAATTCTGGGAATACTCAACAGTTCTCTCTAGTGTGGTCTGATGGTGCTTAATAAACTAATAGCTATTTAAATCTCATAGCACGTGAATTTAGCGTGAGCTGTCTCTCTGCCTGTTGTTTTTTCAAACTAGATGATATAAATGTGTATGATAGGCAATGAACAAGATACTGATACTTTAAATACTGAAAAGTACTGTCACATGAACAAAGCTTTCAGGAAAACCATCACTGAGTTTGTCAAAGAGTTGGTTTTGTTGCCAAGATACCTACTCCAGCTTCACTATTACTGAGAATTATACTGTCAAAGCAAGCAAAAATTCACATTGTTTGAAATGTCAAGAAAAACGTTTTTCCACCAGTTTATGCTTGAATAAAACTTAAGTAAATAAAACTCCTCACTGACTTCTGGTGGTTAGCTTCTGTATATATATTCAATGCTAGAACCTGTGAGAAGATTTAAAAATGTCTAATTTTTTTCCCACTGCGAATACTTACTTTAAAACATTCTTAAAGGATGGTGTTCTAAATACTGCAAAAATCTCTAAGCAAGTGCACTGGCAAGTTCACTGTCTTCCTCAGCCCTAAGGGTCACTATAGCTTAAGTCCACTCTTTTTGAGTATCCATGAAAAGTTTTCTAGTAACAGTCAACCTTTCCCTTTTGGCTTTTGAGGCGCTCCATAAAGATGCTATTAGCTAGAGTACTTTTTGTAATTTAATATCAGCAGGGCTTTTGTTTATGTCTTGCCTGAAAAAAAGTGCAAAATATATGGAAGCAGCCTGACAGTTTGGCAAGTTTTGCTGGAACTGTTTATAGACTCAACTTAAACAGAATTTATGTTCTAGTACCTTTGTGTTCCTGACAACCTCAACATCTAGGAGATAAAGAAACTCTCTCAGCTTTGCAAGTTTTGTAAAATCAGTATTCTCATTTTTTCGCATCAATAGTTTTGCAGATGACATTCAGGTAAAAATCTTGCTTTTCATTTTATTTTATTTTAGTCAACTTAAAATGCACCTAAAGTAGCCTAATATGAGTTATCATAGATCTTCTAAACCCTGAAAGATCACTGATTCCACCAGGGTTCTCATTAAAACTTGCAAATTTTAAAAAGTATCTTCTTTTGGTGGTCTTTGTAACTAAGTAGTTCTGTGTACTGTAAACTCCAGAAATCTTAGGGCTTGATTTAATATCTTTTTGTGCTAAAGAAAATGAAATTTCAGTGATTTCAATGAAAATGGGAAATATTATTAATGGTAGAGAATTTTACTGTGAGATGAAATAGCAACCAAGTAAATAAAAATATTTTAATAACATGGTAAATCAAAATTCTTCAAAAATGTTCTGCAAATGTGCGTGTGTCCATGTGTATATGTTTAGAGGTTATCAGTTTGGCATGCAGTGGGCACGTGTTAAAAACTTCACTTTACTTAGTAGGCAAAATTAGCTTTGTGAACAGTGATGTAACTTACGTATGGTTTTCTCTTTAATCATGAAAATTAAACTGATGCCATGAGCTTATTGAATACATACTCTCCAAAGTTCTCCTCCTGAAAAAAACCCTAACAAATCAACAGTGAGGAATGGTCATTTTCTATGTCATTTGACAATTATAATGATCCATTTCCACATGCCCCAGAGCTGGATGCAGAAGAGCCTTACTACAAATATGAGCTATTAAAAATATGATACAGGTACAAAATGTTGTTAGCTTCTCACTTCAAGAAACTCAGACAGAGAAGTAAGGCTGGTATGGAATTTCTTTCTCTAGCTTTGTCAGTGATAAACCACAATAGACTTATATTTGGGTCCTCCTCATTAATTAAATCCAAATGGGCATATATATGAAATGTCCACCTTAGTGCCCAAAAACAGTGACCTACAAATGGTCGTAAACGGAAGAGATTAATGAACTTCAGGCAGCTAATATACTTTTTAACATTAAAAAAGCAAACACAGAAAAAAACCACTACCCAAACCACCACTAACCGTGTCCCTAAGCACCACATCTACCTGTCTGTTAAATACCTCCAGCAATGGTCATTTGACCACTTCCCTGGGCAGCCCATTCCAATGATTTGTAGCCCTTTTGGTGAAAATATGTTTCCTAATATCCATCCTAAACCTCCTCCAGCATAACTTAATGCCATTTCTTCTTGTCCTGTCAGATGTTACTTGGGACAAGAGACCAACCCTCACCTCACTACAATCTCAGGTAGCTGGAGAGAGCAATAACGTCTTCCCTCAGCCTCCTTGCTGTAACTAGCCTATCATCTGGGGTGGGTTAAGATATAGTCAATATAAATTTCAATCTATTTGAATTTCTTTGAACTTCAAAATAAAAATGTGAACATATAAAGAATCTTTGATTACAACTAACTGCAGATGTGGTTGGAATGTATTCCACTATCTTTCCAGAGTAAAAGCAATAATAATAATTGCAAATTTCTCCAATACCTAGCTGATTTCTTAAGCAGAATGCTGAATTTTTAAATTTAATAATTTTCATCTACTACTACTAAAATAATCTACTAAAATAATTAATATTAAGGCTAAGTCATCTGCATTTTTCAGTAATGATGGGAAGACAGTGAACCTTCTGTTCATAAGGAAAATGGTAAGAATATAAAATTACATCAGCAGTATTGTGTATCTTTTGAAATAATAAAAAAAAGGGGAATAATTTCTTATATACTAAGAATGTAGCAAGCTTATTAGGGAGAGTGGGGGAAAAAGTGAGAAAAAAAGCTGTCTCATTTAAGCACATTGCACGAAATGTGACAAAGATGCTTTCTTGCCATGCTGATGTAAGAAGACAAGTGGCCTATTTCGCAGCAATTTAGCTCACCTTACATCTTGTCAAGAGTGAAGATGGAATTCATCTCACAACTTCATCTATATAGAGGTTGAATACCTCACATATACTAAGCATATAGGCATATGCTATATGTTTATATATGCTATAACTATAAAAGTTATAATCAGTGGCAACAGTCATATCATGAGGTGAAGTATTCTCCCAGCTTCTTTCATTCTCCTACTTCTGTTAAATAACTGTGACTAACTGAAATGCCATGGCTAGATTCCAGAAAAATAGAATTGGATAAGATGATTCCAGCCCTCAGAAACCTCTGCATCTGTGTGTTCACCAATGTTGCAATTATGTTACGATCTCAAAACCTCCTACAACTCTGATACCAGATTTTTCTATTAATTCTCAGCATCATTAAGACTAAAAATTATTATAGATCTATTTAATGATGATACCACCACTAAAGTATTAGTAAAGACAACAGATCAAATGTGTTGCAAACCATAGAAGATTAATGCTGCCAGATGAAAGTTGTTTCACTGCCTGTGGCTATCATTAGTAGTCATATGGACTTCACAAGTGGCTGAAGTAGGATTCACTGAGCAATCCAGATTATGAGAAAAGAAGTAAGGTACCTTCCTAGAGTCATCCTTAGTTAATTAGTATTTGTTTGTGTAGAAGAGTAATTATGAAACTACTCCTACAATTTTGACATACTGTAACTTTATACTTGTGAATGTTTAATTATAGACATTGAAAAGTACAGTATCCTACTCTTGCGTCAGGAGGCAAAATAGTTTTGGTAGAAAATAAACCCCCTTGCATTCTCACACTCCTCATCAAGATGGGAGGCTAGGTGCGGCTAGGTTTAAGTTCTGAGTGATGCCCAATTCACCACTACCAGTCTGGTTGCATTTAATACATTAAACTATCACAATTCCAGATACACTAATAGTGGACTGCACCTTCAGTCTAGTCATGCTCATGAGCTAACACGGCCATTCCCTAATGTTTGGTCGCATTCAATGAGAAACCAAAATGGCTAGCTACTTAAGCGTGCAGTTTATGTCAGCAACAGATATGAAGGTTCTTATGGTTTGCTGGCGATATAAACGCTGTCTGCAAGGCACGTGTGAGGTGAAAATATTGTTAATAGTACAAAGTGTGCAATAAAGTTATAAACAGTACAGCCTGGCTATAAATGTAACAGGTAACCCTCTAGACAGATTTCTAAGTTTTCCGAAGAAAACAGATATGAAGGTTCTTATGGTTTGCTGGCGATATAAACGCTGTCTGCAAGGCACGTGTGAGGTGAAAATATTGTTAATAGTACAAAGTGTGCAATAAAGTTATAAACAGTACAGCCTGGCTATAAATGTAACAGGTAACCCTCTAGACAGATTTCTAAGTTTTCCGAAGAAGCACTTGGTATAGTCTAAGTCTTACCCACAGGTGTCCCTATGCGGGGGAAGAAAGGCTCAGCCCATCAAATGGTCCCAGGAGTCAAAGGCAGTCAGTGATGGGATCCTTCCTGACTTGTCCATGATGGTATCTTCCCTAGCATCCCCCCTTTCTTGGGCTATTTTTATACTATTTTTTGCCTTCAAGGTGGAGTTTGAATGACTTTAGTAATAAATACCTTTATTAAGATTGGTGCAAAATTTTCTCACCTTGTATTTAAAGGTATAGTTTACGAAAAATTCAGAGCACAGATTCGAGGAGTGGTCGCACCTTGAAGGCGGGTAGCCTTTGGGCTGGAGGTGTGTTTTGGTATTATAATGACATTATAATGAGCAAAGTTCAAACAAAAGACATCATTTCATCAAAATTTGACGGACTGTTGGGTCAGGGTAGTAAGCATGCCGCTTATCAGTTCCATAGGATCACCTTGTTTCCATATCTGCTGTGTAATCACAGAGCTTGGCTGTGGAATCCTCACTCCATCCTCCATGTTGCTTTTGCAAGCAATATTGTTCAGGAAGTCAGTGATGTAGTGGATTTCTTGCATACCAGCTGCTGCTGGGTTCTACCCTGGAAATGTTTCGATTTTATACCATTCCTTAGTGAGTGAACAAGGCTATATATTTTGAATAAAAATTGCATTTTAAGAATTATTCCACATCTACTTCTGAGGACATTTTAGTGGTTTGAATCCTTCACAAACTTTATATTTACGATTGCACCTTTAATCCATAATACTTTACTACTTAAAGTGCTTAAGAATGAAATTAATAAAAGATTGCCATTACAGATGGTAGAGTTCTATTAAAAAATCTTCAAAGTGAAAATCCTTATGCTATCATGGTTTATGGGACAATGGCATCCTCTCTTTTTTTTTGGACCTTGGGAGTCAAGACTATGTCTGCTTTCATTGTAAATGTCAAAGATCTAATGACTATTTTCTGTTTGTTCTGTGAATGCACTAAGTACCATTTTATATGGTAATATTTAAATATATTTATATTTATGAATAATGTTGACTTCTACAGCCCAGGATACCATTTTATAGTTCATAACATACACAATATTAGTGGAATACCACATATGTAAGTGCAAGGTATAATTAAATTTAAAAAATACATTTAAATAAAATGTATTTACTTTAACAATACAGATGAAATGCACGCCTTAAAATTTGCTGGCCCTCATTGGCAACATGGAGTAATAGTCTGAAAGAATGATACAATGAACTTCTTAACATGAACAAATGGATGGCAATGTGCAAGGTCCCATAATCTGTTTAGTTTCTTGAATGAATTACAAATCAGATGTAATCACTCTGTTTGTCTATAATACCTCCTTCAAGGCCAGGCTGGATGGGGCCTTGAGCAACCTGCTCTAGTGGGAGGTGTCCCTGCCCATGGCAGGGGGATTGGAACTCGATGATCTTTGAGGTCCCTTCCAACCCTAACCATTTTATGATTCTATGATTCTAAATAAGTCTTCAATCCCTTTGTCAGTTACAGACAAAGTAGTAGAATTTGCAAAGACAAAAAGTTTCATGAAATCACTGGCCAATATAAAATAGTTACAAATTAATGTCACAGAAAAAGAGCTAATAATTTTTTTTGCAAAAAATGAGCATGCTACACCGTATGCTGCTATTTGGTCATAGAAATAGATAAAAGATACATGAAGATAAAAATAAATATTTCATAAGAAAATGGAAGGGGCACTGAATACAGAAGAAAGAAATATGTGGCAAAGGTTCCATAAGAAATCAGGTTTTACCTCTGCCATTATTCAGGTTTTAGCAGTCCCAATATCTACAGAGTAACTTGCTTATATGAGAATCAAATAAGAGCATCTTTGTGTATATGAAGTCATCTTCTTTCTTCTCTTAGGATAAATTATATTTGGCTTTTATTACATGACACTCTGCATGTAATATTTTAAAGTGTCTCTTTCTTTCTCAGATAAAGGGAAGAAAACAAAAGGTACTTTAATTTCTTTCAGTTTTTCTTACTGAGCACAAAGTAATATCGTTTTCTCTTAAAAATGTTTAATTTTTTCTTTCATAATTTTAGTTTTGCTGAAATTCCAGATTTTATGTTCTTCTTTGTACAAGATAACATTAATACAGGTTCAGATACAGTCCTGTTTACTCCTTGTCACTGTGGGGAAAGGAAATTCAAACAACATGACACTGTTAAGCTTTATTTATGAAGTGGGAAAACTGGGAGATATTTTGTGTCAGAAAAGCTTTGCATGTGCACTGTCACACACACATGCACACAGACACATGAATTACAGATTCTAATTCATTGAGACCTGCCTGGGTAACCACACCAGTGAGTCAACGTGGCCCAGCCTGGAGAAACACAAGATCCAGTCCCTGCAGTGTCCATGTCAAGATCTAGGTGGAGCTTGGCATTGACTCCTCAGCACCTGTGCTTCTATAAGCGTTGGCAGCTGCATGATGTTCCCCCACGCTGTAACTGAGTGGGTTTATATCCAGGTGTTGGTACAGGTTGTCAGGCAGATCTATTCACAGTGATACCATGGTATATCTTTCCTTCTGAGTAAGGTCCTGAAGCTTCTAGGACAAATCTTTAGTGAAGATGCTATAGTTCAATGAGGATGCTATAGCCATAGCACAGTGATAGTTTGAAGAATTTACGCTATAGTTCTAGAAACTGTTTTATCTTTCCAAACTGATGTCAAGATTAACAAAGGTTTTCTCACTTGGTTTTGCTGGAAGCCATTAGGCCCACACAAACTACTTTGATGAAAGTTCATTTTCACATTATCATTTTAGTCATACCTTTGGTAGAGCTTTTGCAGAATTACCTATAAACATAGCAATATTTGTTTTAAGATTCTGCAGAAATCATGTATGTTTTATAGTTTAATCATTGACAACTTGTGGCAAGCTAATACAGGTAATTTTTACACCACTGTATCAGGACTTGAATATTTCAAGAAATATAGAGTGTTTATATAGCTGCTGTTTGTTTGTGGTTTTTTTATTCAGACTATATTGTCACTTATCTTTGAGAAGAGATATAGAAATACAGCTTTGGATTATTAGTATTTTTTGCTTCTGTTTCTACCATACTGAAGTTCAGATACTTCACACTGATACTGGTACCAACACTTGTAAAAAGGAAAAAAAATAAAAAATTAAAAGAATTATTTCTTCTTCTGGGGTAGAAATCTTACAGAAATTGTGAGTGTCCTCATGGATATTACTGAGAAAATGAAATACATTTTAAAACAACTTGTGGGGAGTGAGGAGTTGTGGAGACCGCTGCTGAGCGAGAGCTCGGCAGGTGTTCTTGCATTGATGAGAAGGAAGCCTTGAGAACAGTAAACAATGTCCTTGTATGGTAATGTGAAGGCAACAATATAGATAGCAAGCCAGCAAAATAGATAACAAAAGAACAAAACAAATGATAATGACTAATTGGCCTGGGTGCATGAACACTTATATGTAGCCAGTTGTATTGCTCACAACGGCGTGTGGACAGGCCCCCACAACCTGCGCAGGGAGCACAGCGCGTGACCAAAAGACAGAAACTATTTATGCTGTAAAAATAAAACATTAAACGTCTTTGCTTCACCACCTGGCGGAGTCCATGCCTTTTGCTGCCGCACAACTTTTTAGTTCTCTATAAATTTTTAAAATTTTTTATCCATAAGGATCGAAATAATGAGCCAACAAAAAAACTCAGACGTAGTTCCTTCAGAGCAGTTGTCTATTTGACAAAAATAAATACTTAATTGAGACAATATCTAAATTGAGACTTTCTTTAACAAGGGAAATAAAAAACAAAACAAAACAAAACACAAACCTCACCAACACACAGCTTAATTATTCAGGACAGAAGGAATGGGACTCAGCTCGCTTAAAATCAGACATCTACATCTGAGCTAGCCTCTCTGGGCAGGATTCAATTGCCTTAACATAAATATTTAATATCACTTTTAACTCTCTGCAATATTTCCATCATGACTTCAGCTGATCTCACTTTTAAGAGCCATACCTACCACCCCCATGAAGGCATTTCAGGTGTCCCAAGCATCTATACTGGCAATGGACTCCAAAGTTTAAGAAGCATCCTGACCCCTATTTTATTTTTATAACCACTGGAAAGCAATGTTCATTTTAGAGGGATAATTCTTCTCATTTATTTAGATGTGTGTTTAAGGAGGATAGGAATAAGAGTGACTATTTTTCTTTACTGATTAAAAGTCTAGATAGCTGCCCCACATGTAAATGTTCACTCAGGTATGATTCAATCTGATATCAAGATTCCTAGATTTAGGTATCTATGTGCAAATCATGCCTCTAAACTTCTGTTCTGGTTAACAGAGATTTAATCAAGATAATAAACAAGCTAGAGAGGGACTCTATCCGTTATCTACTAAGGGCTTTTTTTGTCTGACTGAACGTAAGTGTCTATGCCTCCAACTATCAGTCCAGCTCTCTTCTTTGTCCTGTGTTATATGCAACTGCTCCATGAAAATGTCTCGGTGTCTCATATAAAAGCAGCACCCACACTAAGACAACTGAGTTGTGTCAAAGTCAATTTTTGGAGTTCTCTCTTCACCTGTGTGATGGTACCTACCTAGCTGGTATTGTTCTCTGTTTTACTATCAAAATAAGTTCTGTTAGCGTGATTACCTAGAGAGGATGAAACAGGGGTATGTATGTCTTACCCACAGAGGAAGAAGCAGCACTTAAGGACACCCTCTGTTATCTGGCAATCCAAATGACTATTTTCTTTCTGTTTCACCTTCTAAGCTAGAATCTGGAACTCTTTTGTGAACATTACCCCAAAGGCAAGACTGACAATAATGGGAAGAAAAGACTGTGTCCTGACCCAGGCATCTCTATTGCCTTGTGCTTTGGAACATTACCCTGGCAAGGCTTATGAGGATGTTCACGTGAAGAGGAAATGCAAGCATACTGGAGAGCAGCACCTTGCTTTAAAAGAACAGATTTTTTATTTACCATATGATATCTATTGAAAAAAATAAAATTAGTGGAGGAGGGATTTATAATGTGTTTGAGTATTTTGTTATAGTATTCTATACACAGCATGGTTTATGCAGTTGCTGGTACCCAGACCTGTGGGTCCCTGTGACCAATGGCCTCTCTTTCAGTTGCTGGAGCTGAAACTTTCATACATATATGCACAGAATATAAAGCCCTATCAATCACCCAGGAAAATAGTTGGAAATCGTGTTTAATTAGAAAATAGTGCAGACTGCAAGGGAAAGAACCTACATAGTTGTTCCAAGGAGAAAAAAGTTTTCAAAACTTTTAGGTTTGGGACAGAACACCTAAAAATCTTAAAAATTCATTTCTCAGTCATTCATGCCCAAAAAGAAAAAGTACTTTTAATAGTAAACTGTCTACTAGAGTGATAAACACTGAAGCTGTTTCCCAGGCTACAGCACACTATATTGATGTGACTAAAGAACAAATTATCAAAGTCCCTCTGAAGTCAATGAAAAATCTTTCATCAACTTCAATGTATTTTAGATCAATGTTTAATTAAGTCAGTTGCCTTTTCCAACTGAAAATGAGTTACTTAATCTGAACAATTTAAAATTTAAACTGACACGAGCTTTAAAATGTTTTGATTATAGTTGACAAATAAAAGGATAATGCAACCTTTCCTCAGGCCAAGGCTCTTATTTCATTTGGATATTGCGTTTTGCCATGGTTTTCCCAAAACTTATTACAAAATGACTGAATGATTTATTTGTTAATCCTGCCATTGACATTTCATCATTCTAAGACTAACATGGCCATTTTCTTTTTTTTTTACATTAAGTATATTAATGAAATGTCCCTAACAATGATGATAAATATCAACAGGAGAAACACAAAGCAAACATTAAGGTATCATCAGTGAGGTACTGTTCCATTTAATTGTTCATATTTTATTCTCAAATCCACTTGCTTTAATCCATTTGTAAAATGCTTTACAAAGAAGCTCAAATGAGGTATTTAAAAATTCCACTTTACTAGTTTATGGTCTTTCTTAAAACATTCAGGAAGAAATGTCTAATGCATTTCTTTGTTCTTCAGCTCTTCTTCAGCCAGAAAATGCAATACAAAATAGTATGTCTGAATTACCTAGAAAGCAGGAAAAACAGAAGTAGAATAACAGTATAATAGAAGGTAATATTTGTTAGGAAAAGAAAGGGAAGGGAAGAAAACGCAAGGCAAGGGAAAAAACCTTGTTTTACTTTACTGCTTAAAAATAGGTCAGCAATCTTAGCGAGTGTTTTCCTGAGTGATCCAAACATCTATACTATATCTTCCTCTTATAGCTATGGCTTGTAGATGTGGTTCATGTCAACATTCCCTGGAAGATTATCCAGGTATATATGATATCATAAAAGCCATCCTTCGACCATTACACCTGTAGTTTTTACTTTCCTTTCTTAAGCATACATGAAAAAGAAATCCAGAATTCACTTCTACCATCTCCCAAGTAAAAACTATGTCTGTCTTATCTTCAAAACAATTTCATGTCAGCTTAGTTTTAATGATAATATTAAAAGGATATATATATTAGATGTGGAGAAAGCTAAGAATGAGTAATTGTAATCTAAAGCCTTTTTGCAGAAACATGTTATTACTGAGTTCTGACAAGGAATATGAAGCTGCTAAAAGTTTATTCTTTGGTCTGTTAACATATTTATTTAAGCATTGTTATGAAAAGTAATTTGGGAGTGTCTCAAAAGCCAAGTATAGTATTACGATAATTTTATTATTCAAGTAACTCTAAATCAGGTTTTATTTCTTTCCTCTAACCATCAGTGAAAAAAGAGATTTTAAAAGTAGATGTTACCCCCTCTTTTACTGTCTCCTTACTTCATTGATTGCATGGAATAATATCCTTGTTACTTTAAAATTGGGAAATGACCAGTAAGGGCATTTTTTAAATGGTATTATTCTCAAATTTCACTTTAATTTACATTCCTTCTTTCTGTTTGCCAGAGATGTGTTTTTCCTGTTATTGTACAATCTCCCATTTCAACCTTTTCTCTATGGGAATGAAGACTGGTCTCTAAATTCTTGGGAAATAAACACATTAATAATGATTCAGCATGAATGAATAAGAAAATAAGAAGCTCATTCTACTGTCAAACAATAGAACAATTACTATCTGTAATTGCAGTTTCAGATCATGTCTGGAACTTTTCACATAATTTCCTTAAAGCTGCCTTAAATTATTTTCTTCCCTAATCTTTCAGGGCAGCTGAATCTCTTTGGTATTAATGATTCAGCATGAATGAATAAGAAAATAAGAAGCTCATTCTACTGTCAAACAATAGAACAATTACTATCTGTAATTGCAGTTTCAGATCATGTCTGGAACTTTTCACATAATTTCCTTAAAGCTGCCTTAAATTATTTTCTTCCCTAATCTTTCAGGGCAGCTGAATCTCTTTGGTATTAATGCTATCCATGGAAATATCCAAACTTCTCTGTTTAACTTTATGAGCTCTGTGCTTATTATGTCTTTAAGAAGACAAGTTAAAAAATGATCTTAAATTAATTTTAAAATCTCAACATTTTCCGTCTTCCTTTCATACATTTTCTGAATAATGGCGTAATCTAAGTAAAAAGGTCTTAATTCTAACCAAATAACATGTGAGAGGGTTAACATGTTAAGAATTTGGTATTAAAGTCTACATGCTATTTAAATTTCAAAAGGTTCTCAGTCTTGTTAAAGGAAAAGACAGCCACATAGACGGAAAGCCAAGTAATATTTTTTCTCTCATGTTGCTGCACAAACCCAGGGAATAATTTCTTGGCCAGATGAAAGCATTTATCAAACAAGAATGACATTGTCTTTTACCTGAGGAAAAAAAACTTAAAGATAAGTCAGTTTTTCCCATCAGTTGCGATAATGCAGCAGAATTCATTAACCCACTTCACAGGATTCTCATTATAAATGAATCTGCAGTATGGTAATGAGGTGTTAAAATTTTTGGATGTTCTTTTTAAGTAAGGCCAGGGTTAAAAACATGGCAAGTGTGCCTGAATTAAAAGTGATAATACATCAAACCTTACTGACAGCTGTACAATAGTTTTAACTTCCAGGTCTTGATAATCATATTGTTCATTTTCACAGCTCCCTGGCTGATAGAGTTTGAAAAAGAATGTGTAATCCACTCAGCCTAAGGTTGGCATGCATGGTCTGTGTCACCTATTCAGATTTTTATGCATACTGCTTCTTTACCTGAGAAACAGTGATTACATATTTGAAAGGAAAGTAGTACTAGTTTCTTCCCAAATTCAATCTTGAACATGGATAACATTCATAAAAAATATGTGATTTCTTCTTTCAGAATTATGTCACTCAATAGCTGTTTGTTGGTGGTTTTTTTCTCTATTTTTATATTAGTATTTTTTAGTCATTCAAATAAAACTGAGAAGTCTGTATTAGTAATGACATAGTGAGATCAAAAACCAGGAACTCTTTACTACCTGACTCTCCTCATCTTTTGCCTTTATCTCTCTCCTTGATCTTTAAAAGAAATTTCTTTAGGAGTAGAGTTTTCTAATAAGTAGACATACTTTGAGAGACCTATTGGTTTCTTCTACTCCTTAATAGGGTTTTCTTGTTCCTGCTTAACACTTGCTTTGCAATAGAAGTGTAAGTAACTCCCTAGTACTTAAGGTTCTATTACTGAGAGATAGAGAAGACGAGACACAAAGAGAGAGAGCTCACCATCTCTCTAATCCCCTAAACCATCTATTGCTTTTCCAGTCCTCTCAGGAAATCCATGTTGCTCAAACCAGAACAGAAGAAAAACAGTATTCAGGTCTATATTTCCTTTTTTTTTTTAGTGCTATGCTTGCACAACACAGTGGACAACATAAAAACCAAGCCACATCAAACCTAGAAACCTCTGTGTGGAAATTTCTTTTCTCAGAATTTATCAGTTTCCATGAAATCTAATAAGGTTCTTATCTTCATTGGAAATGAATATCTTAACTGTCTGTTTCCTTCCTTTTGTGCTTTGTCTCCAACTAAGATTTGATTGATTGATTGACTTCTCATCAATCATAGTCTGTTCTACATTGAATGCTGCTTAAAACACCAATTAAAGTTCCATCACTCATGAGATATGAGGTTAACAAACTGTTACATTCACTAATGAACTGAACCAGATTGTTATCCTTGTTATCCTTTGCACAGTTAAGAGGGAGAAGGGGTAGTTTTACAGAAGGTTTACCACCCTACATTTCTACTGCTACCAATTTCTGTTCCATCAATGTTTTTTTCTATGCAGAAATTGTTCTTTTTTGTTTCTTGTGATATGCTTGGCAATGATTCATCTTGATTTGACTGTTTTCACTTAATTTTAGAACAAGTAGGAGAGAACTTGTTTGTTACCTATGTCAAAAAGGGACAGTCCAAAAAGCGTGGTGACCTGGTACTGGCCAAATTTGGTGGTGGGACCAGATGTGGGGAGAAGAGCTGTTAAGACAATTGCATTTATAAGTGTTTAACCCATTTGACTGTTAACTGAAAAACATTAGTCACCTGTAGAAGAGAGAGACATCTATGGTGCAGCAGACTGGTTCCCCAGCACTCATGGGAAAAAAAACCCCAACTCTTAATGCACTACTTTATGTGCTTTTTTCTGGGCAGAACTATTCTCCTCCTGCTCTGTTTTTAAGAATCAACATCAATAATAGGAGTATTAAGTTTTATACATATATATGGTTGGTGGGTTTTGTTAGCTTATCTAAAGAATCTTCCTTTTCCTGCTACTGAAGTTTAGTCTTGCTATTGAAGATATTTGAGCTGTTTAACTTTGGTGTAATAGAATTAGGAAGCTTGATTCCATTCTTTTTTAGTTATTGTGGAACAGAGACATTTTGACAAATGATGATAGCAAGGGTCATAAGTACATTACATAGTATCGTAGCATTGAAATATTATAATAAAGGGAAAAGCAGACAGCTTGATCACATCAAATTCAATCATATATCTCAGTATTCATACATCTCTCAGAAAGTGATAGTCATATCACAAAAATAGATGCTTTAATGTTCTATCACACAGCCTCTACATGTTCCATTTATAATTAATCTTAATAGATACTAATCTAACATTTGTTACAGTAGAAATAAGGGCAGAAAAAAAAATTAAAATAGAGCATATATGCTGTGTCTATGAGACATGACTGATTTAAAAAAAAAACAAAAAACATTGTGAGGTTTGTTTTTTGTGTGTGTGTGTGTACCTTGAGGAATAAATATGGTCTTCCTCAATAAAAAGTATCAAAACCAGTAGAAAGTCAAAGGTGGCATAGCGTTAGTAGATGGAAAAAATCATGGCTGATAAAGGTTTTCCTGTAGCTCAGACCAGCTACATGCTCTCCTAACATAATGCGTGACATCTGACTCTACAAGCTTAAGGTAATTAAAAACAAGCAAAAGTCCTGAAAAAGATTGTTCTGAACTTTTATGTCTTCATGAATTATAGGATCAGCAGCCAGTTTAATAAGTTTACTGCTACTTTGCTCTGAGGCAACAGCAACATCCAGTGGCCAACTGGCTAGACTCAACCTAGTTGTGCTCCCTGTGGACTGTTCATGTACAATAGTCTATTTATGTATTCTCAGCTTTTATCCAGTTATCAAAGGAGCAGACAGGATTTAAGAATGCAATATTTGCACCCTGCAGGTTTGGTATGTCTGCATAAATTCTGTATAGATTTTAGGTTTTGTTTGGAAGGAGGTGGAAGAAGTCATTTGGGACAGTTTTATGACTTTCCATCTTGCTTCATTAAGTGTCTATTTATTGACACAAGCACAAGTGAGCAGTAGGATATTCAGAACATTGTTTGGTATACATAACCTGTGGGGCCTTCATGCTGAATAGTATATAAAGGTGTTGTATAAGATACAATCTTAATCCATTAGAGAGCTGTCAGATGAACTGGAAATGGTTCAATAAAGGCTGTAAATAGAATTGCAATAGTCTCCACAGAACTTAAATGAATTGGAGCCCTATTGTGTTTGGTCCTTTAGGTCTATTTCCAAAGTGGAGAGAAAGTTCTTGCTTCCACATGCTTAAAAAGAACTGCATAATAAAAAAAGAATGTTAGCTATGTACAAGACACAGTCTGAGATTAAAGAACTTAGTTTGTGTTCCACAATGTTGTATTAAGAAGAATCATCCAGGCAAATGGGAGTAGCTTAGAAAATATGTGATTGTTTTTCTTTGCCCTAGTGGTATTTTTCAGATTTATTCTTTTTTTTAAAAAAAAAACTTTACACATACAACATCTACGGACTGTATGGACCACGTACCTCCTCTCTAACGTGTAGCTATCCATAGTGTATTTTTTGAGAAGTCATGAAAAAATTGTCTTCACAAATCAAAGACACAGCCTTTGCAGATTGTGTTTAATTCATTGACTTAAGCAGTATGGCAATGACAGTGTGCGCATTTTATATTTATGAAAGTAGTATACTTCCACACACAGAAGAAGGATATGGTAGGTGTGATTTCTAGTTCAAGAAAGGTACAATATGAAATAAAAACTATGTGATCATTTAGTGACAATATTGTGTATGCATTCATGTCTATGGACTATATTAATCATAATTTTTTGTGTAGCATTCAAAGAGGAAACAGTTTAGTGAAGGGCCATGAGACTTGAGAGGCCTGTGTACTCTTCTTTATTAGGCATGCTTGAAATGTGGCAACTGTCATAGTGGTCAATGTAGACAAATCAAGGCAAAACACTTGAATCCCCTCAAGTGTTAGTATGTGTTCTGATACCAGTTACATGCATGATGCTAAGTATAACCAAGCCAAGATTTAAGCCAAAGTATTTTTTAATATTACATTCAAAAATAATAATATGCAAATGTAAATATACACATACAAATATACCAAATTGGTGGTGAGATTTTGTCTTTTCAAATAATAGCTATTGCCTCCTTTCTGCCTAAAAGAACTATCTTTCCATTCTTATTTATATGTTCCTTTCATTGTGTGAAGGACGTAGTAAAAAAATTATGCATCAGTGCCTAAAGAGTTAAGCAGTTTTTGGGAGACTTATGAGTAAGTGGTGCACTGCTGTGTGCAATTAAGAATTATAGAGGGTAGGATTAATGGGCAGCAGTCAAGGACAACAGGAGGCTGTTCTGGAAAAGAGCTAAATGGAGGAAAGAGACAGATTCATGCTAAGGGTACTTGTTTGAAATTGGCTGAATTAATTTTGAAAAAAAAAAAGAGTTTAAAATGTTCTTTGTTCTTTAAAAGCACCATTTAAGTATCAAAATATTAAATACCTTGTTCTTGTGTTCTTTCATTCCCTACATTTTCATGCACTCAACTTGATAACAAGTTTGCGAGTTTTATAGCTATTTTCATTTCTTAAAATACTTTGTGAGGATTGGTTTGTTGCATGGAGACACAGTGGATACATAGCCCCTGCAAGACACAGGGCAGTCTGCCCACATTAAGCAGCATTTTGTTTGAATGAGCCAAATAGTAGAGTGGTAAATTTAAGGACAAACAGCAACATACTAATGGAGAGATCAGATATATGTTTTTATTCAGTTATTATGACTCTGTGTACTAATCAGTGATTGAAATGTTTCAAGTTTTTTCTCTTCAGCTTTACCTGGCTTAACCTTTGTTAATTTTCTCCCTGTCTTGGAACTTTTCTAAGTACATGTTACATTTCTTACATGTCAACAGTGTCATTGGAAAGCGGAAAGGGAAAGGAGCTAGAAAATTTGTATAGGAACTTATACAGATGTGAAATACTCTTACTGAAATTTCTCTAGGATAGATTTCTTCTTCTGGTGAGAGAAGTATCATTTTCAGTATAAAAATATTAATGGCCAGAATACATCCTTTTTTTTGTAAAACGCATTTACTCTTAGTTTAAAAAGCCTTTCCTTAAATAAAAAAGGTTTTCCAGAGACTTTCCAAAAGCTTTCCATGGATGAGACTCCATAAGTTCTTTCTGACATCAGTTTCCTCAGTGAAATATATTAACACTGTTTTGTGTGAACACACTATTAGCTTTCTTGAATCTGTTTAAATCCATCTTTTCTGAAAATTGTTGAAAAAAAACATATTCCTCTCTGAATGAGTGACAGCTACATAGTAATCAATATTCCCAATTTTTACCATTGACTAGTATATTACTATAAAACATATATTTACATGATGAGCAATTAATTAATTAATTTGGTGTAATTTTCAATGAAATGGTCTTCTCTATTGGAACAGAGCTTTCTATTATTTATTTATGTGTTTATTTTTAATTCATAGTTTTTTGCTAATCTTTTGGGATTTCACCTTATTTCTGTGGCTCCAATTGCCAACACAATTCGTTCTTCTTATAAGATATCCTGGTCATCCTATGCAGCAGAGATCATCTCCACCTTTTGTGATCAGGAAAGGATTGTCTTTTAACGCCAATTCTGTTAATAGAAATATTACATTAAGTCCATTTACACACAAATAACAGAGAAACCTGTCTAGTAACTTTGCCATAGTTAGGTTAAATCTGATATATTTATTTTGTCTGGAAAATCTGTTAATTAGAGAAAGTTTTATGTACAACTTAGTTTCGGTCGCCTTTGGTACACTCCATATTACTACATTTAAAAATTTCTTTTGGATGCAATTTAAACATTAATCTCAGAGATGTTCACTTCTTTTATGAAATTAATGACTCTTGCCTTCAAAATTATTTTGAGCTCTCTCATGCCACAACACAAAAACAATGCTGATATAAGCAGGGTGTTGAATGGACACGTATCAGAAGAACTGAATTTAAGGAAGTAGAGGAAGAGTTAAAAGTACAGTGAAAGTATTTTTCTAGATGCCTTAAGGCTGCTTAGGTGTTATAACATCTTTACCTAATAGTCTTATAGTTATTCAATTTCATTCTCCAAAATGGAATTATCCAGCAGATTAAAATAATAATAAGATAAGATAAAATAAGATAAAAAGCATATTTTTTCCTTTCTATCTCAGTAATATTTATTATCCAAATAACATTTTCATTTTTATTCATAAAAATCAAACAAATCAAAACAGTCTGCTAGTTTCCCCAGCTCATTACTACAAAGTAGTATTAACAAAGATACTTACATAGCCAAAGTGGGTTTTTTTGGTTTGGTTTTTTATGGTGTTTGGTGTGGGTTTTGGGTTGTTTTATTTTTGGTTTTTTAAGAGCCCATATTCTTAAGAGAAAGAAAAACTTTATCAAAATGTACAATTTTACTTTGGTAATTTTCTTTTTTTTTGCATATAAGGAAAGTTATCTCAGACATGATTTCTCAAGGAAAAAAAAAAAGTCATTTCATCCCCAATACCTCTGTATTTTAATTTAGGCTTTGATTATCTTTTGCTCAGTACTGCATGTAGTAATTTCATTCAGTTCAAAATGGATTTGAAAGTGTACTACATCAGAATGTTAATGTTTTATACCAACTATGCCATCAATTCTCTGACTGCAGACTGTACACAGCATACGATACAATTCAGGCACAGTCTCTATTTATCTTCTTAAGAACTTCATCCCAAACACAATTTTTTAGGCTGCTACTCAGAGATCTCAAAGTAGGAATGCTATCCCACAAATCTGCACTCTTCTAATGCAGACAACTAGATTTGATTTAATTACAAGAATTGCCTCATGAATAGCTACTCTGTCACTGGTGATCTCATTACATATGACAGAAACAACGTAATGCTTTACATGGAAAACACAAAAATAAAAAAATCTAAGAATTTTATCTATCTTTTAATGAAATTAATAACTAGAACTAAGAAGGAAATAAAAGAGTAGTCATCTACCTACTGGTCAAGGAATTACTTCACAGATTTTATGCACAAATAAATAATTCTTTATATGAATGTGTGTCAAAAATGCATTGTCTACATGTACTTATTTATGCAGATTAGGAGGTTGGGATTTTTTTCTTATGGTAATCTGTTAAAGTCAGCAGATCTTTTGAAGTCATTGTATTTCACTTTAGTCATAGGTCTTCTCTTCAAAAACTATGGATATTAGCTTTAACACTGTAGACTGAGATTAAACATTTAAAAGCTGCAACAGTTCCACACACTCTGTAGTTACTTAATCTGTACTGCAAAAGATGTTGAAATCTTCAGCAGAGCTGCAGAGGAAAGACAATTTGCAGTATCAGCAGGAATACAAAATTCCCATTCAGGGGAGTAGTCTGTATTTCCTGCTTCACCAACTTTAAACAGCACAGACCTTTCATATCTTTGGCATGTTTGCAAAAAGAAGTTCTGATGTTTCTTACTTGTTCAACAGTAAACATAGTGTGCTGTAAAAATGGAGAATGAATATTAAGTTATATGGAATTATTATTACTAGCTTCATTTTTCTATTTGAGCAAACTGCACTCATCTTCTCTTTAATTCTTTGTTCAGTTGAAATACTTTATCATTCAGCACAACAGTCATTAATTAAAACTGGTTCAATCTAATTGCAATAACTGCGAACAAAATCGTGTTGTACAAGCTGTAATCACAAATCTACTTCTCCTTCATGGAGCAACAGAATAAACCTAGTAAAAATTCATGCTTCCTTTTATCAATACGGGCTCAGCTGTGACACAAGTATTTTTTTGTGTTTGTGAAAAAAATTGCTAAAATTAAGTATTTATGAAGCTCCAATACATTGGGAGACATAATGTTAGTTTATTTCTAGATTATTTTACTTAATAATTATTTGTTGTGATTCTATTCTGTATATAGGATGGTTTAATAAAATTTAGTGAAAACTTAATTAAGAACTCTTTTATACCAGACATCCTCTTGTTTAAATTGGTAGATTAGATTTTAGATTAGACCCCTATTTCTTACATTTCTACATGGACAAAAATGCAAGTTCAAAGTAAGTATTTTGTGCTACGTTAAGGCATTTTTTGTATGACACTAAAAAGAAGAAACAAAGTCCAAACAAAACCAACAAACCCAAAACACAATATCACGGAATATTTGAGATTGGAAGGAACTTCTGAAGATTGGCTTGTGCAACAGTCCAGTTCAAAACAGGGTCAGTTACAACAGGATGCCAAGAACCATGTCCAGTCAGGTTCTGAATATTTCCAAGGATGGAGACTGTGGAAAAGCTGCCCCAGTGTTTGACCACCCTCAAAAAGAAAAGTCTTTTATTAAAACGTGTAGACAGAATTTCTTGTATTTTAGTTTTTGCCCTTTGTTTCCTATTTTTTCACTGGATACCAATGAGAAGAGTCCAGTTCTATGTTCTTAACTTCCTTCCATCAGGTATTTACACACACTCTTAAGCTCCTCCTGGTCTTCTCTTCTCCATCTGGGAAAAGTCCAGTGCTCCCAACCTTTTCTCCTATGACAGAATCTCCAGTACTTTAAAATAATCAGCAAATTATTCTTTAAGGAAATTCAATATATCATTTTACCAACAAAACCAATTTAATTTTTGGATACTTACCAGCTATTTGCATTGGTGGAGCTACCAGTCCTTCAAACACTTCTAAGTATATCTGTCAGGAACAAATTAATATTAAAAGTCAAGTAAAAATGTTAACCATAAATTTATTCCACAGCAAGCACATTGCATACATAGATCACAGAATCACAGAATCACCATGGTTGGAAGGGACCTCTGAGATCATCAAGTCCAACCTTACAAAAAAACACACCAAAAAACCCCCCAAAACCCAACACCAAAACAAAAAACCCAACATCCCACCACATCACACCCACCCACAAACCAATAATCAATGCATATTTGTGTAAAAATAAATATGCAAAAGTATAAAATATAAATGTACTAAAAAATTCCTCTAGATGTATTATTCATTAGCAAAACATACAGCTATTATTTACTAATATTTTCTTCTGGTGAATCTGAGGTTTTATACTGCATACTTCTTATCTGAACAGAATTTGCTACAAATTATGATATCGTCCAAAGGAAATTATTACCACACTGAAATCACATGAACTATGGATGAACTAAGAAGTCAGAATTGTCATTTGAAATTGGAAAATTATATTTTGCTAAATAATAAATTAAATGGGTGAGATGTTCCAAACTATGGGAGCAATATAGCTGTTATTAGTACCATATAGTAACAAATTACAAGCTACTGATCGACTATGTCTGATATAAATCAAGAGAGTTCAGAAGTTTTTATTTTGCACATAAATGCAATGTCAGTTACACTATGAAACAATACTTCTGAAGTGCATGATAAAGTACATTTAATTAAAAAATTGTTGACATAAAACTTAGTTCCAAACTTTTCAAAATATTTCTAGAGTTGCCCTTGTAATGAATCTGTTGCTTAATTAAGGGAAATGTTTTGCAACTTTAATTTTTCTACAACAGTTATCATCTTTGTTTCATTTTCTTAGACGTCTTCTCTATTTTGATAAAGTATGTCCATTACATAAGCAATGCATCTTCCTTGCTTTCCAGTAAACAAAAAAATGACCTGGTGTAATCACTGCAAAATTATTACTATTTATTAATCCGTTTAAATTATTTTCTGTTATTGCATATATCTCCTTGTTTCCTTACCAGAGTTATATCTGCTGCACTCTGCAACACAAAAGAAGACAGCCTGTAACACCAGATTGTCTCCCACATAAGCAGATTTTCACTTCACTGAAACTGACCCTTACTCTAGCCATGACAACCTTCTTACCCAATGAAAACTCCTGTGCAATTAAGCTCACTGCTGCTTCTTCTCTGAGAGATTTTGTAACTGACATTTCCTTGTCTTTTGTATTTTTTCAGTGATTCTTTGGACATTTTCCCTTATGTTTCTTTTTCCTTCTTGTTAGTATTCCCCACAGGTTTTCTTTTCCACTTCTTCAGCACCATCATGTGGCACACTTCATTAAATATATCTGTATAGCTGATGTTACCAAGTGTCTTCCTTCTCATTCAGCTTGCTTCCTTTTTGTCATACTTTGTCATACTTTACAGATTCAGTAGCATCTCCACATGAGCGTTCTTCAGGTTCCTCAGGTATCTCATCAGGTAGCTACTCACATACAGTATTATAATTCACCTTATGATTCATTCAGAAAAAAATCAATATTAACTTTGTCTTTATTTCTTTGCATTCTGTAATTCAAAATAAGCACTCTGAAAATCATGGCATTTTACTTTCGGTAGCAGCTGAATTACTGTGGTTTTTATTCTCCATTCTCACCAATTGTTGTGTGAAATATCAGGAATGAATTTACACCCAGGAATGAATCTACACTCAGAAATGAACAACAATGTTGAGATTAATGTTTTTTTATTATGTATACTCATAAATTCCACAGCTGGTGGAAACCCTGGGATCACCCTGCGGGGATGCAGCAAGGAAGATCCAGACCTGGCAGATCGTTTATGCATGGTTGAGGCTTCAGTGGCTGCAAATTTCTAAGGTGTTTTCCTCAAGACGGATTGTGTCATCTGTGGCATAAGCATACAATGACTTGTCAGTAAAGTGATTTATGTATGTACCAAATACAGGCACTAAATATGAGCTATTTTACACTTATTCCATAGATCTGTGCATAGCAATATTTTCTGTCTTTCTTTGTATGTTTGCCAAGCCCTCAAGCAGTAGGACATCCAGCTATGAAGATTTTGCAAAGGAACTGAGCGAATTGGTCAATGTCATCTACTCCTCCTCACCATTCTGTTGTATTTTAGTGCCCCACCTATCAATGTAAGCCTGAAATTAGTTTTTGGTCCATAATCATTAACTCTTGCTTACTAGTTTTTATTATTCTTTTCTTCCTTCAATAAAGTATTCTCCTTGATCTGTCTGTTTATTAATAGGAAATATTCATTTTCAAAATGTCAGACTGCTCAGAATATTTAATTCCCTTTCTGCATAAAGACATTTCAAAATGAGGTCATACTTATTGGCAGAAAGACTGAATGTTTTGTCTTCCTCAACAAAGTTCTGTTATGTTTCTTCTGCCCCCACGTTCATCTATTTCTAGTTTTTACCTTAAAATAATCTACCTTGTTGCAGTCTTCACTTTTCTTTTTTTTTTTTTTGTTTTTCACTCACACTTTCATGGGCTTTGCATTCTGCCATCTTGAATTCAAACAATTCAACCAGTGCAGAGAAAAAAATACATGTTTACAAAAAATAAACCCTTTATAACTGCATGGCTTCTTACTACACATACATGGAAAAACTCTCCAGCTTGTATTTCTGTACATATGTATATATATATGCTTGCCTGTATGCTCCTTCCTTCCTGACTTCATTTCTGTTTTCTTCCTTCTTTCTTAAAGATTAAGGAAAGAAATTACAAGAATTTATGTAAACATATTTTGCCATTTGGGGGTTTTTGTGGGTTTTTTCCTTTTGTTTTTTTTGTTTGGTTGGTTGGTTGGTTAGTTGGTTTGGTTTGGTTTTTTGTTTGTGTTTTCTTTTATTGTTTCTTTTACATGGGAATTTCAGATTTATTTTAAATTAACTGTCATTTAAAATAAAAAGTTAATGGTTCTCTGAATCAGAAACTGTACAGGAATCCAGTATGTATTTGTTAGACTTACACTGTCTTACAGTATTTTGATTTCATTATGTCAGTTTTATTATCTTTTGCATTAAGTACTGTCAGTCACAGCTTTTTGGACTCCTAAAAGAAACTTGAATCACTCAGAATGATTTCAAGATAAAATTTAACATAAGCTATGATCTAATTTGCAATAAGATATATCTTATTGTGCTGTAAACTGAACCACACACATTTTTCCCATGGAAATCCAGTTGCATATATATCTGATAAAATTTTCAGAAAACCCTGAAAACTTTACGCCAATGTTAAATTTGATAGATAGTTTCTTTGGATTAATTTTTCCTGTATGCAGATTAATATGTCAATTTTTTTTCACACTGTTGATGCTACACAAATGCAATCTACAAACACAAAACATCAGTAAAAAATAGTGTCTATTAAGTTGTCCAGAGTTAGTTCCAAAAGAATTTAGAACAGTCTATCTTGACCTAAAATATAACTTGATGAAATTTTAATGGAATAACATAAAGGCATGATAAAATAAAAAAGCCTCTATCACAAATGGTACTTTTAAAATAATAAACTTGAAAATCTACAAATAAAAGGTTCATAGCATTTAAGTGGCTAGACTTATTAAATATGTTATTGTATTTAAGATAGGTAACACAGAATCTGATTGCTCTTATTTTCTTCCTAATATAATTTAGACATAAAATAATATTTTATTCTTTTAGTCTGAAACTAGTCTGTCATGCAAAATACTATGAAAAGGACACTGCTCTGCATGACTTCCATCATAACTAGCTATTTCTAAGGACCTACTAATTTTTTAGAATCTATGAATAATCCAAGAAAAATAGGCCAATTGCTAGCCTACTTTGATTCCCTGTCTTCTACTTTTAGTGCAGTATTTATAGCAACCCATATCTGTTTTTCTCCTAATTTCGGAGCAAAGTGGTAACCAACGGTTTTGGTCTGTCTGACTTTTTAGGATTTCAAAATTATTTTATCCTCACCCTTGAACAGCAAATGCATTCATATGTTCATACATTCCCTTCCAAGTGTGTTTTTACTCTCAATGCAACATACGAGTAAGAGACCCATACTATAATTTTCTTGGTAATTTATCCTATACTCATTCCACACCCATCATTCTAATTGGCCTTCATTTTCATTTGGCTTGCAACAGTGTGCATCCATTTTTCTATTTTAAGAAAGTTTGGATATTAAGCTACAATGTCTATTATCTTTTTCTTTAACTATAAAAGAAGCTAGCATACCCATAAAATAGTAATGTTTCATTTTTATCCACAGCTTCTCTTATTACAGGTACTAAGACACTCTGATGAGAAAGGATCTTATATGTAGTTTGAAGTGCGGAATTTCTGAAAAAATATTCATTTGTGCTATTGCAAAACAAAATCTGAATTTGCAGGAAAAAAACTATAAACAATATATTAGATAAAAGGTAGCTAGAAGGTATGTGATGAAGTACTATATTTTTAAGTACAATTTTATTAGCCGTTTTCATAATTGCCTGGAAGTACTAAAGATGTTGTTTTGATATTCATATAGGATGTTATACTGCAAGGAACACCACTAAACTCAATGCCATTTATATGCAGAAGAATGTTCAATATCCATAATACTGATTTGATTCTGATCATCATATTACTAACACAAAAGTGAGATTGTAGAGAGAGGGGAAAAAGTTCACTAGTAGCAAAAATTATTAAGAAATCTCTGAAAAATAATAAAAAATAATTATATAGACATTACTTGGCTGAAAGACTGAGAACTACATAAGCAGGTCTGACTTTTGGTTCAGCTATCCAATCAAATTTTTTAAAAACAGAATGAACAATGCATACTATTTTTTTGTCTTCGATGAAACATAAAACACAGAATATAATTTCATTGCTGGGCAGTGATATACTTGAGCCAAAATATATTCAATTATGGATTTTCTTTTATTATTCCCCTTCTTCAATTTCCAAAGTGTGCAACACTGGTTTTTATGTTTTCAGTCACTCCTACACATATTTTTGTACAGAGTGCTATCTGTTCTGTTTACAAAGGAAAAAAGATTAAAAAAAAAGAGTTAATCTTAAAAAAACAAGACAGTTTACCGTTTATGTCTAACAGTACGGTGATTACCTAGCCGCATGGTTCTGTCAGTGTTGCATGGATAGTTCCACTGATCTGAACTTATGTATATTAGCTGTTTGTAGAAATATTTCCTTCATCTGTTCATAAAACTTTCTGTAAAAATCCTTTGACATGTCTTGATTTGTCCAGCGAGATTTTAATTCAGTTCAGCAGCAAAACTGTTACAATCTGATTTTCTTCACACTTTGTAGTACTGAAGAATGAAATATTCCCTTTCCTTGCCTTTGTGTTCTGCAGTTCATAAGAGAGAATAATTTATTTAAAAGTTTTAGATGATAAATTTTGGGATCAGTTCAGTGCAAAAATTTCCAAAATTCTACCCCAGTAAAAATCTGAATAAAAAGAAGATCAGCTTGGGATTTTCATTGACCTAGATGAATATAGTATTGAGCTGCTTGTTCTAAGTTGCTTCAGAACAGCAATATTAAGAAATGAATATTAATTATTATGAAAACAGTAAAATATCATTAAAAATAGCATCCTTGAATTTAGATTTAACACTAACCCCAGCTTTATGTATCTAAAAGACTAACTTCCAAATCTGATAAAGTTATTTAAGGATGCTTTTATTGCAAAAGAAACAAATAGCTACTTCTAAATAATAATCTGATCCATCTAGTATTGCTTGTCATATGAATGAATGAATTTATTTTTGAATATAAGTATTTCTTCCACAGATTATAAAAAAAAATAAAATCAGTGACTAGCTCAGACTCTGAGATTCAACTTAAGGTGCCTTATTTGAGGCAGATGAAACATACATCCTTTTAGTAGGAAAAAACAGGTAAGCAGTCAAGATGCTCAGTACTTGTGAAAATCAGTCAGCTACTTATTTACAGATGGAAAGTTACTACTGAGTTTCTATATTTGAAAATGCCACAGTGTCAATTATGTAGGCCAAGATTTAGGTCAAATAGTTTCATGCCTGAATTTTATACTTGCACTCCTCATTGTAGTACAGTCTCAGAGATTTTTCAGTCAGGAAGAAAACATTCTCATTGTAGTACAGTCTCAGAGATTTTTCAAGCTAGTCAGTCAGGAAGAAAACATCTATTTCTTGGGTATAGTACCCTAACTATAAAACTTGGTGGTAAAAGGCATGATAAAAACCATTACCTAGCTTTACTTTCTGTACACTCTAATTTGTTCAGACATAGACAAGAAACTCAATTAAATCAAAACCATTCAAAAATAAATTAGGAGTAGTATTTAATGTACTATATTAATATCCAGTGAGCAAAAAGTAGAATTACAGCCCTGGAATTCAAGAGAGTTAACTTTGCCCTCTTCAGAGACTTACTTGGAGGAATCCCATGGGCTAGGGCCCTAGAATGAAGGGGGTGCAAGAGAACTGGTAAATATTAAAGCACCACTTCATCCAAGCTCAAGATCAGTGCATCCCCATGAACAATAAATCAGGCAAAGAATCCCACCATCCTGCATGGATGATCAAGGAGCTTCTGGAAAAAATTAGATGGAAGAAGGAAGTTTATGGAATGTAGAAAAACAGACAAGACACTTGGGATGAATACAGGAATGTTGTCAGATTATGCAAGGATGCAACAAGGAAGGCTAGAACCCAGTTGGAATTAAACATGGCAAAGCATGCCAAGGACAGTAAGAAGGGTTTCTTCAAGTACACCAGCAGTAAGGAGAAGACTAACGAAAATGTGGGACCACTGCTAAATGGGGTTGATGACCTGGTGATGGAGGGTGAAGAGAAGGCAGAGTTAGCAAATGTCATCTTTTCTTCAGTCTTTACTGCTAAGGCCAGCCCCCAAGAATCCCAGACTCTGGAGGTAAGAGAGAGATCCTGGAGTAAGGGAGACTCTCTGTTGATGGAGGAGGATTGGGTTAGAAATCATTTAGGCAAAAATGACACCCACAAATCCATGGGCCCTGATGGGATTCATCTCTGAGTGCTGAGGGAGCTAGCAGATGTTCACGTGAAGTCACTTTCCATTTTCTTTGAAAAGTCAGGGAGAACAGGAGAGGGGACTGAGGACTGGAAGAAAGCTAATGTCATGCCAGTCTTAAAAAGGGCAAAAAGGAGGATGCAGGAGATTGCAGGCCAGTCATCCTCACTTCCATTCATGGACAGGTGATGGAACAACTCATCCTGGATGTAATCTTGAAGCATGTAGAACAAAAGAAGGTTATCGGGAGTGGTCAACATAGATTCACCAATATGAAATCATGCTTGACCATCTGAAAGCCTTCTATGATGTAGTGAATGGCTGGGTGGATGAGGGGAGAACAGTGGACATTGTCTACCTTGACTTCATCAAGGTTTTTGAGACAGTCTCCCATAATATCCTCATAGATAAGCTTAAAAAGTGTGTGTTAGAGAAGTGGACAGTGAGGTAGACTGCGAACTGGCTGAATGACAGAGCTCAGGGGGTTGTGATCAGTGGCGCAGAGTCTAGTTAGAGGCCTGTAACTAGTGATGTTCCCCAGAGGTCAGTAGTGGGTCTGGTCTTGTTCAACATATTCATCAATGGCCTGGATGAGGGGGCAGAATGTACTCTCAGCAAGTCTGCTGATGACACAAAACTGGGAGGGGTCGTTGACACAATGGAGGGCTGTGCTGCCATACAGCGAGACCAGAGGAACAGCAAGGCAGAGAGGAACCCGATGTCCTTCAATAAAGACAATTGCTGCACCTGGGGAGAAATAACATTATGCACCAGTACAGGCTGGGGGCTGACTTGCTGGAGAGCACCTCTAAGGAAAAAGACCTAGGAGTCCTGGTGGACAATAGGATGACCATGAGCTGACAATATGTTCATGTGGCCAAGAAGGCCAATGGCATCCTGGGGTGGATCAGGAAGAGTGTGGCCAGCAGGTCAAGGGAGGTCATCCTCCCCCTCTACTCTGCCCTGGTGAAGCCCCATCTGGAGTACTGTGTCCAGTTCTGGGCTCCTCAGTTCAAGAAAGACAGCACTCGAACATCTTAAAAATAGCAAACATTGAGCCCCAAGTCATATAGAAAAAGTTTTTTACAGCTCCAGTTTAGACATAAAAAACACAACAAAATTAAGCTTGCAACCTACCATAATAAATATCAATATTCTGCTGACAACTTCATTGTACTTTATTACTACTAATAAATTATTGCTTTAGACATGTCAGAAAGGAACGGGGAATTGCATAAATGGACAGACAGAGATTGTAAGACTAAGGATTTATATATCCTACTTATAATTTTTAAGTGCAATGCAGGAAACTGTCATTCTCTAAAGGCAGATTTGTTTCAAAGAATTACACTAGGTTTTGGGGTATAAAGAACCACAGGAAAAACTGATTATTACCAATATTTTTCTGTAATTCATATGGGCTTAAATTTTAACAGTACACATTGAGGACAGAACTTCAAATAGTGTTTGAAACTGTTTAAGGGAGCTAGTGGATGTTACACCAGAATTAAAAAGCCTACTTATCACGTGCTTTCAATACATCCAGAACTATATTTTAATATAATTTATAGGCATTCAAGGTGACATTCTTTTTATGTAATCTGAGATTATTAATCACTGTGCCCTTTGTAGCTAATACTAAAACTTTTCTCTGACCTATTTAAGGATTATTCATGTGTTCTGATTGATATGTGAGGATTTTGTCAAATTAATTATACCTTGGAGATGAAAACAGTGGTCAGTTAAGGTAATACTCTTAGTATAATTTCTTTAATATCCTAATGCTTAGGATCTCAGAAAGGTGTCCAATTTTTAAAAGTTTGTACTAAGTAAAAGAAATGGACACATACTTAGAAGATAAGCAGTGGGAAAGTTTGGAAAGGAAGGAGGTAATGTGTGGAACGAAATAGTTTGGGACATTTCTTTAGTGTGGTTTGTTTTTCTTTTTCCCTAAGATATATAGTTGCAAAACGAGATTGCCATTCAAAAGTTTTTGGAAAGAAGAAAAGTTGTAAATTCTAGTGGGAGGTGTCCCTGCCCATGGCAGGGGGGTTGGAACTAGATGATCTTTAAGGTCCCTTCCAACCCAAACCATTCTATGATTCTATGATTCTATGATATATAGTTGTAAAAATATCTCTACGAAATGAAAGTGTTATAGTCTTGCGTTAAGTAAGATATCCCTTGACTGTGCCCTGAACAACTGATGCACTAGAGGTGTTACTAGACAAAGCAGCAAACACATCTTTTGTATTGCTAAAAGTGTATTGCTACATTTTTACAATTCATAGAAATAACAATTTCAGTACAATGTGGTGATAACATGGGCTTTGTAAGGCCCACAGCCAAGCAGGGCAGAGCTGTGAAGAGCTGGAGACTGGCACTGCTGTGGTGTCACTGGGGCAGAGATTGAGTTGAAATGGGGTCCTGGGCTATGGGCAAGGTGGTGGAAGGCCCCAGAGGAAGCTGGGCAGGGCCAGTAAGGCCTGCAGAGGCCTAACAAAAATATTCTAGGTCATTAAAGCTGAGAAACACTCTCTGGAATTGCCTAAATATTTCTGTTTTTCAGAATCAAGACTACAGGGACTGTATTGCACAACTGGACATCTCCAATTGATGTCTGTACAGCCATGAATAATTCAGACATACACTGTTAAATGGTGATGCTGAAACAAACAGCCCAACATAGAAGGAAACAAGAGTTAGTATGACTTTTTGAAACTCTCACTGACAATATTACAAGAGTGAGAGGAAAAGACTACTGTGGAAAAAAGAAGGAATCCATGAAAGGGAGAAAGGGAGGGAGAGAAAAGAGGGAAAGTAGGAAAAGGAAAAGCCAGCACAAAGGCAATGTTTTATTGACACTAGATTAATGTATGCTTTGACATGAGAAGATTTCAAGAATCATCATATTAGCAAATTGAGATTGCACTTTCTTTTCTCAACTCCAGTGAATGGCTTTCAGTTGTAATGAACTTAAACTAGGTGCCGTCTACAGTCCCCTGTGCTTCTGTATGCTGCTTTGAAATCCACTCAAAGGTTTACATTAGCCAGTGGAAGCGCAGACACTTAGAGGATTTGTGCTTGAGCAAATACATCTTTGTTTATTTAAAAGACTCCTCTGTCTGAGTAGCTGCCTTTGGCTCCTTATCTCTGAGCCCAGGTTTGAAAACTCCTCTATGTTCACAACCGCAACATGTCTTCTCTGCTCTTTTTGATAATTCTTTGTAGAATCTTATCAGTCTTTAGCCACAGAATGAAGATGAGCAAGAATTTATCAATAATTAACTGCAGAACTACCAATGAAAACACATGCATTCACTGCTGTTATACCACTGTTTTTGAATCACACTTTCACTTTTCTTAATGATACATTCTGTTATATTGTTATGTGATACAACTAGATTAATTCAAGTAATTTTATATAAATACATATGTGTGGAGAGAGTATTCCAATAGCTTCTGCTGAGTTACTATACCTTTTTGCTGAATACTTTAAGTCTTAAAAATAAATCCCATCAAAGATTAAGCAAATGTATACTGAACAGTTGGCGAACATCTTCTTGTAGACCTTGAATTTTAGGCTTTTTAATAGTTCACAGTTTCTGAGGAGCTGATATATTAAAGTCTTGTCTTCTCCTTTGATTCCGGCACCACAAGTCAGCCTTTTTATACAAAACATTTATTATTAAAAAAAAATCAACCAAAACCAAACAAAACAACAACAACAAAAAGCAACAAAAACCTGGAGACAAAAATAAATAGAAAGCTGACAGGAGAGGAAAAAATATCAGGCTACTACAACAAACATTTTTTCTTGCTTGTTTCTTTTCGGAAGTATCTAGACTCTTCAAAAATTTTCCACAGGGGTATAGCTAACAATAGAAAACAAAATAAATGAAGAATTTTACAGATTTCCTTCATGTGTTGCAATACTTAAGATATAAACTATTAAACTGTGAAGTAATTAGGAATAGTTGAAAACTAATGGTGCATTTTTAGCATTAATACCATAAAATGTATCAAAAATTTTAAAAAATGTATTCATCTAAGAAAGCTGTCTCCATTTTTCAATGTTTAATATCATTGTGCAGATACTTCTTGTAGAAAAATTACATATATTTACACTTATTCTTCTAATCTAACAAGAATGAAAGTTAAATATATATATACACTCACAGATATATACACACACATACCTTAAAATATTCCTGAACTGTAACTATAAAGTTTGGGTATAACTAATGTTGGGCAAAGTAAATGTAATTTTTCTGAGAGTGACACATCTGCAGAAGTATAAATGTCACAAATAAAACATGAAGGAGACTTCGCATCTAACAATGATATATATTTTGAATTTAAGGATTGATACCACAGATGCCTTTAAAATTCCTACTTAACAGCTAATACTACATAATTATGAAAGGCACAATTTCTTTTTTACAGTAAGGGCATGCTGGACTATTTGATTTAGAAGTTTATTAATGGCATATCCATAACAAAACAGTAGCATAAGGTATGTACTTCCAATTACCTACATTTCAAGATCAAAATCCATCTCAAAACTTCATAAATATTCCTCTTCTACACTAAATAAATAAAAAAAAAATAAAAAAAAAGAGAAAAATTTGTTTGGGTCTTTCTGCAGCCTGTATTTCTTGAATAGTAATATTGACCTCATAAAAAGAAAAGCAAGAAAACTAACAATAATAAAACTTCTGGTTGGTTTTTGTTGGGTTTTTTCTTAGTGAAATACAGAAGCAGTAGCATGGAATATAATCTACTGCACAAACTTTCAGTCTGGAGATCATTTGCCCTGGAAAACCATTGCAGATGCTCTCCGCTCTGCTCAGAAGCTTTCTTAACATTTCCAGGTTAATGTTGCTTGCAGACAGTTCATACTACTTTCTTTTGTGCAAAAATTGTCATCTAGCTCTTGTCTGTGTTTACTCTTTGGATTTATTTATATACAAGCATTTTCATCCTTCAGTTTTCCAAGAAGTTACACCTTTCTGATGTCTTCTTCATATGAATCATCCCTTTATTGTTTTTTTCTTCATTGCATTTTCAACAGAGGAACCCTTTTAGTTATCAAGTCCTGAATTGTAGAATTGTAGGGGTTAGGGTTTGGATTGTTTGGGGTTTTTTTTGGGGGGGGTATTTTCCTATGAATAAATTACATTTTGCAATATGCCCATGAAGAAACAGTCTTTGTACAATAATAAAGATATGTTTTATTATTATTATGGATTGCACTGGATGAATGAATAGTATTCCCAGACATGTGGCACAGTGAATTTGCATTGTGCCAAACTCAACAGAAGTTCAAATTTTTCCCTCTTTTTAAATTTCTATTTTTATTAAGAGAGCACATGCAGAATAAATATTATGTATAAGCATAGCAAGTCAAATTTTCTTTAAGTGTGTAATTGTACAATCACCTATTATTTTCATAAAAACTATAATGGAATGCAGATGATATTTTATTATAAATTCACTGCTTGTACTGGTTTTGGCTGGTATAGAGTTAATATTCTTCATAGTACCTGGTATGGTGCTGTGTTTTGGATTTGTCATGAAAACGATGTTGATAATACAGGAATGTTTTAGCTATTGCTGAGCTGTGGTTACACACCATCAACATCTTTTCTGCTTCTCATGTTGCCCCACCAACAAGCAGGCTGGGGATGCACAAAAAGTTGGGAAGGGACACAGCTGGGACAGCTGACCCCAATATACCAAAAGGGATATGCCATGCCTTATGACGTCATGCTCAGCAATAAAAGGTGGCAGGAGAAGAAGGAGGAAGGGGGTTACATTCGGAGTGATGGCATTTGTCTTCCCAAATAACTGTTATATGTGATAGAGCCCTGTTTTCCTGGTGATGGCTGAACACCTGCCTGCTGACAGGAAGTAATGAATGAATTCCTTGTTTTGCTTTACTTGTGCACACAGCTTTTACTTTCCGTATTAAATTGTCTTTGTCTCAATCCATGCGTTTTCTCACTTTTACCCTTCCATTCTCTCTCCCACTTGGGGAGAGTGAGCAAGCGGCTGTGTGGTGCTGAGCTGCCTACTGGGATTAAACCATGAAAGCTGTTCTACACACATGAATCACAGGTAGAATATTTTAAATCAAGATGATTATTTTTTTTCATATAATGTCAAGAGATATCTTCCAAAATGTCTGTCTTCATTCAATCAGTGGAGTGTACCCACATGCATTGACATATACCAAACCTGTAAGTAGGGGACCCCCCGATAAATTTATTTTGGAGGAGTTACTGGTCTCCATTCTGATGAAACTGAGAGTAAGGTAGGACTCTGTGTCATACTTACACATGACAGTTACCTGTATTTACACATAGTTACAATTGAACTATCTTCTCTAATTCAACATTCACTGTCAATATCCCATATATCCTGAGTAGGTCTCTGTAATGCAGGTATGAAGAGATACTAGTGGATACAATAAAATCTGGTATAGACAGAAAACAATATAGCCCAGCGGCAGTGTAAAATAGCTGTTTTCTTCTCTACTTTTGATCTTTTTTCTACAATACTTATGTGTTGACATAGTAATACGTTATTTACTTTACAAGTTATACTAAAGCCTGAACTGAAAAGAGTGGGATAAGACTAATACCTGTGTGAATTAAAAGGAAAAATCTTGAAATGTCTTTAGACAACTAAATGAAAGTCAGATGTTTTGGGAGTGGGTATTAATAGGTAGGTGTATTTGGATATCTGACTGAATACAGACAGTAGCCATATTCCAAGGCAGAAAGTTGTATTAAAGATCTGTTACTTAAACCACTGTTCTCTGTGCATATTATGCAATGTTTAAAACCATATTAATTCTGACACTTACATAGTAAATTGTGCAATCCACATCCTTCCAACTTGTTAGAGGTTTTTTTTTGTTTAGTTGGTTTTTCAAAATAAAAACAAACAAACAAAATACCCCAAAAACCAAAACAGTTTTCCCATTGACATTGCATCAGAAGAATTCCTATTAGAAAAAAAAGCTGAAAACTTAATGTGAGTCTGACTGAAAAAAACCCACCTTATATTATTTTCTCATGCAAAGGTGTATTTAGGTCAAAGCAGTAGTAGATTTAGGTAACAGTTCCTTCTAATATAGTGATCTCTTAAATTTTAGAGCAAATTTGCAGAGAGAGAGACTGAAAATCCTCTCAGGATTCTTGTTGAGAATATAGCATACATGAAGCATTTACAAAATGGTTCACAAAATTACAGGATGCTTGGTTGCTAGAAGAAACTTACTCCTTATTCAGGAAATTTAAAGCATCATCATTGACCCTTGTTACTATTTTTCTAGCACAGTCTAACAGTGAGAATCAAGCTACAGTAATGACAGTCATCTTGGTCCTCACTAGGTTATGGATTTGGGGTATCTGGAGTTCAAACACAAATTACATCGGCTGACTGCTCTTTTTGGTGTTCTGCAGAGAGCACCCTTTGTTTGGTCAGTGAAAAATAGCAACAAGTAAAAGACACAAGACTGGAGTAGGAGTTTTATCTGTTTATGAAATGTTTCAATGTTTAAACTTTAGACTTGATTTTAAGCTCTACTCCTAATAAAAAGGGAAACATTATCATTTTAATCTTAAAACATAAGGTGTTCTGAATATAAAGTAGAAAATATTCACAAATTCACAGATTCAACAGAGTTGGAAGGGACCTCTAGAGAGCATCTAGTCCAACTCCCCTGCTAAAGCAGGATTGCCTAGAACACATTACTCAGGACTGCATCCAGGCGGGTCTTGGAAATCTCCAGGGAAGGGGACTCCACAACCTCCCTGGGCAGCCTGTTCCAGTGCTCTGTCACCCTCACCATAAAGAAGTTCTTCCTCATTTTTGAGTGGAACTTCCTATGTTCCAGCTTGAGCCCGTTGCCGCTTGTCCTATCACTGGAAACCACTGAAAAGAGTCTGGCTCCAACATCCTTCAACTCACCCTTTAGGAACTTGCAAACATAGATGAGGTCTCCCCTCAGTCTTCTCTTCTTGAGGCTAAAGAGCCCCAGCTCTTTGAGCCTTTTCTCGTAAGGGACATACTCTAATCCCTTAATCATCTTGGTTGCTCTATGTAATTTAAAATAAAATATTACTTCAAGTCAGTATGGTTGCAACAATGGCAGAGTAGAAGTGAAGTAAAAAAGAAACAAAACCAAAACAACAAAATAAGTAAATGTTAATATAGCTTTGGTAGAAAGAGGGTAACACCAAATAATTTTTACCAATCTATCTATTCTTTGAATATTTGTGTCTTCTTGTTTAAGGTTATTTCTGTTAGAACTGCTTTTGGTTTTTTTTCTATTAAATCTTTGAATACCATAAAAGTATTAGCCTTCACACTTGAATATGATAGTCACAAAAATCCTGATCCTAAACTCCATATAATAGATTGAATATCCTAATAGGAATTAAATAATTCTGTAAACTCAATGCGAATAATACCTTTAGAAAGCCTGTGTTACAGTGTGAGAAGTGAAGACTGTGGTACATCAGCCATTCAGGGTAGGAGTTGCGTACACTGTGGATAAGGAGTTTTTACAGCATTCAGAATGAAACAGGCCAAAATAGCAATCTTTATCATTGTTTTATAGTTTTCTCTGAATTCCTGATGACATAAATGTTGCAGCAACAGCTGCTCCTGCTCCCTTCCACTCCCCTCACAGCAATTGCACAACCTCTCACAGCTGCCCTGCATCTTGACCTGTTGTACATCAGCTGCAGAGGAGGCACAGCATGTTTTCAATTTGAGCTGTCAAAAAAGGCATAAGGGAAGGGGAGCAGTACTGAAAAAAACCACTCTTTTCATTTTGTTTCTGTTTCTTTAGTCACTCTATAAAGCTATGAAAATGTTGATAGTGTGACCGGTCATGCTTATGCATCCAAATCATCCAGCTTAAATGATGAGTTTCATGGATGAATTCTTTTTATAGAGTGATATTTTTCTCAATTAATTTTATGTATTCTATTTTGATATTCAATATGCTGGCAGATCTGGTTACTTTCAGCAAGGAATGCAGCCAAGTCAATTTCACTGTCACAAACAATACTCCTGTATACATTAGCTCTCTTGATGCAGACAGGAAACTTACTTTTGAGTATTTTACATTCTTTGTATATTCAGTCTAAAGTAGCCTTGGAAACAGAAACAAATATCTCTTCTTCAATCTAGATTAATTGGCACTGCAAAATGCGCTCCTGATTGTCATTGAACTTTAAATCAAAGTGAAATATAATAGGAGATGTGAACCAGGAGTATTTTATTACATAATCATGTCTACAAATTCTGTTCAACATTCCCCCCAGAATTTCTAGGAGAATAATATGGCAATTCAAACCAGATTTTGATTGTAATTCCATCACAAGGAGCTAACCATGTCATGTTTTAATTTATTTCAAATAGATGATTACAGAAAACAGTAATCCTTTGATCATTTAACCTGTTTCAAGTTCCTTTCTCTGACTGGAATTTCTTAAATACTGCTATATTTTGCAAAAAGCACCAAGAAGCAATCCATATCTTCCTCATCTTCCTTTACCATTTTCATACTAAGCTGTTTATAATAATGCTAATGATATCACGGTTAACATCACATTCCTAGATTTCAAGAACATTATTTATGAGTTCCTATGTAAAAGAATTGGAATAATGTGAAGTATCTCCAGGGTAGTCTAATCATAAGGCTTTTGTGACTGAGTATGATTCTTCTCTGGAGAATTCCTTGTCACTGTGAGTATTTAGAAGTATAGTAAATGCTATTACATAGTGGTTTATTACAATTATGTTATCCATTAGTCTTTTCCCAACAGGAAATAAATTGGCACACTTACCCAGTTACAGTCAAAGTCTGATTATGGTCCAAGGGAACACCTTAATCAAATTAACAGTTTCAAGCAAGTAGTGGTACCATGCTATTTTTTAATGGTAAATTCAACTCTTTCATATTTCAGATGACATTTGAAATGTCATTAATTCTGTGCTATCCCAACAGGAAGTAACAAAGCTCCATTTAAGACCTTAGTCTTGTGGGGCTTGGTGCTCCGATGAGACCTCTTGCTCACAAGTTTGAGTATTTCTGTCTCACCAAGTCAATATAAAGAGTTCCATCTGCTGAACAGTAATATTCATCAACATATGCCTTGCTAAGCAGGTGGAGGAGTAGAAGATACAGATGAACAAAAAGGCAGCTGATTCATGGAGCTTCATTTCTCCTACAAATGATTTTTCATGTCATGAGAGAGTGGGAAAAGGGGATCGATACAATAAGGCACAGTCACTCTAATTGTTTCAAATGGATGCTTTAATGATCACAGCTACTACTGCTGGAAAGAAGTTCTACAGTGATGGATGAGGAACAATATGACAACGGAGGTGGTGGCTGTGGTTAAAAACTTGCATGTATGTGGTCAGGATGAAGTTAGAAATAACAGGTCATTTTGTGCAACATTTTTCCTTCACTATTTTCTCATACTGTAGGTGATGAAACATCAAGTAATTTCCTTGGTTTCCTTCATAAGTAGTCTCTTCATTTGAAAGGGTGAAACCCAACAAACTGTGATCTTGTGAAATTAGAAGTATAAGAGAAACCATTAAGCACTGTGAGTAGTATCTAAATGCAACAGTGAGGAAAGGATAGTTTCCAATAAAATTAGTCAGAAAATCTATTTGAAATTTGGGTTTGGGGTTTGGTGGGTTTTTTTCTGTGTTTCTGTTTGTCTGTCTGTGTTGAGTTTTTTTGGGGAGGTGTTTTTTTGTTGTTTTCTGTTGTTGGTTTTATTTTTAAGGACGGCTGTCTCAACAAGCCAAATCTTTTCAAAGAATGATATTGCTGTCAAGGAAAACATCAGTCTTTGTTTCACATCCAGGGTAGAAATGGGAGAAAAATATATAACTACCACTGTCAGTAATGTACTTTTCTAGCTTATGGGAGGGACTCTTCTTGCAAACCGAACAAAACAGTAACTTAAAAAATTGCCCTTGCACAGCTTGGGTTTAATGTCTTCAACACTAAGCTGTTGAGGGAGGAATTGATGAGCAGGGGCACTGGAGGTGGTGCAAACGCCTTCTCCTTTGTTATATTAGCACCACATTCAAACTGGTGAAATAACATATTCTTGCTACAAAGTTGAAAGGCATGTGAAAAAATAATGTGTGTTTTATGGTATACCAGAGTTTCTAATAGTGAGTCTTCATTGTGAAGATTGGAGTGGGGGGGTGGGGGGATGGAGGCAGTGAAAATCTCAGAAATATGAGATAGAGATACTTGAATGATATTTAATTAAAGAGGCTAAGGCCTTTTCAGTCCATCTAGGCTAAATGTAACACAACCCAGAGTCCTAAGCATGAAAGCTCTGTCAGGTTAGGCACACCACACACATGCACACATGCACACACCCCAATTAAATTTTAACCATATGAAGATTAATTTATTAATTATGTAGCATAGGGAGTGAAGTCAGAAAATATGCTTGTCTCCCTGTTTGGAATTTAGAGAAACAACACAAAATCCTTCAACACACATCAGGCACGAAGAAACATATGTTTAAGCATTTTCTACAACTAGAACATCGTAAGATGTGCAACATTCTTCACATACAGGCATAAAAAATAGGCACAATGTAGCAACACAATGGACCCATTGAATAAAGCTCTTACTGGCTTCTGATCCTCTGTGAAAACAATTAAAAATCCTAATAAAAATCTGAGAAGAATTGGGTTCAGTTCATTACAATATATTCACGATTGAAGAAAAAAACTAGCTGCTCTATTGAACACTCACTGTATCAGGTGCCAAGGGACATTAACCTAACAGCTCATGAGCTGATCTGAGAGGCGAGAATCTGTTTTACCATTTCTCCTTAACTGATCTCTTAATCTTTAATTCATTGATATTTTTGTTATTTCTCTTAAGCATTTTTCCATTTTACAGTTATCTAAGCACAATGTAAACACAATCATGCTTTGTAGTTACCATGATTAATCTTTTAAGTAGAATTAGTACAACTTACTCAAAAAATACCATTCAAAATCCAAATCTAAAGTGCTAGAGCTCATCACAGGGAAAGCAGTAAGGCCCTCAGCAATAAGTAGTGATGTTATTACTATCTGCGGGCTTTGATGAAGGCAAATTAAAAGTAATTTATGCTTTTGAAGATACTGAACATTACCATTGTCAGTTTCCTGAATCAGTCAGAAAATGCACTATGTCAAAAGTCATAGTTGCCCTGCCTTATGCAGTGTTCCTGATACTGGGATCAAGTGAGGTTTGTTGCCTTTCTTACTGCATTAACTGTGCAATCATGTTCCACTGGGCAGGAATTGTTGGGCTAGAGTATGGCAAACAGCAACGGTTTTCAGGTCATCACTATATCTCTCTGTTTTGTTCCCGTGTCTTCCCAACCTCTTTAAGGACCAGAATTTCAAGGAATGCAACAGAATGGTTGCTTCACAGGACAGAGAAAGAGATTTCAGATGAGACATGGAGGGAAAGAAGTCATGTAGATTATCGTTAAGGCATCAGAAGCAGCAAATCTAAACACATACTATTAGCTTTTAAAAAAATAAATAATGGTGTGAAAATTGCAAATCATTTTCTAGATAATGTGTTTAACACCAACCAGCAACCAGGACCACACAGATGCTCACTCACTACCCCTCCTTAGTAGGGTAGAGAGAAGAGGGAGTGAAGAAGGTGAAAATAAAACAAAAATATGCATAGGTTGAGATAAAGGCAGTTTAATAGAACAGTAACAGAAGAGGAAAATAATAATTATAGTAATAATGATAATGGTAATGGTAAAAGAATATAAAAAATAAAGTTATACAACACAAGTTGCTCTCACCACCTGATGATTCGTTGCCCACTCAATCCTGAGCAGCAATCATGGATTCCTGTCCCACAGTCAACCCCAACTTATATACAGAGTATGACATCTATATTATGGAGTATTCATTTGGCCAGCTTGTCCTGTCTATGCTTCCTCTCAGTTTCTACGGGAAGATGAAAAAGTTCTTGACTAATGAAACATTATTTAGCAACAACTAAAACAATATGTATTATCAAAATTATTCTCGTACTAAATCCAAAATACAGCAGCTGCTAGAAAGAAAATTATCCCAGCAGAAACCAGGACATGAGGTAGCCTAACAATTTCCTCCCAGCAGCTCCCTCCCCTGTTGAAGCCTATTACATTGGACAAAACTTTGGTCTGTGGCCTGTATGCAGGAGTTGATAATGTGTACTTGCAGCCCAGAAAGCCAAACACATCCTGGGCTACATCAAAAGAGGTGTGGCCTGCAGGTTGAGGGAGGTGATTCTGCCCCTCTACTCTGCTCTGGTGAGACTCCACCTGGAGTACTGCCTCCAGCTTCGGAGCCCTCAGCACAGGAAGGAGATGGACCTGTTGGAACGGGTCCAGCGGAGGACCACAAAGATGATCAGAGGGCTATAACACCTCACCTATGAGGGCAGGCTGAGAGAGTTGGGGTTGTTCAGCCTGGAGAAGAGAAAGCTCTGGGGAGACCTTATAGTAGCCTTCCAGTACTTAAAGGTGACCTACAGGAAAGATGGTGATGGATCTATTATCAGGGAGTGTAGTGATAGGACAAGGGATAATGGTTTTAAACTGAAAGAGGGTAGATTCAGATTAGATGTCAGGAAGAAATTCTTTACTGTCAGGGTGCTTAGAGACTGGAACAGCTTGCCTGGAGAAGTTGTGGATATCCCATTCCTGGAAGTGTTGGATGGGGCTTTGAGTAACCTAGTGGGAAGTGTCTCTGCCCATGGCAGGTGCATTGGAACTAGATGATCTTTAAGGTCCCTTCCAACCCAAACCATCCTATGATTCTGTGATCTATTGGGATTTCAGAAGTAGCAGCTTTAAGTATAGTCAACTCAAACTGAAGGGGAAATGGTCTGCATTAAATGAAGGTGAACTGAGTACGGAACACTGGAAGTTTATATTTTAAAGTCAGACAAATTCTGAAATTAAAGAAAAATCAGACACTGTAAAATGAGGTCTTCTATTTTAACCTTTTTGCAGTTCTCAATCTACAATATAGCCTCCTAAGCCTTGCAATATGAAGTTTTTTGAACACACATTTCCTTTTTATTCATTCATGATATCATATTTGAAAAATTATTGAAAATTGATTTTCACAATGAATTCTCACAGCTTTGCTTTTTTTGACATTGAAGAAATACTAGACTTTACAATCTGTAAAACGAATAGCTATATTGAAAGAGATCAAAAGTCTTTCTAGTCCATTTTTCTGACAGGCCAGCATTTGAAATCAGATGAGTATAAGAACAAGACAGTTATATCTGTGGACATTCTGTGGTTTACACCCAGAAGCTGTAATCCCACTCTCCTGACTTTGTTTAATCCTTCTCATTAACTGATGTAACCACATTTGGCATTCAAGTATCTTATGACTTGACTTGAATTCAACTATATGTTATGGGACACCACACTGGTTTTGGTTTGGTTTTTTAACCACTAACATAATAACCTTTCATGGTCCTCTAACTCTTCTGCAAGAAGAAATAATCATTGAATCATAGAATATTTTACGTTGGGAGGGACCTTAAAGACAATGAACAATTTTTTTTACTACTTACCTTGTTTCTACCAGTTATGATTTTATGACCTATAGTCTTATTTTCTTTCAATTGTTTCTTATATTAGTTCATTTTAATCCCATATAATGTAATTTTAATCCCATATTAACGGGTATATATTAACGTTGCCCCATATAAGGGGAAAAAGGCACAAGCTGGAACATAGGAAGTTCCACTCAAAAATCGGGAAAAACTTCTTTACAGTGAGGATGACAGAGCACTGGAACAGGCTGCCCAGGGAGGTTGTGGAGTCCCTTTCTCTGGAGATTTCCAAGACCCGCCTGGATGCAGTCCTGAGTAATGTGCTTTAGGCAATCCTGCTTAGCAGGGGAGTTGGACTAGATGATCTCTAGAAGGTCCCTTTCAACTCCAACAATTCTGTGATTCCATGATTCCATGATCATATGGAAGCCATAATAAACATCGAAATATCCTTGTTGCCTCTACTTCATATCTTCAGTTTTACAAAATTATTTTTCAGATTAGCTGCCTTGAATAAAATATGGAATTAAAGGATGACACATGAAAATGCTGAGTGGCCTAGCTATTTGTCTATTACGTAAGTAATAACTCCTGATTCTTACCTCCTTTCTCCAACAATTAATCATATGCTTTCATAAAACTATCCAGGCTATCTGTAAGATTTTTGCCTGAGGAATGTTAACTGATTTCGACCATGTCTAGAATGTTAATTGAAGTAGAACGCAAAGATAAAGCTCCAACAGGGTAGGTTTAGATTGAACATTAGGAAAGAATTTTTCACCGAAAGAGTGATAGGGCATTGGAACAGGCTGCCCAGGGAGGTGGTGGAGTCACCATCCCTGGCTGTGTTTAAGGGCCGTTTAGATGCAGTGCTAAGGGACATGGTGTAGGGGAGGACTTTGTAGAGTAGGGTAGATGGTTGGACTCGATGATCCCAAGAGTCTCTTCCAACCTAGACGATTCTATGATTCTATGATTCTATACATTATATTAAAAGCCACCACATTCACAATGCTTAGAACAAGCTTGCTTTTTTCTCTCACTTTTTTTTTTTTTCTTTAAATAGTCCAAACTAAAGTTAAAAGGTAGGTGCAGTTAGAAAGGCTAACAAAGGTAGATGCAGTTAGAAAGGCTTTTCTTTGTATATCCTTCATCTGAATTCATGACAATTTCTTCTGATCAGCTCATTATTACGTAGTTTATTTTACTTTTTGTTACTTTGACAATGTTGTAATATAACAACTCATTTGCTGTTGCAATACTGGAACTATCCTTGTTATTTATTCTGGGTTTAACATCATTTTACAGGTATGATGAACATGCAATGTTTGTTTCCTGCAATAGAGTTACTAATTTGTGAGAAGGCGATAAATTTTACATCTAATAAATCTTGCAACAGTTTAATTCCCTCAAGTATTTTAGGAGAGCAACTCTCAAAGTCAAAGGCTTTTTTAAAATCCAAGTTCATTCTAGTGATAATATCAAGCTTATCTGAATCACCATTGACTCCTTCAGAGCACTGAAAGATTATTAAAACATGAATTCTTCATTAAAAGTCAGTGTTGCTTCTTCCCATATATTCTATTTCTCCATTTATATACAAATTCTGTTTTTTAGTACACTTTAAAACAATTTTCCTTGTTTTCCGCACCAGTCTATTTCTCACATCCACACTCTAGCTTTTTCTGAAACTAATTTCCTTACTTGCCTCCTTCCTATGACCTGAAAATAAGGACAATTTCGATGACAGTTAACATACCAGTTAACAGTTAGGTAATTCCATATTTGATTTCTTTTAGAACTTTTGAGTGAAATAATTTAGTTCTATGCCTTTTATTGATGTATTCTAAAACTATACTATTGACACGTAAATGTGTGGTATTTTCTTAGATTCTCCCCTATAAAGACAAAATGTGGAATAAGATTCTCCCTAAACTCTTTTGCTGTGAATGCTAATATGAATAATTCAGTTAGCTTTTCTATTATGTTTTATCTTTCCTTTACTGTTCCATTTTTGAGATGATCATCTATCACCCCTGTCAGCTCTCTGGAAAATTTTCTATTTCTGATGTGCTGGAAGGAATTTTTAATATTAGTTTTAATGCCTATAGAAAGCTGCTCATGAAATTTTTTTTTGGTACAGTGTTATAGCTTTACATTTTCCTTGCCAGGTTTTATGTTCCATTTACAAAAGAGAATATTGTACTTTTTATAATCTCCTTTGTTAAGTATGTAACTAATTCAACTTCTTTCTTTCTTTATTGCCATCCTTTAAAGTCAGTTAACTTTTACATAATTACTTCTAATGATTCTAGACTGTCTCTTGCAATTGTTCTATTTTATAAACTTATTCTAATGAATTTCTAATGTTGTCCCTATCTGTGGTAACTGAATACATTATGAAGAGAATCCTGCTACTAAGCTTTAAGAGTTTCTGAAAATAAATTCTTAAATGCTCGGCAAGCAAGAAACAGAACTACAAGAAAATTTTTGCAAACATAAAGCAGCATGGATAACAAAGTACTGTGAACTAAGCCCGTCTGAAATGGACAGCTTTTGAAAAGGGTCAGCAAATAATTCTGAACACCATTACACAAAAACACGGGAAAAAATGTATCTAGAAATGAATAATGGAGAAAAAATCAAAATTTTGGAGTATGGCAGATAACAGTTTACACTTGTTATAAACAACATTATTAGCTATGCTTATGGGGAAGCAGAAACACCTTGGCAGCTGACAGCTTGGCAGGTTTTTTTTAAGAAGAGTATTCAACAAGACTGGCAAAAGCACTATGAAATTTTCATTCCCATTACTCCTTGTTAAGGGTATGTGAAAATATTGCACTCGTCTGAGAATTTAATTCATGTGAAACATTTCACTCATATCAAAAAGGTAAATCATGATAATGTGCGCTTGGTGTCCAAGCTAAATGCAAATTCTATTGAGAGCTTTTGCCTTTCTTCGGCTCATAGAAATATTTCATGATAAATTTTACTTAGGAATAAACTTGAACTAGAAATAATATGCTAAAACCCCAATGCATGGGCTTGAGCCAAAATTAATGAAATTAAGTTTTTCATTGTCTCCTTGCTAAATAATTTCAAAGGTGAGCTGCTGCATTGCAAAGTCTCCTTTTTTTTTGCTTCAGATAAGACATATTCTTTTAAAATTTTGTATTGTCCCTGTGTTCCCACTGAATTTGAGACTGGGGATATCTGTTGTTTCAGAAAACCAGAATGAGCTTTGCTTCTCCTTTTATGTAATTTGGACTACTGATATTATGAAAAGACATTTGTTAGCAAGTTTAGGCTGATTCAGAATGCTAGTCTTAAGCCTAAATGTAGCTTTTGTGATATTTCAGGGTAATTTTTTTATTTTTTTTATTTTTTTTTTTATAGAATCATAGAATTTCCCAGGCCGGAAGGGACCTCCAAGGGTCATCTAGTCCGACCTCCCCGCAGTCAGCAGGGACACCCCCAACTAGACCAGGTTGCCCAGGGCCTCGTCGAGCCTCTCCTTGAATATCTCCAGGGATGGGGCCTCAACCACCTCCCTGGGCAACCTGTTCCAGTGCTCCACTACCCTCACAGTAAAGAACCCCCTTCTAATCTCCAATCTAAATCTGTTCCCCTCCAGCTTGAAGCCATTTCCCCTCGTCCTGTCACTACAGGCCTTTCTAAACAGGCTCTCCCCAGCCTTCCTGTAGGCTCCCTTCAGGTACTGGAAGGCTGCTATTAGGTCACCCCGGAGCCTCCTCTTCTCCAGGCTGAACAACCCCAGTTCCTTCAGCCTGTCCTTGTAGCAGAGGTGCTCCATCCCCTTGATCATCCTTGTGGCCCTCCTCTGGACCCTCTCCATCAGGTCCATGTCCTTCTTGTATTGAGGGCTCCAGACCTGCACACAATACTCCAGGTGAGGTCTCACCAGAGCAGAGTAAAGTGGCAGAATCACCTCTCTGGACCTGCTGCATGTCTAAGTCCCTGGGGTCCCTTTAAAACATTGAAAAGATCTGTGGGCATAGAATACTTAGAATCATAGAATCATAGAATCATACAGGCTGGAAGGGACCTCCAAAGGTCATCTAGTCCAACCTCCCTGCAGTCAGCAGGGACACCCCCAACAAGACCAGGTTGCCCAAGGCCTCATCAAGACTTACCTCCAGGGAAGGGGCCTCAACCACCTCCCTGGGCAACCTGTTCCAGTGCTCCACCACCCTCACAGTAAAGAACTTTCTCCTAATCTCCAATCTAAATCTGCTCCCCTCCAACTTAAAGCCAGTGCCCCTCGTCCTATCATTTCAGGCCTTTGCAAACAGGCTCTCCACAGCCTTCCTGTAGTACTGTACTGGAAGGCTGCTATTAGGTCCCCCCGGAGCCTCCTCTTCTCCAGGCTGAACAACCCCAGCTCCCTCAGCCTGTCCTCATAGCAGAGGTGCTCCAGCTGCCTGACCATCCTCGTGGCCCTTCTCTGGACCTGCTCCATTGGGTCCATGTCTTTCCTATATTGAGGGCTCCAGACCTGCACACAATACTCCAGGTGAGGTCTCACCAGAGCAGAGTAAAGCGGAAGAATCACCTCTCTGGACCTGTTAGCAATGCATCTTTTGATGCAGCCCAGGATGTGATTGGCCTTCTGGACTGCAAGTGCACACTGCCTGCTCATGTCCAGCTTCTCATCCACCAGCACCCCCAAGTCCCTTTCCTCAGGGATGCTTTCTAATACCTCACCCCCTAGTCTGTACTGATACCAAGGATTGTTCCAGTCCAGGTGCAGAACCTTGCACTTGCTCTTGTTGAACCTCATGAGGTTCACCTGGGCCCACCTCTCCAGCCTGTCCAGGTCCTTCTGGATGACATCCCATCCCTCTGGTGTATCAACAACACCACACAGCTTGGTGTCCTCTGCAAACTTGCTGATGGTGCCTTTAATCCCTCTGTCTATGTCATTGATAAAAATGTTAAACAGTACCAGTCCCAGCACGGACCCTTGAGGAACACCACTTGTCACAGCTCTCCATCTGGACTTTGAGCCATTGAGTACCACCCCCTGGATGATACCATCCAGCCAATTCCTTATCCACTGAACAATCCACTCATCAAATCCATACCCCTCCAATTTCGCAAGTAGGATGTTTTGGGGGACTGTGTCAAAGGCTTTACAGAAGTTCAGATAGATCACATCCAGGGGTCGTCCCTTATCTACTGACCTAGTCACTTTATTATAGAAGGCCACTAGGTTAGTCAGGCAGGACCTGCCCCTAGTAAAGCCATGTTGGCTGTCCTGAATCACCTCCCTGTCCTCCATGTGCCCAAACGTGGCATCTAGATCATTCCATGATCTTCCCAGGCACGGAGGTGAGGCTGACAGGTCGGTAGTTCCCGGGATCCTCCTTTCTACCCTTTTTAAAAATGGGTGTGATGTTTGCCTTCTTCCAGTCTGCAGGGACTTCACCTGACTGCCATGATTTTTCAAATATCATGGAAAGTGGTTTGGCAACTACATCAGCCAGTTCCTTCCGTACTCTGGGATGTATCTCCTCAGGTCCCATGAACTTGTATATCTTCAGGCTCCTGACTTGATCACATACCTTGTCTTCACTTACAGTGGGAGGGACTTTGTCACCTCAGTCTCCAACTTGTGTGACATCAACATGAGAGCTAAGAGGAAAGGGGTTGCCAGTGAAGACTGAGACAAAAAAGCTGTTGAGAACTTCTGCCTTCTCCTCATCTGTTGATATAAGTTCCCCACTTGCTCATCGGGGGGGTATGTTTTCTTTAACTTTCCTTTGCTGTTTAACGTACCTGTAGAAACCTTTCTTGTTTTTCTTTACATCCCTTGCCAAGTTCAGTTCTAGCTGTGCCTTGGCATTCCTGCCTTCGTCCTTACACAGCCAGGCAACGTCCCTATATCCCAAGATGCCTGTCCCTTCTTCCATTTTTTGTATAGCTCCATCTTGCCCTTTAGTTTGACCAGCAGGTCACAGCTCAACCACGGTGGTCTCTTGCCCTCCTTGCCCATTTTCCTACATGTTGGGATTGAGATCTTTTGTGCTCTATAGAGAGCATCCTTAAAGATCTGCCAGCTTTGTTCCGCTCTCTTGTCCCTGAGGGCTGTTTCCCACAGGGTCCTATTTACTAACTCCTTGAAGAGTTGGAAGTTTGCTTTCTTAAAATTTAGAGTCCTAACTTTGCTTCTCGTGGGCTTCAAACTACTTAGGACAGTGAACTGCACTAGGGCATGATTGCTGCAGCCCAGGCTGCCTTCCTTGATGATTTTGCTTGCATTTGTGACCAACAGGTCCAACAATGCATCTCCTCGAGTGGGGCTGTTAATTTATTGTCTCAAGAAGTTGTCGTCTATGCACTCTAAGAGCTACCTAGATTGCCTGCAGCCAGCCGTGTTGCTTTTCCAACAGATGTTGGGGTGGTTAAAATTGCCCAGCAGGATGAGAGCTTGTGATCGTGATGCCTCCTCAAGCCAGACTAAGAAGGCACCATTGACAGGCTCCACCTGGTCAGGAGGCCTGTAGTAGACTCCTACCACAAGGCTCTCTTTGTTGTCCCAATCCCTACCCGTAAGCTTTCGACCTGGTCATGGCTACTCTTTAGCAACAACTCTTCACATTCTAGCCACTTCTTTACATAGAGGGCAACACCTCCACCCCTTCTTCCTCTCCTGTCCCTTCTGAACAGCTTGTAGCCATTGATGGCCACACTCCAGTCATAGGAATCGTCCCACCAAGTTTCCGTAATTGCTATTATATGTAGCTTTCCTGTAGCAGGATAGCTTCCAATTCCTCCTGTTTGTTGCCCATGCTGTGTGCATTGGTGTAGAGACAATTCAGCTGGTCTGCTGGCCATGTCACCTTCTTAGAGGGGCACTCCACTGATCCTCCAAGGTGCTTTGTGACAGCTACCCTCCTGTCTCCTGTTACCTCAGGGGCTCTTGGTCCAGCTCTGCAAGACGTTGCCTTTGATGCAGTGTTCACAGCGTGCGTTAGTGCAACAGACTGGAGGCCCTTGCTATCATCCCATCCTTCGAACCCTGATGTGTCATCCTGCCACTTGCCACAGACCATTCTGATATTATCATCATCTCTCGCCTCAAGTGAAATGGCAGGCTGAAGGCTTTCCTTAGGCTCATCTCTAGTGCACCCGTACTTAACCCCCTCCCCCCTCGAGCCTAGTTTAAAGCCCTTTTGACAAGCCCTGCCAACTTATGTGCCAGGATCTTCCTGCCCCTCTGAGACAGATGTTTCCCATCTGTTGCTATCAGACCTGGTGCCATATGAAGTTCCCCAAGGTCAAAAAACCCAAAATTTTGTTGGTGACACCAGCCTCTGAGCCACTTGTTAATCACACATGACTTCCTATTCCTTTTAGTATTATAAAGTATAATTATTAAGTATACTTAAGTGATTAATTCTACTGTGAGAGAAGTGGTTTCTTTCATGGAACACCTGACATGAGGGTCCCTGTCTGAGTTGCTCTTTCTGTCTACTGACAATGTAAGGCCATGGACATGATGTTGTTTTGTTGCAGACATTATTTTCAGTAGAGATGCTCAAGCTCATGTGACCCCTATTTAGTGGAAAGTTATGGGTGACTTGTCTTTGGAACCAGGTAGCTTGACAAGTCCTTCATATCATACTGTTTCAGGGTTGAAGGTTTGTGCTCAAAATGCCCCAAAGGTAAAAGTTGTGGAAGAATTGTGACCTGAATGTGGGAGGTTTTTTATTCCTGTTTCACAGATAAGAAACTTGTGTTGATTGCAAGGGTGTTAGTTTCTGTATTTTTCCCCCTCAAGTACTGTACACAGTTTTAAGTTTGCCCTTTCCTATTTTCTCCATTACATGAAGTAAGAAAGTGAAGAATTTTTAATATATTATGAATGTCAGTGAATGGATCTGAACAAAACTCCTCTGAGGAAAGAAACTACATTAATCTTGATGATGCTGATTATTTCAGAATTTGATAGGTGAACCTAGAATTCCCAGTGCAAAGTCTGTACGTAAAGAAATAAAAAATTAAAAGTCAGTAAGTTCTAAATGAATGCTTAACATTACTATATATTTAGTTATCCTATTTTACCACACACAAAATATATTTAATATATGTAACTTCTCTACTGGTCATCCCTGTCTTGGGACCAGCTTAGTAAAATCCACACAGAGTACTCTTTTTGCTTTCAATAGTTTTTGGTGCATTCTTGGGCTGAAATTCAGAATGTAATCTGTAAAATACATGTGATTTCAAAGGGCTGGCGTTTCACTTCTCAGACTGTGAACATGCCACCTTTTGCCAGCTTGCAATTTGTGAAATATCCCTAATGTAAATCTTGAATCTTCAGACTTCTGTAGGAGTTATCTGAATAAAAATCTCGCAGGAGCACGATGTAAACCAGGAAAAGTGTTTGTAGCATTAGGATTGTGTCCAAAACTGATGTCTGTATGCTTGGAACCATAGCTACCATCAAAGTCCAAGTCCAGCTATGACAACACTCCAGGCAGGTTTGAGACTACATTGCCCCAAGTTCTCTTGACTCAGGGCTGACCTGGAGACACAGTAGCTATAACAAGTCTCTGATTTGGACAGTAAGGTACAAAAAGTTATGTATTTAACCACTACAGGTGAATTTAGTTTCAGCCACAAGTCACTGACATTTTTCTTCATATAGGCAATGTATTTAAATTATACTAAACCAAGCAACTTCCAAAATAATAAAGAATGACTCTCCTGCATAAAAATTTTTTGTATTTTTGGGGGGTTTTCTAGGGGTTTTTTTGTGGGTTTTTTTTTTAATTTCTCCTAAATGAGTACACTGGCCTTTTAACGTGCCACATACGTAAGTAGACACAATGTTTCCAAACCAAATGTGTCAGTGAACAACTACTGCATTGGTATTTGGAAAGCCAATTTAGAAAGAGAAATGCTGCATAATTTCTACATTTCTCTTTATTGGAGAGCATGGACCAGGACTTTCTGCTTGCTGGTTATTTGTTGCAGGTTCTGAATCTTGCTAGAAATTTGTGTCTCAGTGCTTTCATTGATAGGCACAGTTTATTTTTTTGCAGAAAAAATAGTTAAAAATTTTATTAAGCTTATTTTATTCGGCGTTTTTAGACTGTGATTCTCACACTATTAAATTTTAAATTAGTGACATGGAGGCAAGCAGAATAGGAGATTAATATTCAACTTTCTCTTGTAAAAGAAAGAAAGGTGGAGCAATAGACATTTTCATTGCCGATCCTTCTTAAAATAAAATGTACAGTACAGGAATATTAGCTAGCTTGTTGTTGCTTTTGTGAAACTTTTGTAATTATAAAAGAAACATGGTGCATTACTTGGATATTTCAAAACCACTTTTAATAATTATGTATACACAGTGATTTCTGTATCCCTTAGGATTTAATTAGTTTCTCATCTATTACTTGCAAGTTTTTAATAAGATCCTGAACTTGCTGAAGCTTCTACTGGAAATAGCTTTGTAAATTTTAACTTCCCCCCACACCCGTCCCTCCCCCAAAAAGTAACAATAAGCATAACTAGATAAATTAAGTATCTCACTTTCTTTACCATTGTTTATTTTGCAGAATGGTAATTTGGTGCTGATTTCCAGTGGGTCTAATGATATTTTGGAATGAATGCAAGCAGCTTATTCATAACAGTTCCACTCAACTGATAACATACAATTGTTTTTCCATAATGGAAGTTTGCACTTTCATAGGAGGAATCCATCAATGAGATAGTATTCTTCCTATCACCTTTGGTTGAAACAGAGAAGTCAGAAATATTTATGTAATGCTCTGTTCTTGCTGGGGGAAAAATAAAAGTAAAAAGTAAACATTTTCTCCTAATCTCTTCCACATTCACGTTTGTGCTATTCATCTCATTTTTATCTCAAATTATAAAGATGTTATTTTAGGATAATTTGGTTAATTTTAGGATTTTAAATACTCAGGATGTTAGGAAAAAAAAA